>NC_056737.1:1984792237-1985099737 GCF_019279795.1 Protopterus annectens | reverse complement strand
AATTGTTGTTCTGAATGTTCAATGTTTTCAATTTTTGATTCATAGGGTTCAGTATTAGAGCACTTGACATTTTGAATGTTCGGTGTTCTAATATAGACCTTGCATTTCTACAGACAGAAAATGTGTGAGTAACACAACACATGTAAGACTCCAAACTCTGGCCAGTCTGCAGATAGCCCTACCGGTGAGAGTTTCCTCAACCACATAACACTGTCATGCCAGACTTTAAATCATGCAGAACAGCCATATCCACACAAACACTGTTAAACCAACATTACTTCAAATGTAGAACCGCAATACTTACATTCTGTCCCCATGTCTAGAACATCCCCCTCCTGTTTGTTGGCCTGTCTCCACAGTGTATGTTGTAAGAGGTCTTTCCAAATACCCTTTGTGGTGGTGTTTGTCAAACACCCACATGAAGTCCTGCTCACAGTGACGGAAAAAGGACAACACCCACAAGAAGTGCTTAGTTATAGGAGTGTGTTTCCATGCAATTAGCTATGGGAATGATACCACAGCTGTTCCACTTGCAGTTAGGAAGTGGGTACTGCAGTTTGTGCACAGGCAATCAGCTGATCATGAGCATTACTGACAGAATGGAAGCTGCTACCTATACAAAGCAGATGTACTTTTCCACATCCACCAGACACACACACACACACACACACACACACACACACACAGACAAAGTAAGGAAGAAAGAGAGCAATTGCCAAGCATGCTTGAGTATGATCCATGAGTGGAGAGTTGCCTATATTGTTTACAAATCCACAGTCACATGATAATTGCACATGGCTCTACACATTTATGGCCAAGAATTGTCTACAGCAATCTCTACAGTGTTTGGCAAATGTTGCCCTTGTAATGTGGGCACTGGGATATATAGGTCCTCAATATAATGATGTAGCAAAACCCACACTGCAATGGATGATGTCATTACATAATTACCCCACCACCCACACAGGATACTGATGACACAAACACACATATACCAGTACTGAGTCCCAAACCCCTACCTGTCTATGTATTGCTATTACAGTGTTATACAGTTATTGCACGTGCCATGGAGCTGACTTGTTGGAGGTCTCCCCGAAGGTATCTTTGAAGGTGAGTGACATCAGCAACAGTGCTAAAGGAGGGATAAAGTAAGTGTAGTACATGTTAATGTCCACAAAGGCAGGTGTTAATGAAGACACACACACACTCTCTCAGGTAAACACACACATTATCATGGTTGGCAGGGTCAGGATTAGAACTCCTACCTAACTACTTTGCTACACTACAGTATTACACAGTTATCACAAGCACTGCAGAGCTTATATGGCTAGCCTTTGTCCAGAGGGGTATTTCAAAGTGAATGACATCAGCAGGCATGCTAAAGTAGGGCAATGGGAGGTGTAGTTACTGTGAATGGCTTCAAAATCATTAATCTCCACAGACACACACACACACACACACACACACACACACACACACACACACACACACACACACACACACACACACACACACACACACACACACACACACACACTTGCCAGTACTGAGATGCATAGGTTCATTGCTTCACAGGTGTGTAATATGTGAATGGGCCTAAAGGCTGTACAAGGCTAGGCAAAGGGAATACCTTGGCATCAGGCCACATGACAGTGGTCTCCAGTGTGGCTCAGGGGTGTAGTCCTTGGATTAGTCCCCACAGGTGGGTATTGTATTCACCATCCACTCATCTGGGTTGCTGTTGTGGGTGGTCAGTGATGTGCAATGCTTCCTGTGTATGTGATCTATAGTGTATAACATGGACAGTGTCTGGGTTGTGCACATGTCCCACATGCATGTTCTGTGACATGTGGCAGTGTACTTGATGTCTCTGGGGCATGTTGTGTGGGCAGATTGTTACCTTCTGATGTGGCATTCCTGACCTCATTTGGTGAGACCTGGCTATGAAACTGAGGTGTTGCTTCCACCTACATTGACAGCATGATACAGGTATTCAGTGGAATTAGTGGCTTCTGTCCATACAGGGCATGTGTATAAGACATGGTATCCACTTTTTGGGTTACATTTGCAGATTCTACAATTGTTGCAGGCGTCCAGTGGGGGACATAGCAAAAGGACCACTGTAAGCATTTATGTGCCTACTGTAGGGATAGGACAGGGTGACATGTCCTTTTACTTGCTGGATAACACACACACTCAAGGCAGGAGATGTAACACATCACAGTATTTTCTGATGTCAGTGGCACTGCTGTTGTCAACGGGCATGTAGTCCACTGCACCCACACTGTGGTTACTATCTGTGAGGTAATATGCAGGGAAGTACCAATATAATGGTTGTTGCCTAGCCAAGTGTGTTTGTATGTGAGACCTGTATGGAGAGTGTCCTCTGGGTAATGCAAGGGTTGCCAATATTGTTCTTCAATCAATAATGTCACATGTAGGGCTATGGATTGTGTACACCAGCCTCTCTGGTGTTTGACATCTGTTGTCCTTGTAAAGTGGACTTTGTGACATATACTAGGTCCTCAACATAATAATGTTGCAAACCCCACCCCACAATGCATCCTGTTATTACACAGTCACAGCAACCTCCACACAGGATACTGATGACAGACACACACACACTTGCCAGTACTGAGATTCAAACCCCTGCCTAGCTATGTATTGCTACTGCAGTGTACCACATTTATTGCACACACCACGGAGCTCATAGGATGCTTGTTGCTCCAAAGTACTTTTAAGGTGAAGATCATCACCAGCCCTTGTAAATACTGGCATTGGGTGATGTACTAGTTAAGAGATCCAAAATTAATTTGACCCAAAACACTCATTTACATTTGCCAGGGGTGAGGTTCAAACCATTATCTAACAATCTTTACAGACCATTGTGTTACCCATTTACCATATGCACCACTGACCTGTCATGGTTTAGGGTTGGCAACAGGTACTTCTAAGGTGGATGATATCTGCAGGACTGCTAAAGTCAGACTCTGAGATGTGTAGTGAGTGTAAATGGGGACAAAATGTTTGAAGTACACACACATTTGCCACAGATGAGATTCAAGCCAATACCTGTGTAGTTACTGCTATAACATTGTTCCACATTTTTGGCACGCGCCATGGAGCTTACATGTTGGAGTGCTCTCCACAGGTATCTTTGAAGGTGACTAACATCAGCAGCAGTGCTAAAGGAGGGGTAAGGGGAGAGTAGTAAGTGTAAATGTCCATAACATCAGGTATTATCAATGACACACACTCTCACACACAGTTTCCAAGTCTGAGATTAGAACTCTTACCTCACTATTATGCCACACTATGTCATTACACAGTTATCGCATGCACCACATAGCTTAGAGGGCTGAATCTTGTCCAAAGAAGTATTTCAAGGTGACTGACATCAGCAGGCTTGCTAAAGTAGGGCAATGGGAGGTGTAGTGACTGTGAATTGATCCCTGCACACACACACACACACACACACACACACACACACACACACACACACACACACACACAGTTTGATAGTTGCCATGTATGGGATTAGAACTCCTACCTAACTTGTATGTCACACTATAGCATTATGCAGTTATAACACATGCCAAGGAGCTTATATGGCTGAACTGTGTCCAAAGAGGTATTTCAAGGTGACTGACATCAGCAGGCTTGCTAAAATAGGGCAATGGGAGGTGTAGTGACTGTGAATGACCGCAAAATCATTGATCGCTACACACTGAAACACATTCACCATGTCTGGAATTAGAACTCCTACCTAATTACTACATCACACTATAGTATTACACAGTTATTGCACGTGACACCGAGCTTGCACAATAAACATTCTCCAAAGAGATATTTCAAGGTGACTGACATCAGCAAGCTTGCTAAAGTAGGGCAATAGATGGTGTAGTTACTGAGAATGGCCTTGAAATCATTGATCCCTACACACACAAACACACACACACACACACACACACACACACACACACACACACACACACACACACACACAGTTGCCATGTCCGGGATTAGAACTCCTACCTAACTAGTATGTCACTCAATAGCATTCCGCAGGTATCGCATGCACCACAGAGCTTATAGGGATGATTTTTGTCCAAAGGGGTATTTCAAGTTGACTGACATCAGCAGGCTTGCTAAAGTCCGGCAATGGGGAGTGCATTGTGTGTGAATGGACCATAAATCATTCCTCTGGAAACACACACAACATTCAGTCACACACAACTGTAAATTTGACAGAACTGAGTATATGACTGCTAGATGAATAGGGATTTGTACTGTCATGTTAAGCAGTTATCACAAGCACCACAGACACTATAGTGCCGAGGGCTACCAGAAGCAAATGTCTACAGTGATAGACATTGGCACATCATGTGATATTGGCCAGTTGGATGTGTGGTGGGTGGGACAGGCTCATGATGGGAAGACCTTTGTCACTGTCTGTCTCTCTCTCTCTCTCTCTTCCCACATCTCTGTTTGTGTATGTTTGACCTACTATAGTGTGTTGTCCTTGGATATATGTATGTATTCCTATCCAATGTGTGTGCAAAGCATGAATGGTGTGCAATGTGGTATGTGTGCACAGAAATCTGTGACTGACAGATATGTATAGTCCACTGTTGTTGTCAGACATGGGCTTCATTTCTCTGTGTGTGATCATGCCCAGTATGTCCTTCTGTATTGAATGTGTGAATCCATTACAGGTAGGTTGTACTCCAGTGCAGGAATTTGTGTTCTACACCTACAGCTAGCAACCTGTTTCTGCAGGATATCTGCAGATAGGTTGACAATATTGAGTCACAATGGGCAAAGGATAGTGAGATACTGTAACTATTGTGTCTGTGCTGCTTGTGCTACATGGTTTTGGTGTTAGCAGAGATATTCAGACATACGTACTGTTTTACACTGTGATGTATTACGTCATCAGCTACTGACATATATACTTATTTGCTCACAGTAATTTCCTGGGGAATAAAAGATGAATGAAGCTGTGTCCAGTATTGTCATCTGCAGCCTACATATTCTTGCACACTCATGCCATTTTGGAGGAGGAGCCGCAGACACTTGTTGATGGGTCTGTGTAAATGGTCCAGCACCTTGGTACTGCGGTGGTTGAGGATCCCCTGCTTGTACATCTATTGACTTGACAGAATGGCCATGTCCTGCTGTTGGCCATACCTCTCAGCTGTACATATTCACACAGGTTACCCAGAGGCAGGGCTCATATGTCTGGTCAGTTCCCCTTCACATTGTGGTTTACAAGCAGGTTTGTAGCCACCCATTACTGGGTTTGCAGGCTGGGGTAGTATGGGCACACATCAGAGTTTCAGACTTCACACACTCCATGGCGTCCATGCTTCTACACCCCCCCCCTGTTATTGTCCTCTTCCTAACATTATGCAAGCAATATCTGATACGTTTCCCTATAGTTGTCCCTTCATCCTAGCAGTATTTAGGGGTTGGTCCACAGTTCGTGCAATAGGACATGGTGGGAATGCTACTGGAATTTGTCGACATGGCCTTGCATTTGTGTTCTGTGGATTGTATTATGTTGTTATTTGGTACCCCATGAGATAATATACATTGGCAGTACGGGTGAGGCACAGGCCTTTGACAGAGGACTGTAGGGCATTTGGTAGTGATGCAGGCCATCTGTAGCAGGCCAGTGCATTCCGACACTCCTACAGTCCCAGGCTGCAAGCCACTGGATTCCCCTGCGGTGACAGGGTAGGTGCGTGAGGTGTTAATGGCAATAGTCCTTTGTCCTTATTAATCCATTGGTGTGGATGCTGGCAGGATGCTGCGTACAGCTAGGGACACACCTGCAAGGGACACCTCTTCAGCGTGCTGCATTCTGTGGTTATTCACATACAGAAGTGGGGGTCATACTGTACTCATTCCCAACAGCAGGGATATGACCTGTGATGAACCTGTGGCTGATGGTGGGGTGAGCTGAGTGCATGCGTGATATGGAAGCTTCTTGCAGCTGACTCACATATATACCTGGGACATTCCCCTTATGCTGGCTTGTGCAGGGACATCAGCAGTTTCTCATTACTTGATAACTGTGCCTTTTGTGGTCTGCCAGTGATTGGCCAGACTACATCAGTATTCCATACTACACAGACAACTAATGTGCTGCTAATCTGTATGTACAATTCCAAAGGTGTGTGCATTTGACAGTTATATTTTATATACTTTGTCTAGGGTACTTCCATCTGTGTAGTGTGTGTATGTCTGGGCCCACATTCATGGCATGTCCATCTTTCAGATGTTGACAGATATTACATCCAAACAATGAGTATGGATGACTGCTGGATTGGGTCTTGCTGGGATGCATTGTGGTTGGCACTGCAGTTGTCAGAACATGGCCCTGTCCTCAACAGTACTGGCCATAGGCCACTGGGACACAACCCTCCATGCCTACATGCTGACCACTTCCACACAATATACAACACACAACAACCTAACACACAGAGCCCTGCATATTGTACACATGCAACAATCTATCCTGCTAATTGGGCAGCTCAGGTAATCTGTGCTCCACTTTTATTAAACCCACACGTAAATGTTACTACAGTTCTACATAGGATTGCGGGGGGGCACACCTAACAACTGTAAACATTTGCTATGACTGTACTGGTATTTCAGGTACTTTTTTGGCTTCCATTTCGTTTTGTGTTCTGACCTATCATGCAGACTATGCAGACTAGAGGCATATCAGTGGGGTACAGATCTTAGGTTTTATTGACCTACATTTCAGTTTCAGACTTCTTACCCTTCAAAACTAACATCTAACTGCCTGACCTGTTGTAGTCTGCCTGTGTAGGTCTGGAGGGTGGGGGCTGTTCTCCGTTGCCATCAGTTGGAGGCCTTAGCACAGCCGTTCTTTGTGGTAATCTACACCTGTCCTGCTGGCTGAGACTGTTGTTGGGTATGTGAGCCTCACTGACGTGCATGTGTGTCTGTCCTATGGACACACATTTGGCCCACCACATGTCCTGCAGTGGGATTTGTCACCTTGTCTAGTACTGCCTACTTTGTTGACAGCAGTATTTGTTATGGATTTCATGCTTCCCATATAGGTGTCTACTATCTGCTGCCATCCCATTTAGCCACCCGATTCCTTTGCATGCTCACATCCATGCCATAGATACAAGTAGCAGAACATATTCGTCCATTCAGCAATTGATAGGGAGAATGACTTACCTTGTGGCTGTGCCAGTATTGAGGATGGTGCCGGAGGACTGACTATTTTGGATGCACATAGTACACTCCCTATACATGGTAAAGAACAGGTAGTGTCATGTTTGGCATCCCTTTTACTGTATGTGCAAGTCAGAGAGAGGTGTCATTCCCTGGGTTCCTACTGTGTCAGTGTATGTGCTATTCTTTGCCTCTTTGCCAGAGCCTGGGCATACTGGGCATGCCTCCTTCTGCCTACAGGGCAGGCTTAGATTGTTCCTCCTCTGAGTCACTCTGTGCCTGTGGTGGCCTTGGCAATGGTGGGGGGCTGTGTGGCCCTTCCCCGTGCTGTTCCTGCTGCAGCTGTTTCCGCAGGATCATATTGTGTGGCGTGGCACATACAATGAAAATTTGTGTACATGTAGCTGGAGAATACTGCAAGGCTCCACCAGATATGTCCAGGCACTGGAACCGTGACTTGAGCATCCCAAACACATGCTCTGTTATGATTCTGGTTTGTGCGTGTACCTCATTATGGAGTTCTTGTTCAGGTGTATGTGCATTTCTGAAGGGTGTCAGCCACAGCTCCAGTGCGTAACCAGCATCCCCCACTAGGTGGCCATATGGGATGTCCCCACTGGCAAATCTCTGGTAAAGCTGCATCATATGCCAGATGTGGGAGTCATGATAGTTTCCAGGGCTGCCAGCACACACATTCATTATAATGCCCTGGGCATCGCACACGACCTGGCAGTTGATGAAAGGGAAGCCCTTGTGGTTTATGTAGACCCTACCCTGCTCACCGGGTGGTGCTTTGATGTGTATGTGCATGCAGTCTTTAGCACCCACTACCTCAGGGTATTTTGCTATTTGGTGGAAGAGACGCATATTGCTGGTCAACACCTCACGAGTGTTGAGGAAATGTAAGTGCTCACCAGCATGTGCTGACATGGCATCTAGGAACTGGTGGAGTATCCTGGATGCTGATGCCTGTGAGATCCCCATGATATCGCCAGCTGGCCTTTGTAAGGTACCTGTGGCTAGTATTCTTAAGCCTATACATACCACGGTATCCACTGGGATGGGTTCCCCTCTGTTGGTTCTGTGTGTGAGGCATGGCCAGCACAGCTTAACAGTTTGCTGTAGGATGTCCCTGTCCACCCTATAGTGCTTCACTATCTCCAGCTCATGTAGCCCTTGGTAGGCTACCCTGGGACTGTACACTTTTCTCCTTCTCCTCACTGTGGGTTGGTCTTCAGCATTCTCATCCTCACCACCCTCATCCTCTTCCATATATTGATGTATGAGAGTGACAGCAGCCCCTATAATTTTGATAGTTTTGTTAGGTAACATTTCCCCATTTGTGTACACCAGTTGTGTAGAGTGTATGGGAAAAACCAGAGTGAAAGGTGTTTGCATAGTTTATAGTAGTTTTCTCAGCTGGGCTGGGTTGCTGCCTGTGTAATTGTCTGATAGTTCTCCTTGATTACCTTCCTAATGCTGTTTTCCCTTCCCATTGCCTTTTCGTTTAAGCCCCGAGACGTGCAGCACAAACCAAGTGCTCAGATGTGAACAGAGCTGCTATTTCCTGTTTTATTTTTTGTTTTGTTTAAAACCCGGTGCGCAGCACACACCTGTTTAGGCAATGTAAATGCTGCTAGACAGCTTCAGACACAGCCCCTTCCTTAGCTGTGCTTAGCTAAGGGCAAACACTGGCCTGTGTGCTCCAATAAGCTTACAGCAGTCATGACACTCCCCCCTCATGAGGTCATCTAGCTTTTAGGCTTAGACCATGGTTTTATTGCACCTACATGGTTGGGTGCAAGCTAGCACTGAGGGGAAATCTGTGATTCAGTATCATTCCCCTCATTTGCATAGAACTGACTGCTAATGCATGTTTACAAAACCGACACTCAGCCTTCCCCCTTAGCAACCACTACTCCATGGTCTTGTTGTCTTATGCATGTCATTGACTATTATGGCAAAATGATGATTTTGGTTTAAAAGCTTATTTCCAGCTTTTTTCTTATTTTTGGGACGGTCCTGTTTACACACCGCTGCCTTATGCTTAAATGGCCGAACTCAGCCAAAAAAAAAAAAAGTTCTTTTTTATCATTTTGAAACTATTTTTACTGCCTATGGCTATATATATGGCCATTGGCATGCCTAACACTTATAATACATGCTTTTTTAGGAGCTGTCATGCCTACGTTTTGTAGTTTTCAGAAATTTATTCAGCTACTGGCTGAATACATTTCTGCAGTCTACACTATTCCTGCACGGATGCCTTCCTGCTTCCTGGATCACTAATTCACCTCATTTGCATGGTTTTCACCAGCAAATGAGGTAATTAGCATACAGGGGCTATGTCTATGCAGTAATAGTGCAAGAGCGCTCATGCACATCCCGGGAGCTCATTCCTGGATCGCACGTTAGCCATATTGCCTGCAGCAGCTCTTGCACTATTCCTGCACACCGTGCAGAGCTTGCTGAATCTTGGGGATTGTTTTTACACCAGTAGTCAGTTATATCCCTGGTATGGTAGTTGCTTATATCCCATCCTCTGGTATGGTAGTCGGTTATATCCCATCCTCTGGTATGGAGAAGAATGGTACCAAGTCTGCCATCATCATCTGAAGAGTATTAATGCCAACCCAAACATCTGAAAAAAGTGGCAAAAATAAAGGACTGTGTACTGACCCCTGCAGCACCCCTCTGCTGATCTCTGTTGTTCAGTTTATTGTTTTCTTGGGTTTTTTTTTGTTTGTTTTTGTTTTCCTCTGGAAGAGATTTGGTTATCCAGTAGATCGTGTAAGTATTAACTAAAATGCTGTAAGACTGCTGTGTATGGGATTAAGTTGAATACTTTAGTAATACCCAGGCAAGCTACATAAAGTTTCAGTCCCTCATCCAGGGCAGCTATGACCTCTATGACGTAGGTGACCAGATTTCTAGTCATGCTGTACACTTAGCAAACCTATATTTATACGTGCCTGTGAGTAGTAAACTGCCATTGTCCTTCTGAGTTATTTCCTTCAGTATCGTCTTAATAACCTTGCAGATGACACCAGAAAGGCTGATGCCTGGACTAGGAGGTGTGGGCCCACCCTTGCATATAAAACTACTATGGACTGCTGCCACCATTTATGTACAAAGCCAGGGGAGCGACTTCTGTTCAGTAAGGCATGCAGTTGGTCTCTGATGTTTTGCATAGTATCAAAAATAAACCACTTAGCTTTTTATCTTTGTCTCCCTCACCATTTCCTGCATACCATCAGCCATCCAGTGACCCAACAGATCCATTCTTTGTCCTTGTAGCACAACTTCTGTTTATTCTGCCTGAAGAAGGACAAGTTGTACTCCTTCTTTGTCTATATGCTCAACTTCCAAAGCATTCTTTACTTCTGGGCACAAACTCTGGAACTTGCCCCTATCCACAGTGAAAGAACAGCCATTTTAAATATCAGTCAGGGTAAAACTCTGATCCTTGCTACAGGAGGAAGCACTATGCAATGTACTGAACTATTATTTTATTATTGTTGAAATTTTATATTGTAACTGGGCTATGACTGAATAAAGACCGTAGTGGGCCAGTTCACTTACTTGTAAAGTAAAATAAAATACAGAACTAAAGATGTAGTGCATAATATTAAACATGTGCTATTGGAAGCCTTTAACTGGCTATCTAGAAAAGTTATAAGCATTATCTTCTTTGTTGGCTCACTGTCATTTTTAATTTTATTTATATTTCTGAAGCTAGGATATTTGGTGCCTTTGTGCTGAAAACATGTTACCCACTGGTTAAAAATGCCATTGTAAGGCATGACTTACATGATGTGTGACTAGCTTCAGTTTTGACTTAGTTTCAACATGTTGAATGTTCTTAATTTAAGTGAATTTGTCTTAATAAAGAATGACGACTAATTTTTATTTTAAGTTGCTTGACTTTGTTGTATTTCCTTCCCTGTCTTAGGCTCATGTAGAAAGGAAAAGCTGTAGATTCTGTTTGCCAGTCATGAATGTACTCTTAAAATCTGTTTATTTCTGTAATGTAGCTACTGAATCACTCTGTACTGTGACACACTAATCCATAATCTGTTATACCATTGTGATGAAAATTAGCACAACACACTTTAAACAAAAATGTTTTGCAGGAAGCAGCACACCCTGCAGTCCCTGATGTGGAGGGCCATGCCCCATACTCTACTCTGTAAATATTCTACCTCCCATAAACTAATCTGTATATATACTAACTCCCATACACTAATCTGTAAATATACTATCTCCCATACACTAATCTGTATATATACTACCTCTCATACAGTAATCTGTAAATATACTACCTTCCATATACTAATCTGTAAATATACTACCTCCTACCTTCCATATACTAAGCTGTAAATATACTACCTCTCATGTACTACTCTGTAAGTATACTATCTCCCATACACTAATCTGTATGTATATTATATCCCATACACTAATCTGTAAATATACTACCTCCCATACACTAATCTGTAAATATACTACCTCCAAGGCTGCACTATCTCAGGAAAAAGGAAGTAGTGGTATTTCTCTAACTGTAAGTTACTGTGACCTTAGTGGTAGTGTACCGAGAGATTTGAGGGCTAGCAGGCAAAACATTAACATCAGGGAGAGGGTAGAACAGTTTTGTTGTGTTGTTTTATTGTGTTGCAGTGACAGTCAGAAGGGTGGTGTGAACCTCTGGTTAGGAAAGTAGGCTGCTGTATGAATGTACGTATAGATGCATCTATAGCTTTGTATATACACTATAAATAAATAAATAAATATGTGTGTGTGTGTGTGTGTGTGTGTGTGTGTGTGTGTGTGTGTGTGTGTGCCGCACGTATATACGCACACACACACACACACACACACACACACACACACACACACACACACACACACACACACACACACACACACACACACACACACAGCAGTGACCAATTTCAGGCCCAGCCTGGGTTGCACAGCAACCACATTAAACATCAGTACATTAGCTGCGTAACAAGATATGAGAATTACATTTATTACCATACATTGTTTTTGATGACCAATACATAACAAATATAGAGATAAAAAAGAGGAAAGATAAACATTGCTGAAGAAAGTGTGTCAGCTAGCACAGAGGATTAAGGCTATGAGCTGTTAATGAGATACATGTTCATCATTAGATCACTGCTGCAGTAGCCTTCAGCAACATGGGATGCCCTGCCAAGAACTGGACTCAGCCGGCCAGTTTTTCAAAGCTTTAGGACTCCTTCCATGTGCGTTAACCACTGGTAAGCATGAGGGATAGGTTCATAGGTTCATAGGGATGTAGAAAAAAAGCAGTAACTAGGATATCAGATTCTTCAGAACTTTTTTGCTGCCAAAGAGTATGCTCCACCACAGTCATCAGCAGATCAACAGTTGGCTAGTGATTCTTATAAGGGCTCTATATCACATTGTCGAACTTTTATTCTATCGATTACCTAATCATCGAACCCTAACTGTCGAAGTCCCTGTTTAGCAAACAACCTGAACATCGAAGTGGAATTCATCAAAATATATTAGTTGACCAACACCATGAAAGGTAAACTTTTTTTTTTTTTACATTTTTGCCCCCCTGAACCCCCCCACCCATGAGGGGCAGTGTCCCCCACACCTCCTGAAAATTAAATATACCAACTCCAGAATTGCACTACAGTGAGGTAATGGGTAAATCACGGCCAGCTGGCATGTCAGTCACACATTTTGTTCAGGCTGGCCAACTAAAACAATTCGATGTATTCCAATTCAATGTTTAGATTGTTTGCTGAATAGGGACTTTGACAATTAGGGTCTGACGATTACTTATTCAGTGGAATAAAAGTTTGACAATGTAATAAAGACCCATGTTTTAGGGCTTTCTGCCTATTTAACTACTTGTGTCAAGTAAATTTTACCTCAGAGCTAAAGTGTTTTTCCTTTGACTGCTCTGATGGAATTCTTCTTTATAAATTATATTATTATGTTTGCCTCATGATTCCTGTGTATAAATTATATTATTCTATTTGCCTCTTAAACTGGCTATATTTTAGCACCAAACTTTTTTTCAGGGCTTATACATAGGTCTCTGTTGACCCCCCCCCCGAAAGTTACTTTTCTGTCAGAAATTAAGACCAACCTTTTTTAGCTGTAAGCTAGTCCTAAGTCCCTGTGAGGATTACCTAACATTTTGGGGAATTTGGCTGAATTTTCTCAGGATAAGTGTACTGATTATTTTGTGAGGGGCTAGGGCAAGTGTGTTTGGGACTTGTGACTAAACATTTACCTCAGTGATTACTTGTTTAGTCAGGAGGTTTTACTTATTCCCCTTTGCTCTGCTTGGGAGACCCAGTGCATGACTAGGACATAAACCCAGGCCCTGCTAATGCTATTGCTTCTTTCACAATCTACAAGAAGAAAAAACATGTCTGGGAAGTTTTGGTCTTCAAGCCAACTTCATTCCAACCACAGCCACTGATGAGTGACTGTGCTGTAGCCATAAGTTTTTCCTCAGACCACTTATTGTTTTTTCCTGGTCCCTCTAATGTTGCTATTCAGGATGCCACTGTAGACCATGAGTCAGCCATGTACTCTGTGACTGTAAATTTTTTTTTTTGACAGGGAAGGGAGAACTACCCTTGCATGCTTTGAGGAAGGTACTGGGGGATGCTCTTTTATGAAGCTGCACTGAGAAGTATTTTCCCAAGGGTAGGGAACCATCCGTCCAGCCACTGTTGTCCTTGTGGGTCTCCCAGAGAAAGAGAGCCTTAAGTCCAGGCATTTTCCTCGTCTAGAAAAACTATTTCTTCCCTGCCAGATTCTGATTCTTAGTCTGAGGGACAGGATTTAAACTGGGACTGTCTTTCTTATATTCCCCCACTACAGGATAGAGATTGTGATTCTGAAGAGCATTTTTTCCTCAGATTCTTGTCCGGAAGAATGATCTCTGTCAAATACACAGGGACTTTTTTTTCAATGCGAACAAAATGTATTTCTAAATCTTATAAAAGATATGATTTATTATGAGATTTTCCTAAACCTGTCCCTCCTGTTTTACCTAGCTTAGAGGACACTTTTTTGATAGCCTGCACTTTTTCTGACAGTCGTCCATCTGTCTGATATGTTGTATAAAGTGCTACAGTCCCATACGTTAATTTTTTTCTAATCTCATTCAAATCCTGCAGTAATTTCCTTGTCTAAGTCAGCTTCTACCAAGCTTCTTTCAGCTGTCAGCCTTACCTCATCTGACAAAGTGGGAAAGTTTTTTGGGATAAGTTTGGTAAAATGTGTGTTGTTCTTCCATAGAGGCCTTCAGAATTGTGAATTGTCAGGCATATGTATGTAAGTTTTTGCTGGCTTCCTGTGATAATTTATGGATTTAATTGCTGATCACTCTCCTTCAGATAAAAACTTCTTTGTGCTTGGTATTACCTGCTATGTCACAAGAAGTCAAACATTCTTTGAAATGTGTTTATGACACTGCTGATGTTGTTCCCAGGACTGCTGCTACTGGCTCTGTTTTGAGAAAATTTACTTGATTGCACTCTCAAAATTTGCCAAAGGATGTTAAAACTAACATTTTAAATGCTGTTTTAAATAAGGATGTGTTATTTGATCATTCCTCTGTTGAAGTCCTTAAGGGTTTTGATGAAAGGGGAAAGTTAATTCATAGGATCATAGGAGGTTAATAGGCTATTGGCCCTGAGGCCCTTATAAGCCTAGCCAAGAGTGTAGCCCATGTTTAGACAAGTCAGCACCCAGAGCCCCTGTCCAGCAGGGACACAGGTGGAATACCAGGAGTGTATTTTCTGTTTCCCATCCAGTTATCCAGGTTGCGCTTAAAAAGGTATAATGAGGTACTCTGCTTGACATGGAGAGGGAGTCTATTCCACAGTTGGGGAAGTCTGTGGGACACAGATCTGTCCCGCCAACATGTCCTATTGATATCATAGACCAGGTTGAGGTCATGCATATGGGTTGCTTGAGTGGAGCTTGACTTGTGGATATGCAGCAGTTCCATCAAGGCGGAGCCTGAGATTGCTTTGTGTGCCAGACAGACGTCATCTCTGAGGTGTCTGTATGAAACTGAGTGGAGGGACAGGGCTTTTAGCCTATCCGTGTAGGGTAGATGTTTGAGGCCCTCACTTCTGCTGGTGAGGAACCTCTGTGGTTTCTCCAGCTGCTGCATGTGCTTTGTGAGGTATCTGCCGAAGTGGGCGTTGTACTCAATAATTGGCCTCATAAGGGAAGAATGCAGGAATTTTATGATCTCTTTATCCCTGGATGAGATACCCTTACTTATGAGGTGGGCCATGTGGAAAGCTTTCCGTACAACGGAAGCAACATGGTGGTCAAAAGTCAGGTTGCTGTCAACCTGGGTGCCCAAATCCCTTACTACTGATTGTGTACTTAGGGAGTTGTTATTCATGTGATAATATGTGGGGACGTCACTCTCCCCAAAGGAGATGATGATGCATTTTTGGCATTCAGCTTGAGACTATGTTTCTGGCACCAATTATTTGTTTGGGTGAGACCCTCTTGGAGGACGTCAACATCACTTGGGGAATTTATGACTGTGCCCAGCTTGCGGTCATCTGCAGACTTTGTCAGTCATAGGCCACTGGTTTTGTCCTGCACCTCAAAGAAGTATATCCCAAATAACAGAGGCCCCAAGACCGATCCCAGGGGTACGCCGCTCATTACGGGTCTACTGCTTGAGGTGGCTTCCCCTATTTTGATTAGGTGGGTTCTATCCCAGTGAGCCAGTTTGCTACCCATCTGGTATCATATGGATTGATGCCTAGTTGAGAGAGTGTATTTACTGTGCCGGAGTGAGGAATAGTGTCAAAGGCTTTGGCCAGGTCAAGGTAGGCAGTGTGCAGCTTCTTCCCCTCATCCATGGCTTTGGTGACTGTCTCAAAGAAGTTGACCAGATTTAACATACATGACCTCCCCTTAACAAAGCCAAACTGTGTGGGTTCAATTGTTTGGAGGTTGTCACTGTCCCTGTTAATGAGCTCCATGATAAACCATTCCATGGCCTTGCAGATCAGGCTAGGTAGGCTGATGTGTCTATAATTTCCTGGATCTGTGGACGCTCCACTTTTGTATAAAGGGATGACAGTGGCTGTCCTCCACTCGGCTGGGACAAAGCCGGTACTCAGGCTTTGGTTGAATAGGGTGCCTAATGGTGCTGCAAGTTCATGAATGAGTCCATGTAAGATGCAGTCTGGGATGTTATCGGGTCCCATGGAGGCTGTATTTTTTGCCTTTGAGAGGGCAGTGATGACCTCTTCCCTAGAGATAAGAGGTGGGGACAAGTACTGGGGATGTTCTGATTTTCTGATGGGGGGGGACAGAGGGGAGAAGTTTTCACTGAATCTGTCAGGCAGTAGATTGGCTGTATCTACAGAGTTTGTGTATGTGGTGTCCTTGACCACCAGTTTTGAACGGATGTGGGTGCTTCCTTTGAGATTGCGGGCATATGTGAAGAAGGCCTTATGATTGTCTCTAGCTGATGTGGCCAATTTGGACTCAAAGTTGGCTTTAGAGGATTTCACTAGTGCTCTTATTTGCTTGTCCAGGTTAAGGAGAGATCGCTTCCAATTGGGCACCTGCTCCTTCTTGATCTTGGACAACAATTTTTTCCTTTTGTTATATAGTTTATTTAATGCAGATGTCCACCAGAAGGGTTTACTCTACCTTGCGGGAATGATTTTGTCCTGTCAGGTATTCCTGATTCCATGCATCTATATAATATGTAATTCAGAGGTTTACCCAGATTTTTCAGCTGTCCTTTCCCAAACATAACAGATAACCTGAAAAAAAAAATAGACTTGATTATATGACTCTACCGGATTATCATCATCATCATCATCATCAGCCCCCTTTTTCCCATTTTTTCTACATGGGGTTGGGGCATTGTGTTAACTGTCACCGTCTCTCTCGATTCAGTGCCACACTCCTGCCTTTTTCAACACTCATGCCTGATTGTCACAGATCTTTCACACAATCCATCTACCTCTTTGCTGGATGTCCTTGCTTCCTCTTACCTTCTTCCTGTCTGTCCCAAATCTTCCTCACCAGATCATCTTCTGCTTTTCTACACATGTGCCCAGACCACTGTAATCTGTTCTCTTTGATCTTTTCTGCAATTGGAGCTACTTTGGTTTCTGCTCTTATGTCCTCATTTCTTCATCTGTCCCACAGTGTGCATCCTACCACCTTTCTCAGGCACTTAATTTCCATCACCTCTAGCTTCTTCAACTGTTCTGCCTTTACTGCCCAGGTTTCTGTACCATACATTAGTACTGTCTTGTACACCGTGCTTAGTTAAGTGGTTAAGGAGAACAACAGATGGCTTAGTAGCTAAGGTCATTGCCTACCATGCACAAGGTATACGGTTTGATCCTGATCTCTGACCAATGCCTGTTTGGAGTTTGTATGTTCTCCCTGTGTCTCTGTGGGGTTTCTCCTATGTCTGAAAAATATGCTGAGTGTTTCCATCTCAAACTCACCAATGAATGGAGCTGTTGGCAGCAGCACAGACTCTACATGGTGCCCTATAGGGGGAAGAGTTGTACAGACCAACCGCTATGGGCATCTGCTGTGGTGTGTAGTATCCTCAAGACAGGAGAACACGGATCACAGATTGTGTGCTGTGGCAGGGCTAGCCACTCAATGGTGTAAAATATAGCTCTAGGTGATTCGGTCATGTTGACTTTACTGGATTATCATCCTCCTAGAAATCCCATAAGTCTACCCCACTGTTTACGACTTAATTATCTTTTGTTAGAGCAGATAACATCAAACAGTTTGGTTGTGTGAATCACTCTAAATGCTTACAGCTGCCAGTGCAACTCCCTTCCTCATTTTCAAAGGATCCCTCATCATCTTCCCATTCAAAATGGCCTTTTTCTTTCTCTTCTGGTTCAGATGCTGTCTCAGAGAGTGTTAGAACATTTTCCTCCAGATCAAAGAGGGAAAGAATTTTATTAAAA
Organism: Protopterus annectens; assembly: GCF_019279795.1. Lineage (NCBI taxonomy): Eukaryota > Metazoa > Chordata > Ceratodontiformes > Protopteridae > Protopterus > Protopterus annectens. The sequence continues at coordinate 1,985,081,507 of NC_056737.1, read as the reverse complement.
AAATGTAAAGCTAAAGACAGAAAGAACCTGGAGACCCATCCTAGGTCATTTTTTATAAACCATAACATCATATTTCCAAAGTTCAAAATGTTTTCTCTACAGCCTCTGTAACCCCTCATTCCTCCCTCTGGTTTTCTAGTAACTTTGGATTTAAAACATGCTTGCTATTACATTCAAATCTTCAACAATTTCATGTGCCTTCTGAGTTTCTCTGTATGTGGTTTGCATTTTCAGTATGCTGTATTGCCCTTTGGGTTATCTGCAACCCCAACAGTGTTTACAAAATGCTTGGCTCCTGTAATAACCCATTATGGGTTGCAAGGAATTTACATGTTCTTTTATTTAAAAGATTGCCTGCTTTTGTGGATTCCTTCACAGCTTGTCAGGAATCTCTAGCTTGGGTCATAAAGCTATTTCTCAGCCTGGAATTTCAGGTGAACAGAGGGGGAATCTTCTCTCATTCCTTCTCGCAAGATAGTGTTTCTAGGGTGTCTTATAGATAAAACACTTATGATGGCATTTTTCCCTCTAGACCAAGTGGACCATTGCAGGGAACAGTTTCTGAATATTTTCAAACTCAGACTCAGGCGTCTGCTAGAGAATATCTCAGAATTCACTATTTGATGGCCTCAACTCTTCTCATAGTTGCCAGACTTCACGTGCTAAAATTTCTGTGGTTTGTTATGTCAGTTTGGGCTCAGCACAAGCACTTTTTATCATTTCAAATTCCAGTGCTGGCTCTGTAAGAAAAGGGAGTTAAACTGGTAGGTAAATCAGGTGTGTATCAACCCAGGTCATGCCTTCTCCCTGCCTATCCCCATTCAGCCTTAAATGACAGATGCCATAGACTTTGCTTGGGGAATTTTGTCCAAGGGAGTGACGGTGCAGGGTTGGTGGAATAAACAAGAGAAATTAAAATGCATAAATGTTAAAGAAATAATGGTGCTAGTAAATCTTTCTAATCTCTAAACCATCTTTGGATTCCATGCCCTCTGCTAGTAATCACAGACAGCACTTCAGTGATGTGGTACATAATGAAACAAGAAGGGGAACAAGATCCTAATCCCCTTTGCAGATTAGCTATTGTAATCTGGGATCTAGCAACTCAGTTCAATTTATTCCTCCAGGCTATATATATATATATATATATGTATATATATATATATATATATATATATATATATATATATATATATATATTTGTGTGTGTGTGCGTATACACAATTCCATCAGAGCAACACATTGGGACAGACAAACTGAGCAGGACCAGGTCAGACCCTCACAAATAAAATTACAGTGAGAGGTCTTCCAGGAATTATTTCTTCTGTCGAGAACTCAAGTAGATCGGTTTATCTTTGGTCAAAACAGACATTGAAAGAAATTCTGCTGCAGGACTCCTCACATGTTGGCCTGGAAGTCAAATGCCTTTTCATTCCCATGGACATGAATGTTCCTTTATGCCTTTCCACCTTTCCTCTGATAACCAAACCTCTTCTCCAGATTCAGAAAGACTTTTCAAAGATAATTGTGGTGGCAGCCTTTTGGCCTAGGCAATAATGGTCCTTCCTTCTTTTGAAATGGCCAAGGGCAATTACCACAAGCTTCCTCACAGAATGGACTTACTCACACAGGACAGTAGGAGTTGGATACACCCCAGTGTTCAGCATCTTCAGTTAACTGCTTGGATGATAGTTTTAATAGCTTTTAGGCACCTTTTTTGAGGATGTGTAGCAGGTATTAAAGGAAGCAACAAAACCTGCTTCCAGAAAATCGTATATGGGTAAGTGAAAGAATATTCTATTTGGTACCAGTCTAAGAACCAGGATCATTTTAAGGCTCAGACTCCTGTGATTCTTCATTGTTTGTGTGAGTTATTATCCTCTGGCCTTTCTTTTTTATCTGTCAAGATTCACGTCTCAGTCATTTTTGCTTGTCTGCTCATGGAACCCCTCCCTTTCTCCCCTGCCTCTTATGAAGGAGGTTTTGAAAGGAGTGCTGCATATCTGTGCACCTAGTAGACGTGCTCCTCCTTGGGTTATTTATTTTGTTTTAAAAAAAAAACTTTCACAGTTTTCTTTTGAACCTGTTCACAAGGGTGATTTAATTTTTTTATCTTTGATAGCATTGTTACTATTGCTCTGACTTCTGCAGTAAGAATATTTAATGTTACAAGCTCTCATGGTGAGTCATCCCAATCTTGTATTTCACGAAGATAGGGTTATTTTGAGAACAAGTCCTTCCTTTATGCCTAAGGTTGTTTCAAAGTTTACAGTAAGCCAGGTTGTTCATCTACCTATTTTCTTTCCAGAACCTAAAAGCAAGGGAGAAAGAATCTTCACACTTTGGATGTCCACAGGCAACTCAGGTACCATACTGACAGAACAGACTCCTTCAATACTTCAGATCAACTGTTCATCTCTTATGAGGGTAAGAAGAAAAGCAAAACAGTGTCTAAACAGACAGTTTGCAAATGGTTGTCCCAAACTATTACAGTTTGTTGTTCTTACTACAGCAAGTCACTTCCTGGCAAAGTCAGGGCGTACTCTACTAGAGACCTAGTGACATCGGTAGCTTTTTGGAAAGTGGTGGATTCTAGAAACATACTAGAGGCAGCAGCTTTATCTTCTGTATATACCCTTACCAATCACCATAAACTAGAACCCTTCTGTATGTCTAAACCAAGCTTTGCTAGGATCATTCTCCAAGGTACTGTGAACTCTGATCCAGCTTCCTCCTCTCTTACTCAATAAGCTGTGGTATTTATACCATATTGCTTAAGGCTGCTACAGCAGTTATCTAATGATGGATATAGTTCATTTGTGTAAGTAAACTTACCGTAATGTAGATATTTGAATAGATCAGTGCAATAGTAGCAGCTCCCTCCCTCCATCCCCCTATTTTTGCTATTTTTTTCAGGGTGTGGGATTTGTTATTTTTATGTTCCTGTGTGCCAGGGCTTTAACCTCCCAATCTTTTGAAGCAAGAAAGCTCTGAAATATGTGGAACCCTAGCCACTGATTTTCTCTACATTCCTAATGCTTACCATTGGCTAGGGTGCATGGAAGGAGCCCTAAAGCTTTTGTGAACTGGCTGGCTGAGTCCGATCCTTGACAGGCATCCCATATTATGTAAGGCTACTGCACTGTGATATATTCAAGCAACTGCTGTTTTGGTAAGTTTACTGACGCAACTGTAATTTCCTGTAGTATAGGGTTTGATGCCGCTCAGCCTTCATTTCCCTACTGTGTGACTTTGAGCAAGTCACTTAACCAGACAGTGCCTTGGGGAATTTGGGTTAGGCTTCTTAATTTTTTTTTTTTGGATCCTATGCCAAGTAACTATTTATAAAGATGAAAGTTATGGGCATATAAAAAAGATCTGGTTATGTACTGATAGAGAGAAGAGACTAATATAAGGATGTATCCATCAATGAAAGAAAGCTGTTGTAAGTTATAGGCATTTACACTGGCTTTCTTTGAAGAGGTATGCTTTAAATTCTTGTCTAAATTTGTTATTTGTGGGAATATCCTTTAGGTTCGGGTAGAGCTTATCCCAAGGTTTGGGAGCCAGCAGAGAGAAGCTGTTGTTAGTACATTTAATCTGGGTGTATGCAGAGTTGGCCTGGAGAGGCATTATCTCCTTAAAGATGTATATGGCTAGGCATCGTGTGGTCCCTATGATCACTCACCTAATATTTTTCATGTGTTCCTAGGTGAATATTATAGGGTGGAGTTTAGATGAGAGGGACAAGGAAGTGTCTAGGTGGCAGGAGATTAAAGGAAAGCTCCAACTTGGAACTCAAAAACAGTATTTTCATTGTATCTTTGTTTTCTGAGCTATTGTAATGAATTGCAATCACTCGAGGTGTTTCTTATACCATTTTAATATGTTACTCCACAAAATGGCTGACATGGGGCCTGTCATATTAACATGATCTTGTTTTACGTTTTTTTTTTGTCTATTTCCCAGAATCAGTTCCAAGTCCCCTTACTATGAGTCATGCTAGACATAAGGGAGTGATGTTCTCTTCCAAGTCCGTTAAGATACAGTGGCAACAGTGTCATATGCATCTTGCACACATCTTGTAGCAGGGATACTTGCATTTTGTTTCCTGAATGATTATCATATACATTTCTCTCAGATCTTGTTTCAAGCTGTTGACAGTTGTACAGCTCCAGCCAAATACTGTAGTTTGCTGTGTCTAATAATGGTGGCTGCCAAAAAGCAATTACTAGAAAATGGAAATCAAAATATAAACCAGCTATATTGGAAGTACTGGAAGTAGTGAATATAGTAACATAGATAAAACAAATGGAATTGAGATCTTTAGAAAGGGGTAGGAGCAAACTATGTAGGAAAAAAATGGGAATTGTGGGAACAATACATACAAGGAAGGAATGGGGTTTAAAAGGCATTAGGACTTAAATGAGCTATGTAATGTTTGAGTGACATAAATTGCGTAGATTATAAGTGATGTATAATGTTTGCAACTGGGAGTATATCAGTATGGTTTATGATGTAAAATACTTGCAACTAGAATTGTGTTGGTGTGGTTTGTTTTCATTTATATAAATGTATGGTTGCTTATGTCATGAAAGGAAGTACAGCCAGCCCAGCTAGCTGGAAGTTTGTAAATAATTATATGTCATTTGTGAATATTAATATTATTTTTGTCATTTGTGAATATTAATATGATTTATATAGAAGTGTAACAAAAGGAGATCCTGCCAGCACAGCTATCTGGAATTTTGTAAATAATTATATGTCATTTATGAATGTCAACATGATTCACATGCTTATGTTACAAATGTATTAGAACTGTATTTTATGTGCATATCAAACTGCTGGTACAGAAGTGTGTGTTGAAAAGGATTTGTACAGTACTGAGCTTAGTTAGAGGTGTGACCACAGTGTACCCTGCTGGATTAGAACAGAAGTGTGTATACACCATTGTAACTGTTTAGATAAATATATTTTAACAATGGAAACTGGAACACAGGAGGTTAATTTCAGAAAAAAATAGCTCAAATTTTAAATTACTTTATGACAGTCTATGATGTCTATACTAGGGAGTTCTCTGTTTTGCCTTGTAAGATAAATAATTACTAGGCTTGAGATGTGAAAGTGTTTATTGTTTTCTGACTTTCAGGATCTACCTTAGATCTAAGGGGAAAAAAAAGTGTGTATTTTCACAGGTAGATGCTAAATGCTGTTGTTTTTGCGCCTGGTAACTAAAATCAGATGACAAGAAATTATGTCATTCTGCAAGTATCCCAGCAGTAATGTTTGGGATATTCATTTGGAAAGTCTCTGAGAGAGACTGAGCATTTTGTTTTTTGTCTTTGACCTGACAAGAATATCCACTCACCAGATCTGCCTGCCTGCTCAGGAACAATATAATTATTTTAGATATAGTCAGGAATATAGCTGAGCTTAATTTAGATACTTTTCTTTATTTATTTGAGACTGCTCTGCAATGTTGTTTTAAGTATTTCCTGTGATTTTGAACTCTGATGTAACTGTGATTATATACTGAGTATTTTCTTTTTTTATTATTTATTATTAGATATATTTAAACCTTTCATTGTGGCTGATATTTGTAAGACCTATTTAAGTTCTGAGAGTACTTGCATATTTATTTGGTGACACTCTGGGCCACTGATAATAGCCTTGCTCTTGCTCAAACCACCATTTGGATTAATAGTAACATTACAGAGTAAGATTGGACACCCTTTGTTAAGGACCTTAAAGTAGCTGATAAGGACATGGCTGGTGGCAGTGATAACTACCTTATATTCTGGGAAAAAGGGGGCATAGTTAGTAAACCTGTGCCACCCTTTCCCAGGTGTGTGTGTGCGTGTGTTTGTGTATAAATTAAACCTCAAAGAGTGTGTGTGTCAGCTACTTGGGCAGGGAAACAAAGCACTGGTTTGACAAAAAGGATGCTGGAGGTCTTGGCTTGGCCAGTCAGCTGAGATCTCAACTCTATAGCTGTGCCAGTGGGGAGTCTTACTGGGGATCTGGAGAAAGAGGGAGAAACCAGCCATGGACTAAATGTGGTCTCTGTGTGCTCTTAAGGGAAATTGTACTTGATGCAGAGAGCTGCATCTGGAAATTTAACAATTGGCTAAGCTTCTGGTGTCATTCTAAGGGAATCCAGTATCTGTCTGCCTGGGATGACATGATCGACAGACCACGCTGCTTTGCCAGAGATGGCCTGCACCTGTCGCCCTTGGGATTCCGGATACTGGCAAAGGCTCTTGCCACCCCTATAGTGCCTTTTTTAGGCAAGGTTCAAATGACAAATTCACCACCATAACAGGTACAAGCAAGCAAAATCTGAGGGTAATGCTACTCAATGCTAGAAGTCTAAACATCTGTGCAGTGACAGAGACCTGGTTCAAAGCACCAGAGAGCACCCCTGCATTACCAGGCTATAATTCATACCACACCTTTCGGCCACCAAACCTGGACCGAAACACTAAAGGTGGAGGCGTGTCCATATTCATTAAGGATATCCACACCTCCAAGCTAGTTGCTCAGCATAATGCATCCGATATTATCCAAGTTCAACTAACTCTGGGCAAAACCGCAATCCAGATTGTAGCTTCCTACAGACCCCCACCATGCCCCAGGATTCCAACTCCTCTTTTCTTGATACACTGGAAAATATTAAGGTACAACCCAACACTCTAATAATGGGTGATTTCAACTATCCTACCATTAACTGGGAAAACTACTCATGTACCAACTCTTTTGCTCGTTTTCTGGAAATCATCAATTCCAACGCTTTGGATCAACTTATCCACACCCCCACCAGGGGCCGCAATATCCTAGACCTGGTCATCACCAACATGGGTGACCGGTGTTCCACACCAGAGGTCAGCTCCTTGTTGGTCAGATCCGACCACAAGCTAATCACCCTAGACATCCACATCCTGCTCCCACCCCCCATTAGGAAAACAACCGTAAAATAATTTCTCTAAAGCCAACTTCACGCTTTTTAAGACAGAAGTGGCAAACTTCACAACACCCTTGCAGATGGACAGTAGAGGTACGACTGCTGAATCCTACACAAATGCACTTTATAAACACTTACACGAGTGCATGGAGTGTGCTATCCCTAACAGAACCAAGATGCTATCCTCTGAAAAAAGGAAGCCACTCTGGTGGTCTTCTGCCATAAACAAACTCTACAACAGAAGAAAGAAACTGTTGCAAAAAAGAGTAAAATCTTATGATTGGAGGAACTCCCTGGACAGCCTCAGTAAGAAGCTGAGATCCCTCATAAAATCCTCCAAAGCTAGTTTATGAAAACAAAATTGCCACTGATTGTAAAGACAACCACAAAGCATTCTATAGCTATGTTAAAAAATCTCAGTGGCAACACTCAGATCTGCTCTGAGTTACAGCACAATGACACTAAATATACAGAACCAGCTGATATTGCCAACATCCTGGCAGATAGAGTCAGTGCTAACTTTACCCCCCTCTCACCCACTAAAGGGCCCATCTTTATACCGGAAGAATGCAAAGTTCCTGTAATCACGGCTGCACAGGTAAAAACTTCACTCTTCAAAGCCAAGAAAACAGAATCCATGGGACCTGACAACATCCCAGGCAGCCTTCTACATGAACTACAAAATGAACTGGCACCCCACCTAAGTACCATGTTCAATCATAGCCTCACCTCAGGCTTTGTGCCCAGTGAATAGTGCACCGCGACAGTTATCCCACTCCACAAAGGGGGGGGGGGCCACAACAGACCCCGGGAACTACCGCCCCATTAGCCTGACGAGCCTCATCTGCAAGGCCATGGAACGTATCATCATGGAACTCATAAACAAAGACATTGGAGATCTCCAAACTCTGGACCCCACAAAGTTTGGGTTTGTAAAACACAGATCATGTCTCCTAAACCTGATAGACTTCTTTGAAGTAGTCACTAAAGCCATAGATGAGGGTAAGGTGGTTCACACAGCCTATCTAGATCTCGCCAAGGTGTTCAACACCATCCCCCACTCTGGAATTATAGATAAACTCACTAAACTAGGTATAAATCCCTATGTCACAAGATGGGTTGCCAACTGGCTTACTGACAGAACCCACACCGTGAAAGTAGCAGACTCCAAATCAGACTTCAGACCAGTGACAAGTGGTGTACCACAGGGTTCAGTCCTGGGTCCTCTCCTGTTTGGTATCTACTTCTCTGAAGTACAGGCTAACACAGAAGGTCTTTGGCTAACTAAATTCACAGATGACTGCAAACTAGGAGCCATAATTGAAACTCCTAATGATGTGGACATCCTACAAAAGGGCCTCTCTGAGACAGATGCCTGGTGTCAAAGCATGGTCTCAAGCTCAATGCCAAAAAGTGCATTGTCATCCCCTTTGGTAAAAGCTCTGTACCCATGAACTACCACATAGGTGGTAGTCTACTTAACACTGAAAGTGTGATGAGAGACCTTGGGACACAGGTGGACAGTCGTCTCTCCTTTGATAATCACATCGACACAGTGGTCAGGAAATCTTTCTATGTGACACACCTCATCACAAAAGGTTTCTCATCCAGAAAAAAAGAGGTAATTGGTCCCCTCTACTCATCACTCATTAGACCCATTATAGAGTACAATGCCCCTTTTGGTATGTACCTCACAAGACATCTACAACAACTGGAAAGGCCGCAAAAATACCTCACAAAGAGGATTACTGGCCTCAAACAGATGCCTTACACAGACCGTCTCAAAAAACTCCAGTTTTACTCAGTCACATATTGCCTACTCAGAGGCGATCTCTGCCTAACATACAAAGCTATGTCAAACCCAGAGCTGTTGGACATGCTCCACTTAAAGAAATCCCAATCCTTCCGAGCTACACGCTCTAGGGACCTAAACCTTGTCACCACAATAAACAGAACATGCTGGAGGGATAGATTCCTGTTCCAGAGACTTCCCATACTCTGGAACAGACTACCTTTCTATATCAAACAGAGCTCCTCATTAGCACTCTTCAAGAAAAATCTTGATGATTGGATGGGTAATAGGAAATTCACCCCAGGGATCACTTCTGTGGTTCTGCTTGACAGGGGCACAGGAAAATAATTTTCTTGGGTGGCGAAAGCCAGGGTACCTTTTTGGCTAGGCTTGTATAGGCCCTAGGGCCAATAGCCTAGTACCTACCTATGAACCTATGAATACTATGTGTGCAACTTGTCATCCTCCCAATGTATGTCCCCCAGTTGTGCTAGTGGTGAGGATTGTGGCTCCTTGATTACTCTTGCCAGTGGTGGGGTGTCACAGCCTATGTAGTAAGTGATAGTTTGGTAAAGATGTTTCGTGTTTTAAAAAGTAAAAAAAAATGATGTAGCTAAACTAAAAGCTTTTACAAATGTTGTTATTTTGTTGTACTGTGCCATGAACACTGACAGACCCTTCCCCATACTCTTCGTGTCATAAAACTACCAATGCAATCCAAGAACCGTTAATCAACACTTCATTGAAATGGTTGTGCTACTCACTAGTGCATGCAGCAGTTAGACGATGTGTTTTTCCCAAATGCTGGAGAAATGTGCTTGCTGTTTGTGCTCAAATGTATTTTACAGGCAAAGTGCAAAAAAGTAAACCTATATATTCATGAATTTATGTTAATTTGTGTTGAGATTTTTTTTTTAATTGAGACATAAATGACTTCATACATTACATTGTCTCACTTCGGTTGCATTGCTACCCCTTGATTTGTTATATTGCAACATACTAACACTTTATTAAAAACATAATCCTTGAGCATGGCAAATCAGTAGTTCTGAAAGACTAACATCACTTTTTTATGAAATTGTTGTAGAAAATGCTGCTTACAAGTGGATCACTGTGCACTGTCCAAATTTTCACAGAATGTCCAGATTTGTGCCTTATATTTTTGATCCGTTCATCTTGAAATTTGTGGTTTTCTGACAAATCACTAAGGACTGAAGTCACTACATAATGACATACATTTGAGTTTCAGACTTTATATCCTTCAAGAAAATGCATGGCAATGCAAAACCTGTTATTCCTGCAACTTTCTAAGTATATACGAGCAGTATTTAAAATCTGTCCCTATTTTTGGACCTTTGCCCCTGAATTATTTTTGTCTTTCTCCAGATTTCTTGTGCTAAGAACTTGAGAGGTATTATTACAGGTAGGATGTAAAGATCAAACTGAAGTTTATTTATCAAAGTAGAAGAAAGCAGGGATGTTAGATTGGAACCTTGTGTGATGCCAGATTAGACAAGACCATCTGCTGAAGTGGATGAGCCAATTTTAACTTTAAATAAAATCACCTTATGAAAGTCTTTCAACCAGGTAGATGCTTGTGCTGACTCCTCAATTGTGAAAGAGATATGGCATGGTCAGCAAGATCAAATACATGAGCATGTTCCTTAAAGAGAGCACCAGTGAGTTTTCTTTGCCCAAGTTTAGTAAGATTTCATCAGTGAGGGTCCAGGAAATAGTCACTGTGCTTCACTCAGACTAACATCAATTCTGCTTCTTAGATATGAGGTAGTATTGTAAGTACGTTGTTATTTGGGTATATATGGGGTCTATATCACTTCAGTGAAGTGACAGTTCAGCAAATGACATTTCATCGGAAATGCCATTCATCGAAATCTGCTCTTGTGGGGGGCTGTGCCCCCCACACCCCCCGCTAATTATATATACCAACTCCAAGATCGCACTACAGTGAGAAAAGGGCAAATTTCCCAATCTTCACCATACTGCAATCTCAGTATGAACAGTTCGAGAAATGGCATGTTCGATGTAAGTGAATCGAAAATGCCGTTCACGGAACCGAGTATTCGCTGAAGTGATATAGACCCTATATATGATGTCTTAACATTTTCCTAAAAGCTGGTTAAAAAAAAAAAGTTAGACATAAGGTTTAATTTAATGCATAGGTTGCACATGTGATATGATATAGGAACCATGAAATCAGATTATAAGTGCCAGGAGAGGCATCTGTATGAATGTCTTTTAGGTGGTTTTCTTCATCTTTGAAGGTAATGTGTTTGAAGTAGAAGGGAGGGAGGGAGATAAAGTAAGGAGGGGGTAGGCTGAGAATACGTAGATGTGGAGGTTTGGGGAAGTTTAGGGGAGGTTATTGAAATTTAGAGGAACTCAAAAAGAAGGGGATATCCCTTGTTGCACCTGAAAATAGTTTTGGGATGATACTGATTTTTGGTTTTGTGACTGGTCATAAGCTGAACCTCATATCAGAAATGTTTGTGAAAGTTATGTAAGGACAGTTGTTTGAAGGTAAAGGATTTGGCTTTGGGCCTCTGATTGGCTGGATACTGCAAGTTGCTGAGGGGAGTTTTGTATCAGGCTTCTCACAGTTTTAAGAGTTTAAGTTTTGTTTGTTTGTTTATGAGTACGTTGGTGTATATTTAAAGAGTCTAGCATCCACTGGAAAGAATTTGTTTTGAAGAGTCTATAGTATGCAAGGAAGGTTTTCTGCAGTGATGTTTTGGTCCTGAGAGAAAGGAATGGGAGATCAGTCTAGAGATAAAAGGTATGATTTTAGTTTGGTGATGTTCTGTTGAAAATTTGATCTGCAGGAGTCTAGTCATGGGGCATTGGGGCATATTTGAAAGTGGCATTGTGAATGTTGAGAGTAATGGGGTAGTGGCATCTGAAGGTAGGTGGGAGTACTTTGAGATTTTTGAGGACTGCTTGGTAATTACAAGGGCAGATAGAGAATGTTAGGATGAGAAGGTTCTTCAAGGAGTTGCATGAGGTCTAAATCTGCATGAAATTGTATGATGGTGTTATTAGGACCAAAAAAAGTTAAGACAGAGGTCACATGTAATGTGTGTTTTTATGATTGCTGATTTTGGAAGTAATGTGAAGAGTGAGAAAAAAAAAACAGTACTACTGTATTTTTTTTTTTTTAAACGTGTTTATTGGTTTTAACATACAATCAATAAAACATAGTAATTTATACAAGCAGTTAACAAACAGAAAATTTACATAGACATCCACAGGTTAATACATCATCTAACATAACTATAATACATTATAATGGTTCCAAGTCTTTTTTTAACAAACTTTGTAACGTATCCCACATATTATAACTGGTTGTTTTCCTAGAAGTTCTTGATTTAATAGTCATTAGTTCCATTTGACATACCTCTATCAAAACATATTTTAAACATACTGTATTCTTTTGTATATCTGTATGTTAAGATAGCTGAATGTATCAATTTTCTTCAGATTATATAATCGATCTGCAGAGACAGTAAAAAGCAAGAAATGATATAATATTCCAGTCTAAGACTTGCTTTACTCTCTGAGGCCTGGAGATCTAAAAGTACAAACTAGTGCTCTCTTTCTCATTAATATTTCTTTTCTCTAATTATATCTGCCTGATGTAATTGGTGCAGTAAAATTATTCATAAATTTATGTGTTTGATCCTTGTTAAGTGACATTTCAAACTGTATTCAGATTAAAAGTATGTTATGTGCATTTTAATAAGCATTACTTACTTTTTATTTTCAGTCGTTCAGAAGCTGAGGGACACCCAAAGTGGTTTATACTTGGTGCTGGACAAGTGATAAAAGGGATTGATACAGGTATGCTGGGCATGTGTCCTGGAGAAAAAAGAAAACTTACAATTCCTCCATCACTGGGATTTGGGACAACTGGAAAAGGTATTTTGCTTTTATCTTAACTTTTCTGTTTCAGTGACATTATATACGTAGTAGATGTGCATTTATTACATTTATAAAATTTGCTTTTGTCAGATTTAAAATATTTCTTTTTGACATTCATTTATTTATTTTTCTATACCGGCCATCTAGCATATTTCAGTTTTACCAACTCTGTCACCCCAAATACTTCAGAGGTTCTGTCACCCCAAATACTTCAGAGGTTTTGAATACTTCTCTTTTACGTCAACATTTTGCCTCCAGGATCATGAAGTTAGATCAACACAGCTTTCTCCAGCAGCAAAAACTCTGAAAGTATTTCTCAGAGTAAATTTCTTTTTGTAGAACGGCAAGCCCTCTTGCACCATGAACTTAAGTGCACCCACTCCAAAGTCACACAGCAGTGGAGAAAAAAAAATCCACTATCAGTGAAAGTGCTTTTGATGAAAGATTTTCACCGAAACAGCAGTTGCCTAAACTGTACTGACTTATTGGCATGCTTCCTTTCCTCCACTTAAAATATCTCCAGGATGTGTAAGGGATAGATTCCAGTTAAGAACGAACAAGACTTAAAAGCAGAGGGCTGACAAGACATCGGTCTCATTGTTTAGGTTGGTATTTCTTCATTTGCTGCATGTTGAGGGTCTGGATGCATCATACTAGAAACAGCAGTAGTAGCAGCAGTAGTAGTAGAAGTAGTAATAGTAATAACAGTAATAGCAGTAGTAGCAGTAATAATAATAGCAGTAATAGTAGTAGTAGGAGTAGTAGCAGTAGTATAGTACCAGTAGTATTAATAGCATTTGTAGCAGCAGTATTAGTAGAAATAGTATCAGTAATGTTACTAATAGCAGTAGCAATAGTAGTAGTGCTAATAGAAGTAATAGGAGTAGCAGACGTAGCAGTAATAATAACATTAATAGCAGCAGTAGTAGTAGTAGTGGTAGTAGTACGTGACCTGAGATGGCAACAACTGGGTCTATATTACTATGTCAACAGGGCTGTTCTTCGAACGCCTGTACGTTGACAGATGTACACCAAAATATCTAAATGTCGAATGGCCACAAAAGTGATTTTTTTTCCCAGGGGAAAAAATCACTGGGCCGTTGTCAGGAATTTGCCATTTCCTCCACTGTAGTACGATCTCGGAGATGGTATATTTAAGTAGGGGAGTGTGGGGGGGCACAGCCCCTCGCTTCATTGTGTCTGTTGCTTTGTTTTGTTTTTTGTTGGCCCAGTGATTTTTTTCCCCTGGGAAAAAAAATTGCTTTTGTGGCCGTTCGACATTTAGGTATTTCGGTATACATGTCTCAGCATAAGGGCGTTCGATGAACAGCCCTGTCGACATGGTTATATAGACCCCATAGCCATCTATGTATTTTGACAGCTCAGTTTTCAGAAATTCCATTTTACTCCCTTCATACTATCTTGTGCTTTAGCATGCCTTTGTCATTATGTTGCAGCTATTACTTTTTTTAATTTAAGAAATCATTACTGTTTTACTAAGACACCTGCTGTTTGATAAAAATATATGTTAGATAGCAACATCACCTCTACAGCTTCCAAGTTGTTATTCGTTTATTTCTGGATACATCCCTACCTGCAGGATCACTACAGGTTTCTGTCTGGCAGCCCCCTGTCTTTTTAATGAGTCCCAACCGTACTCTGTTTGACATTTTGTTAAAATCGAACTACATCATTATCACTGAATTTCCTTTGCTTACCTCACCAGTGACAGATTTATAGAACTGGCTCTGCTTTGACTAGCATTCTAATGGACAGATGCAGGTTTTTGTTTCTGCTTATTTCTCGTGCCTCATACATTCATAGTGTGGCTAACTGGATTGGGATGTGATAGTGTAAATGTTCCTTCTCTGTGTGGTTGGCTGATAAAAGCTTCATTTCACAGTCATTTACTGCATCAACCAGTGGCGGATTCTGCACATGTGTTTTTTGTGTGTCTGTACGCACACGCATATAAGCATAATTTAATAAGCATAAACTTAGAATTTCAGGATTTCCTGAAATTCTGAACACAGATCTTTATGTCTGAAAATTATTGGATTACTACATTTATCACTTCCATGTCTCTGGTCCAAATTATTCATCTCAAAGAATTGGTCAGTATGCTGTGAAGTAACATGCTGGGTGACAAAGCACAAGTCAGTGGCCAGTGCTCATTTCCAACAAATTCCTGTTGCAGAATTATCTGTAATTGGATTGTGCATGTTTGATCTAGTAGATAAGAGATGTAGCCTCTATAAGGTACATCACATAATTTTGTACCCTCAGTCCTCAAGAGCTAATTCTAGATATACAAAAACCTAACTTTAGGTAGCTCTTCCTATGATTCAGTGGGTCTACTTCAGTAGACCGAACTTTTACTTACCCAACACTCACTTGCCCTAGACAAAAGCACTGATAGCTATAGAAGACCGACATCTGGAACACTGACTCCGCACGCAAGGTAAGTAACCGCTTGGCCATCCCGAACAAAAACAATTAACGAAACTAAACTATACCCACCGATGTGGGGGGCTTCACGCCACATACCCCCTATGTGGGGTCTTTGCCCCCCTAACTAAATATACTAACTCTGAGATCCCACTACTGTGAGGGTAAGGGGCAAAGTTCACCAGGATGGCCACGCGGTTACTTATCTCGCGTGCAAAGTCAGTGTTCTGGATGTCAGTCTTCTGAAATTGTCGGTGCTTTTGTCTGGGAAACTTTAGTGTCGGGTAAGTAAAAGTGCGGTATACTGAAGTAGAGCGATTCAGCACATTTTCTTGATTTGAATTATTCAATTAGTGCCCTTTTTGGAGAAGGGCAGAGAATTGTATTCAATGTTTTTTTCTGCTACTTGGGGAAAAAAACTGTGGAGGCCTATATTTGATGTAACCAGCCTCATAAAGACAAATAAGTTTTATGTATTGACCTTTCAGCTGGCTGCTTGGCACAGAGGGATAAAGACTTGAATACAGACCAGATTACTTGGGATCCAGCTAGTGACCTTGGTGCTGAAGGAACCAGTTGATGAGAATGAGAGTAAGCAGCCTATACCAACTCATCCATCTGGGGGGGGGGGGGAGTGCAGGACACACTTTGATAGTGACTTCTAGCAAATTTTAGGAAGGCTTTACCACATTGTACTGGGTCAGCGGCAGGCATTAGATCTGCAAGCAGTACTAGATGTAGCTAGGGTAAAATGTGTGTGTGTGTGTGTGTGTGTGTGTGTGTGTGTGTGTGTGTGTGTGTGTGTGTGTGTGTGTGTAAGCAGTCATGCAAATGGTGCAACACTGTGATTCATGCTTAGGTTAGCATCATGCTTTACATCAACTACAGAGGATTAGGGCGATGGATCAAAAACTTCCTGTGATAGCCTGTGTAAACACCCAGGAATACAGAAGCTGACGGTCATCAGAAACAGACGTGAAAATGAGTAAAAAAATAATGATTCTGCTTCCTCTTTTTTTTATGTAGAATACTTGCTTGGTAACCATGGAAATAAAAGACACCTCTCTCCATGTTCAAATTCAAGATGTTCAAGTGTTTAGCATAACATAATTTGGTTCTAAAAAATAAAACATACATTTGACATAATGCAAGTATGCACAAATAAGGACAGGTGAGATAATGATCTTACAGTACAATGAAGTAAGGTATCATTAATAAAGAGTAGTAAATATGAGGTAAACGTTACAAAGCTAGGTCAGAGAGATGGGCATATAGATACCTTTTGAAACTGCCCAACAAGGCTACTCACTAAGCCACTGAAGTAGTAGGTTCTAAAGGTATGGAGCTTGACAAGCAGAGGATTAAGTCTCCAAAGACTTGAGACACCTCCCTCAAAGTATTAGCAGCCCAAGAAATTTCATGACATACCTGCTTGGGCAGAGGTTGAGGAGGTACCCACAATTTGCTGTTATGGCCATGATATAGTCAAATAGGTTGGAAAATTCCATAAGAAGTATGAGACATTTGCAGGAGTGATCGATGAAATCTTACATAGATTATCTCCCTCCAGTTCAGGTCCAGCAGAAGGTGCAAAATACCAAAGAGCTTGGGGGAGGGGGGATAGCACCACTGTTGCCAGAAAAAAAAAATCAAACTTGTCATCAAATAAAATTTCTATTATAAGTGCCATCTGCCAGGTCTGCAGCAGGTCTGAGATAACCCCTGACGTATTACAGAAAAACAGGTGTTACAGAATGACAAATAGCAAAAAAGTCTTGTTCCAGATCTGCAGAGGCAGAGATCACTATTAAATGAAGTTCAGATGTGACATACCACAGTACTTTTTAAATATTGTTAAACTGCTGAATTATCATTGGGATTTGTAACTGTGTTTTGCTGCTTTGTTATTTTGCATCTAAACTTCTTCTTCATTATGGTATAACACCCATTAATGGACAGTAAGAAAACAGGGACCTAACAGAGATTATCATCAGTAACCACTAATAAATCCTGAAGCATAGCACAATTATTGGTGACATAATGCTTTGCACCATATTAGTGACTGGAAATCATGACCACCAGCCACAGTACCACCCAGGAGTCCCCTGTCCAGATCAAAAATGCCAACTGCCTGTTCATTTTTTCAAAGATGTAAACCCAAATTAATGAATGAATTAATAGATGTATTGTTGAATTAATGATTGACTGTTGGCTTTGAAAGTGCAATAGAACCAAAGAGACTGAGTGCCACGGATGATTATAATCCTTAAAGCTACATTAAAATTATCCCAATAATGTGAAAGGTGCATGCTGAGGAAATCTAATGTAACTGAATAATCTAAGTACAACAGAACCAAATGTCTGAAATGTGCAAATCAGTAGTTCATTGTATGCCCAGCATGATGTAAAACTAAACTGGTGACAGTAAGCTAGTGTAGATCCAAAGTGGTAATTAACAGGTAGCAGTCATAGGAAACAGTGCTTATACTAAATAAGTTGCAAGACCCACAGACATTATTTTAATTTTTAAATATTGACGTGACTGTCAAACCACTTCCATGCTCTATGGCCATTTTTCTGTGCCTAGGGTGTTTGCCCAATGCCTACCTCCAATGTTTATACACTTGAGGCTTCAGGAGTAGATATTAAGTATATCTGAGCAGTCTTCTAATTCAAGCTTAAAATTAGGAGATTTTATAGTGGATTTAGTTTGGTCTTTTGAAAACCAACTTTTTGATTCCAAATCTGTAATCTGAGCTGTTCAAAAGGACACTTCCTTGGACTCTCAAAGTTTCATGTTTAAAGTTATTGTGTGGGGCACCCTACACCTTCTGTGCAGATGGCAACTCCTTTTTAAATTATAGTCACCTGAAGGGTTGCAGCATCTTGGAACAGGGGTACAGTAACTTTGGTGAAGCAGTAGCTCACACAGTCAGCCACAATTTTTTAGATGTCACAAGATTAGCAACTCCACTTTGCATATGATGTTAAACAGATCTCTCTAGTCTTTTTCATAGTCTGCAGATTTCTCCGAATTCTTAGAAACTCAACTTATTCCGTTGTTAGCCACAGATATTCCTGTGAGCCATTTCCAAAACAGAAGCCCATATCTTTTCCATTTGTCAGGTAAGATGCAGATGATGCAATGCTTCCCATATTTTAAGAAAAAGAACGTAAGAGCAAGGGCCCTCCTAAAAGACCATGGGTGCGTGCCCTCATATGCTAGACTTCGTGTGAAAATAATGCAGTGGTATGTGTAGGCTGCACAGTTCCTACAATGCACTCTTCCATAATTGCAGTAAAGTCACAACTAGTTTGCCAACAGTAAAGTATTATTTTCTCTGCCTCTAATATGAACTCAGACTTGGACTCCAGATGCCTTGGACTGTATTTTTGGAGCTCAGCTAGTAGTTCCTTTCTCAGACGAAGCACTATCACAGTCTCAGAGATGATAGCCATCCACCTAACTCTAGTCGATTTTTGGTCAGACATAAAACCAGGGAGAGATCAGACTGAATTCAATACAACAGGAACATGGTGTATCAGAAAATAGGGTCAAACCTATTTTTTATGCAGACTTGCTATGATGATTTAGGTTCTAAAGAGAAAGAATACTCTTACAGACAATCTGAGCAGACAGACCTCAGTATTTATCAAGTGGCAGCTGGGTAAAAACACTTCCCTAATGTTGGTAGCGATATTGCATCAGTCAAAGGAGAACCTTTTTGCCCTTTGACTAGACTCATTGAATTGCTCTCTTCAGTTTCACTTTTCCTCATTTATAAGCAGCTGTGGTCAGTGCCTCAGTCAGATGGAGACAGGATGAACTGTATTCCTTCCCTCAACACCTCCTTTCTCCCTTTCCACTTTATAAAAAAAAAAAAAAAAAAAAAAACTGTGCTAGAATCTACTATTGTTAGAATCTCCATGTGTTCTGACTGAGTGTGCTTCTTAAACAATCTGGAAATATAGAGCTGATAAGTATATTTTTGGCACTTTTTAACTATTCAAAGTTTTGC
Organism: Protopterus annectens; assembly: GCF_019279795.1. Taxonomy (NCBI): domain Eukaryota; kingdom Metazoa; phylum Chordata; order Ceratodontiformes; family Protopteridae; genus Protopterus; species Protopterus annectens. The sequence continues at coordinate 1,985,062,351 of NC_056737.1, read as the reverse complement.
ACTGTCTTAATTTTTGCTTGACTGAATTATTTATATATTTGCAGGCATTGTTTTCTGATACTCTAGGTATCTCCATTTTGATTTTTTCCTAATTTGCTTTCTGCATTTTTTAGTCATTTTGTTTAATTTAATTGCATTTATTTAAACTTTATTTGCTTTAATATTGCTACACACTGAAGTGTGCTAACTTGCGCTGCATTTGAATTGTTTTACTGCTGCTTTAGCTGCTTTTCTGTAAAAAAAAAAAAAGTTCTAAGCTTGTTTCCCACCTTTCCTGTAACTACTGAAGTGCAGATACAGATTTGCTGTATCCAGGACTGTTTGCAAGCTTCTGAACCCCCTAAGCCTTTCTGTGCTGGAGGGAAGCTTTCTAGCTTATCAGTGAGAGTGGTAAGCACTAGGTAGACTATCTACCACAAGAGGAGTGGTTTCTGGCCCAGATGTTGTAGTTTAGTGGCTGTCTGGGCAGTTTTTCCACCCCCTTCAACTTTCTGGTTTAAAAGCCTGCGTTTGTGCTTGTTTCCCACCTTTCCTGTAACTAGTCTAATCCTGATGTAGATTTGCTGTATCCAGGACTGTTTGTAAGCTTCTGAGCCCCCCCCAAGTCTTTCTGTGTCGGAGGGAAGCTTTCTAGGTATCAGTGGGAGTGGTAAGGACCATGCAGCCTATCTACCGAGTGGTTTCTGGCCCAGAAATGGTAGTTTATTGAACATTTGGGCAGCTTTTCCATCCCTTTCAACTTTATGGTTTAAAAGCCAGCGTTTGCATGGGTTTACACTTGTTTAAGCTCCGCTCGGCGGCACCGAGCTGAGGTAAACTATTACTGGTGCCAAAAAGTCTGCTCTTCAGTTTTTTCCCTTAGAGCTTGCTAGTTATTTCTCTCTTGCACTTCAAATACCCTAATCGCTTTGCACTTCAACAGGTGTTTGTAGCAATTATTATAGCACACCTAAGAGCAACCAGCACTAGTCATTCTTCATGGAAATAGCTCCACTACTTAGCAGTTATGACCACCCCTCCTGGCATGATTAAAGGGCAGTTCCCTGTGCTTCCTCCTATTAATCTGGTGCACTTAGGCATTCTGAGGCAGTGTAGCAACTGCCTCATGTACACAGACAACCCTCCTCTCTTACCTCCCAACATTCAGACTTGTGAGAGATGCACTTATATCACCAAATTGGAAGCTATGCACTCTCCAGCCAAGACCGGACTAGCTGGTCAAGAAGAGAAGGTCAACACCTGCACCACACCATATGGAACACATAGCCCTCCAGAACATCCACTATCACAGCTCTCACATAAAAATACAAACCACTGTGTTCAGTGCCTCCATCTCAAAGGCACTCAATAGAAATTTACCCAAACAGCAGAGACCTCCAAGACAGAAACGCACTTGACCACCACAACACAGCACAAACCACAGGACACATAGCTCACCTCCACAGTGTGCCCCTCAACCTAAGGCCCTAAGGCTAAACACCGTGCACAGTACACTAATCATAGGTGACTCAATAGTGAGGCACACAGATGCCCCACTCACTAGGTTGAATAAGGAGAAGGTAACAGTCTGTTGTCTATCAGGTGCCAGAATCTCTCACATAACACACGCACTCAGGTTTTCACAACAAGTACAAATATGACTCTGTCATTGTCCGTGTGGATGTGAATGACCTGAAATGCACCTCCCTGGACTACATGAAAAGAGACATGGTGGAGCTCTCGGATTATGTGGCCCAGGCAGGTATGACACTAGCCCTGAGCAGTATCCTACCATCACCCAGAATGATACTGCAGTACAAACAAAAAATGATTGAGTTCAACAATTGGCTAAGTTTCTGGTGTCATTCTAAGGGGATCCAGTATCTGTCTGCTTGGGATGACATGATTGACAGACCTCGATGCTTTGCCAGAGATGGCTTGCATCTGTCACCCCTGGGTTTCTGGGTACTGGCTAAGGCTCTTGCCATCCCAATAGTGCCTTTTTAGGTGGATTTCCAAAGACCAAATTACCACCTTAACAGCTATAAATAAATGCAATCTAAGGGTCATGCTGCTCAATGCTAGAAGTCTAAATCTCAAGATGCACTCGCTCAGAGCACTCCTCAAAATGGAGAACATTGACATTTGTGCTGTAATGGAGACCTGGTTTGAAGCGGCAGAAAGCACCCCTGTGCTACCAGGCAATAACTCATTCCACACCTTTCGGCCCCGAAACATGGACCGAAGCTCCAAAGGTGGTGGTGTCTCCATATTCATAAAGGATATGCACACCTCCAGACTAGTAGCCCAACATAATGCATCTGAGATACTTCAGATACAACTAACATTGGGTAAGACTGCAATCCAGGTCATAACCTGCTATAGGTCCCCAACCATGTCCCTAGACTCTCACTCCATGTTCCTAAGCACCCTGGAATCTATCAAGGTCCAACCCAACACTCTCATGCGAGGAGACTTCAACTACCCCTCCATCAACTGGGAAAACTACTCAAGCACCACTGCACTGCCTCCCCCCCCCCCCCCGCAAAAGGTATCCACCATGGAAAACTTCTCCAAAGCTGACTTTGGACTCCTAAAAACAGAGGTGGCCAATGGAAAATAGATGCATGACTGCCAAATCATACACCAATGCACTGTACGAACACGTACATAAATACATGGAACTAGCCATACCCAACAGAACCAAGACGCTCTCCTCCAAAAAAGGAAGCCAGTCTGGTGGTCCCCTGCCATTAATAAACTCTACAACAGAAGGAAGAAACTGTTACAGAGAAAGGTGAAGTCCCAAGACTGGAAAAATTCCCTTGTTAGCCTCAACAAAAAGTTGAGATCCCTCATCAAAACCTCCAAAGCCAGCTATGAAGGCAGAATTGCGGCAGGCACTAAAAACAACCACACAGCCTCCTTTAGTTATATCAAGAAACTCCATGGCAATACCCATATTTGCACTGAGTTACTGCACAATGGTGCCTCCTATACTGAGCCAACAGATATTGCCAGCATACTGGCTGACAGATTCAGTGCCAACTTTACCCCTCTCTCCCCCCCTAAAGGACCAATCTCAATACCAGAAGAATGCCAGGCACCCTGCATTACTGCAGTACAGGTTAAAGCTGCATTGTCTGAGGCTAAGAATACAGCTTCCATGGGACCTAACAATATCCCTGGCTGTGTTCTACATGAATTACTAAGTGAACTGGCACCACATCTGTGTGCTCTGTTCACTCACAGCCTCACCTCAGGCTTTGTCCCTACTGAATGGTGCACTGCTACAGTCATCCCTTGCCATAAAGGAGGAGTAACTACAGACCCTGGATACTATCACCTCATTAGCCTGATGAGTCTGATATGTAAGGCTATGGAGCGCATCATCATGGACCTAATTGGTTTTGTTGCTCAACCTGGTTGACTTCTTTGAGTCAGTCACCACAGCGGTGGATGAAGGTAAGGCAGTTCATACAGGCTGTCTCAGTCTGGCCAACGCCTTTGATACCATTTCTCACTCAGGAATTATTGATAAACTCACCAAACTAGGCATCAACCCGTATATCATTAGGTGGGTTGCAAATTAGTTCACAGACAGAACACACAGTGTGAAAGTAGTGGACTCCAAGTCAGACTGCCGACCAGTCATCAGTGGAGTCCCTCAGGGATCGGTCTTGGGTCCTCTCCTGTTTGGCATCTACTTCTCAGACATCCAGGCCAACACGGAGGGACTCTGGATGACCATATTCGCAGACGACTGCAAGCTGGGAGCCATTAGTAACTCCCCATGTGATGCAGACATCCTACAGAAAGGCCTCACTGAGACCAATGACTGGTGTCGAAACCATGGCCTTGACAGCAACCTCTCCCTCGAGTACCACATTGCCACTGTGGTCAGTAAGTCCTTCTATGTGGCACATCTCATTACCAAGGGTTTTGCATCTAGAAAAAAAGAGGTCATCATTTCTGTCTATTCTTCCCTCATTAGACCAATCATAGAGTATAACGCCCCATTTGGCATGTAACTCACTAGACACCTGTAACAGCTGGAGAGGCCACAAGAGTACCTCATGAAGAAGATCCTAGGCCATAAGCACATGTCCTACACAGACAGACTCAAAAAACTCCAGCTATTCTCTGTCTCATATCGTTTACTAAGAGGTGATCTCTGCTTGATTTACAAAGCCATGTCTGACCCAACTGTGTTAGAAATGATACATCTAAAGAAATCCCAATCTCTCCACATGACATCCTCCAGAGACCTCAACCTTATTACCACAATCAACAGAACATGCTGAAGGGACAGTTTCATAACCCAGAGACTGACCATGCTCTGGAATAGACTTCCCCATACATGTCAAGCAGAGTATCTCACTAGCTCTCTTCAAGAGAAATCTTGATGAGTGGATGGGAAATAGAAAGTTCACCCCGGGTATCACTCCAGTGGCTCTACTTGATAGAGGCACTGGGAACTAATGAAGGGTAGCACAATGCCAGGCACTTCTATGGGCTAGGCTTGTAAAGGCCATAGGGCCATTAGCCTAGTACACACCTATGAACCTTTTATCCCAAACATGCTGTTAAAAGTTAAAATTTTAATTTAATTATTTTAGCTCCATGTTAGCTCAAATAGCCTTGGTTTGCACATCTAACCCAGATGTTCATGGCTTCTTCTTTAACCCTGCTTATATACATAAACTCTTGCCACAAGCACAAGGCAGAGTTCTCCATCCAGAGCTGAAGTTCTTGAATGTGACTGCTGAGAGGATTTCCAGTTAATTCTGAATAACCATCCCTTTTCTGCAGATATTTTGTCTGGTTTGAAAGAGGCTAAAGGAGAATCATGGCAAAACAAGTGACCATGTTTTCCCACTGGATTGAAAGCAAAGGCTTGGACCTTGCTGCTTTCTCATGTCCTCAGGCTCTAGAATAACTAATGTCTTTGTTCAATACAAGCTTTGCCTAGTCATCCATCAAAATGTATGTTTCTGCTATTTCCATTTAACCGTTTCTCCAGGTATATTTCTCAGTACTCGAAGGAATTTTTTTTCACTTCAAACCTCAAATATATGAGGTAACACCTTCCTGGTATGCAAGTTTTTTTATTTAGGACTTTTGTCAACTTTCTGTCATCTTTCACAAGGAAGTAAATAAAAGGGAAGGAATGTTGTATTATGGGATGTACATAGGTCAATTGGATTTTACTCTACAAGAAACAAACCCATTAATTAAACTGATAATCTGTTTCATTTATGAAAACAATATAGGCTTATTAGGTCTCCAGAACATTGCATTTCTAGGTGGTTAGCTAAATGAATTAGTTCTTGTTATGACATTAGTCTGCGGAGGTTAGGGCTCACTGCACTAGGCTATTAGCTAGTAAACATTTGCCAGATTGCTACTCATATATCCTTTCACAAATTCCCCAGACCTGGGATTTTCAGCCTTTTTGTAGTTGGAGAACCTTACAGAAACCATTATACACTTCAAAGAGGTTTGTGCAGGTCATCTGCTGTGACCGTGTGTAATTAACTACAGTATGTCCACAAAGACAGACAGACCTTTGAAAATGGCAGAAGTAAAACAGCAATAGACAAGTCTTACTTTATAAAAATAAAAAATGTATGAACATTATGTACATCACAGTTTTTCTACTATTTCAAGAGAAACTGCATTCATCATTTCTTCATACCTATAAGATGATTGCTGTGAAACTATCAAGCAGTAAGAATAAAGCTTTCAACCATAATTCATACTTGTTATTTTGCTGTTCAGGATTTCATTGCAGTACAACACTGAATTTATCTCCATCATGTTATTTGCTTCAGCCTATGGTATTTCAATTGTGGTATCCTGCAAAGTAAAAAATAATATATGTATACATTTGTGCTGTAAAATATGTGATTTTTTTTCTATGGATGTAATGCAAACTCAGTAAGACAGTCTTGCAGACAAGTAGTGTATTCTGCATACTAAGCATGTGCTCAACAAAACACACACAGGGGAAGTCAAGTATAATGCAGAATGTCTGATAAGGCAGTAAAAATAATGTAAAGCATTTTTTGTCTGTGTAGAAAAGGCCACTTCCTTGTTCCCCTTAATATTTCATTATAAAACTCTCAAACAGTAGCAGTGGTTTGTTTGGTGCCATAATATTTCATTACAAAACTCTCAGGCACTAACAGGAAGTTGTTCAACAACAAAACACAGCTAAGACTGCTGTTTGTTTCTCAGAATTTTAGTGCAACGCAGCACTTGATTTGGCCACAGACCAGGCCAAAACATTTTACTTGCTCCAAAATATGGCATTATAAGGCATGTTATAAAATAAAGGCCTATGTATTCTGATTTAATGATCATTTTAGTTTTACTCATGATGTAATAACAAATGACCAAAGAAATTTAGTGGACTATTATCATATTCCGCAATCTGTGTAAGTCCACTGGCCATCTGGGAATATTACATGTAGCTTCAAAAAGCCAGGGTGATCTATGTCATCCATGTCATCAGCGCTGACATTATTTATGGAAATACTGTGACTAGGATACAGGAAGCACACAAAAAGAGGCCTTTATTCCTTTTAATTAAAATAAACCACATTTAATTATTTTAAATTTAGTTTTGTCATTCTGCAATCAGAATGTATATACCCTGCACATCATTTTTAAGCTGACTGCTTCCGTGAAAGCAGTGAAGATGTTCAGCTTAAGTTTCTTGTGAACCTCATGGCAGACCCTGGTGAAACTCTGGTTGAAAATAATTTTTCTGGACATTATAAATTTTCTGTCTAGTCAAGATTTGCTTTGACTGTTGTGTAGAATATGCTTTAGATTGTCCACTGGGAGATGAGGATACACTACTTAGTAATCTCTTGGCCTTTTATTGATTCCTGCAAAACTGATCTTGTGTGTGGGGATATTTTAGTGTAGAAACATTATGCCATTGCCATTTGATGCACAGCTTTCATATTATCTTTGCATTACAGCCTAATTGTGGGTTTCAGGTCTCCAACAAGTTTTGACAAGATTACTTTTTCATTGCCATTCCAGTTTTCCGTGCATGTTCCCATGTACCTTAGCTGGCACACAGTTTCAGTCTATGATGTGTGCATCATGGCTTCACTGTTTATGTTCCCATGTACATGAGCTGGCACATGGGTTCACTCTGTGATGCCTGCATCATAGCTTCACTGTTTGTATACTGTGAATTGCCTCTTCTTTAATATGTGACATCCCAAAACCTGGTCGGTGCACTGGATTTGCTAAATGAAATGGTTCCAAAATTGTAGAATAGTCATTTGAAGTATTTCCTTTAGAAATGGATATTTCAGGATATCTTGCTTAAAACAGGAATGTTTAAATTTGTACCCATTTCTGAGAGAGCAGTCATTTTGTTTTTTTATTTTTTTTTTTCTATGGAGATGTAAAGGTTACATAGATTTTCATGTTTTACTTGCTTATTTAGAGCTTCTTTGCTCTACATTGTTTTGGGGATCTCCTGCTGGTGCCTGTAGTGGGAGAAAATGAAGACAGTAGAAGACTCATCCTTTCATTATCTTGATGGAAGTGTGAGCACCATTGAAGTGAAATGTTGACTGGAGGAAAGGATGAACAGAACCCTGATAGGAATTTTTTGAAAATCTTTCACCAGAGTACCATCCTTATGGTTAACTATTATGTACACTACTCTGTTTCTATGAGATGTCATAGTGTCATGGTAAGTAAATGTTTTTCTTGTGTCTCCAGCATCCCCTTCACAGGGATTTCATATGAATTCTGACTTCATGGATTTGGTTATATTTTTAGGCATGGATTACAATGTGCCACTATTACAGATAGATATCAGCTTCGGTACTTTTGGACACCTGCTTCCATTTTACCAAATATACTACCTTTTGTTATATTTTCAGAGTTCATCACAGAAGATGAGCAATGAAAAGGGTTTGTTATATAAAGACCAGTTCTGTCTGTATTGAGCAAACTGTAGGTTCAAAGGTGTGTACTAGGCTAACAACCACAAGGGCCTTTTTAAGGCTAGCCATGCATCCCAAATTTCTGACAAGTTCTGGTACCCTAGAGAAGTTTAAGCAGGGGCTAGGGAGGTGAAACATTTACAAGCAGGATCCTGGGAGATGAACCATTTATAGGCTGCCTGCGTCCATTAGAGACATGGGTGTCAAACCAGGGATGAATTTCCTATTTCCCATCCAGTTGTCCAAATTATACTTGAATAGGGCTAGGGAGGCTCCCTGCTTCACATAGATGGGGAGCCTGTTCCAGAGAAGGAATAGTAGACATGCAGGGGCGTCCATTAGGTTAGAGTCTGATAATGCTTTGTATGCCAGGCATATATCTCCACCTGCAGGAGACAGAATACAGGTATATGGCCTTGAGGCTGTCTGCATAGGACATGTTGCTTATGCCTGGTATTCTTTTAGTGAAGTTACTGCTGCTAAAATTCTGTTATTTGTACTGTAATTATAAACAAAATCAGCATAGGTTTAATAAGAATGCACTTAACATTAACATTATTTTGTATAAACATGAATATGTCTCTTCACAGTAATGACTGCAGATGCGTGTCTGTGCTTACCTATGGAAGCAACCCTTAAAAAGGCATTTTTACTTCTGTTCATATTCTGAATGAGCTGGTTTGAAATGACTAACCTCATTATGTGTTTGCTAACAAATCAATTGTTTGTGTTTTGTGCAGTACCAGAGTACCTTCTTGTCTTTCTGCATGCTGGGAAAAACCGGTCCTTAAAGCTGTCTTGCCATCAAAATGCATGTGCTTCTTTAAGTGTTTTCAAGTGGTATGTATGTCACTAAAACTGTTGCATGAATAGCAGACCACATTGTCCTATATATTTGCAAATGTTTATAATTTTTGTAAGTGCTACAGCATTTCTCTGTGTGCTGTATTTTGAAGTTGTTTTGTTGTAAATTAACTTACATCATTCTTAGTATTAGGTGTTGGCCGAATTATTCATGTTAGTCTACTGGGCCTTTCCTTCTGAGGAGGGAAAACACCACAGAAATGCAAGAGAGTGTTTTAAATTTAATTACACAAAACCTAAAAGTATCTATTGTACTAAGAGTGAGTTTACAGCAGCCCAGAGTTATACACTGATTTCCTTAAGGAGATCTTGCTGAATGGGTGGAATTTTTCAGAGAAACCTCAGATGTCTCCCACTGTGAATTACATTGTTTATAAATTGTAAGACTGAGAAGGTGCAGAGGAGAACATTGCAGACTGGGCAGGAAATCTATGTGAATGGGTCTGTTTCATCAGTTACTAGCCCAAGGGTACTAGGGGAAGAAATGTTACTACTCAAGGATGTGTTTTGCTTTTATATGCCGTTTTAAGAATGCTTTCCTGTCAAATATTTTTGTACATTTTTGGCCAGTCTCCTCCTTTCCAGTGTTCTCATTATTTCCTGTATTTTGCATGCCGCATCACCTTATGAGAAGGAGCCTCCCTTTCAAGGGGAGCTTTGTTTATTGAAGCCTTCTTACTTTTGAACAGCAGTGTAACATAGAGTCAGAAACTGAAAGTTTTTACTTGCCTAACTTTTTTACCCTCTAGTAGCCAGCTAGCACATAGCTGAGGCAGACATTGCATTTCCAGGGTGCAGGTGGGTGTACTTCAGTACAGTTCTACCCATCTGCACTGCTTTTCACTGCTTACAACACTGAAGTGCTACTTCTGGTAGCCGCTGTATGCTCTGAAGTCAGTGTCTCCTAATGGTAAAGTGGCACTCAAGTAGTGGGATCTAGCCACAATCCTTTCTTTGGGATGGGGAGCGAGATTCAGTGGTTCAGTCTTGTCCTTCTTTGTCTGACTGCTCTAGCACTTGGGCCCACTTTATCTGGCCTGCTTTGGCTGCATGCAGTGCTTTGTCTTTTCTGTTCCACAGAGCCAGCCCTTTCCTAACGATTATTGAAAATAATAACACTGGTGATGATATGCAAAATGTTTACACCGATTGCCCCACAAACACTTACTTTCTGTGAATTTGTGCAGAGCTAACTACCTGGCTGTGTTGGATTCTATATCCATCTGATATAACAGGCCAAAAAACAAACTGAAGAAACACAGATTAAAATACAAGTAGAAGGCCCAAGGAAACAAACTGCTGCAGGTAAAATACAGAAGAACTTTAATCTAAAACTTTTTGAAATAAGAACTTGTTTAAAACTATGAGAGATAAGTGCTTTCATTCACAAAAATACATGAACTTCATCAGATAAACATTGCTGGAAGTACACACACAATTTGTAACTTTTGTGTTCAATCACATGACCGCCAAGCCCCCAGGGGATGCATCGGATATAACAACAGATAAGTATATTTTTTTGCACTTGATTGTACTGTACTGCATTTATATATTTGTCCTCTGTATTCTGTGTGGATTGTTTGTTTTTCAGGGTAGTTCAGTAGCTGGTTTCAGCTGGGGGTTATTTTTTCTTTCTTTGGAGTCAGCCCACCTAAGGTCTTAGCCATTGGCCAACACCTCTGTGTTTATCTGATTGCCTGAGACTTATTTTCTCAGTTGTACTTCTAGCACAAACACTTACATTCCATGAATTTGTGTAGAGCTACCTACCTGGATGTGCTGGATTCTATAACCACCTAATATACCAACTAATAAGTATACTTTTTTTGCACTTTACTGTACTGTACTGCATGTCTCTGAACTGCATTTATATAGTTGTCCTCTGTGTTCTGTGTGCATTCTTTCTCCCCCCCCCCCCACACACACACACAGGTAGGGTTTCCCGCCCCCTCTACAGTCCAAGTTCTGGACATTTTGTGATGTCACTATGCTGTCAGTTGACAGAGAACGCCCTCTTTTTCCATTCCTGATGCCTGCTTTCAGCCGATTTACTGTGCTTTTCTGTGAAAAAGCATAGTTAATCAGCCAATTTAACAAACTCTGATAGTCTGTTTCCTTTTTGAAACAGAATACTGGAGTGTGTACAGTGTTTTCCAGACTACAGGAGACTCAAATTGATTTTCAGATAGTCCAGAAAAAAATGGATAGGTGGCAAACCTGCACCCAGGTGTTGTTGTATTCTTAAAGTTAATGGCTTTGGAATTACCCGCCTGTACTATAAAATTTATTTTGGTCACTTCTCCCATTTTTAGCTCATTTGCTCACTCAAATGAGTACAGTGAGATAATTTGGGAAGGACTACCTCCTTGCTTTTTTGATTTTGGCCACTACTCCCTATCGCCTCTACTATAAAATTGATTTTGGTCACTTCTCCCATTTTTAGCTCATTTGCTCACTCAAATGAGTACAGTGAGATAATTTGGGAAGGACTACCTCCTTGCTTTTTTGACTTTGGCCACTACTCCCTATCGCCTCTACTATAAAATTGATTTTGGTCACTTCTCCCATTTTTAGCTCATTTGCTCACTCAAATGAGTACAGTGAGATAATTTGGGAAGGACTGCCTCCTTGCTTTTTTGATTTTGGCCACTACTCCCTATCTCATCTCTTCAGCGTAGTCTACTGAGTGTAGACAGAGCATTTGGGAAGGCCAACCCCCTTAGCTTCTTAATCTTGAACTATCTTCTGTTTCCTTCCACCATCTCCAATACAAAAAATAAATAAAAATAAAAAAAAAATAAAAATTTACACTTTATTCAGATGCCTTTCCAGTAATTGTGTTCTTCCTACTTTATCACCCTATTTTTGGTCTGTGCTCTTAAGTGTTCAAGTGCTTTTATTCTGATGCATTTATTACTGCTTGTTAGTAGCCTGATTAAATGCATCTGCTATTCTAAGCATCTTAGTTTGGGTTTTAGCACTTGTGCATCAGGTCAGTTACTTTACTTTAAGGTTTTTGTGGTCTACACTCTTGTGGACAAACACTTATCAAAACCCTCTCTCCATAAGTCCACCCAAGTATTCAGTATGTCTGGACTGTTTCCATCAGTTTGTCCTGCCAGCCTGATCAACATGGGCATGCTGAGACTGTGTAGCAACTGCCTAATGTTTACTGACAGCCCTCTTCATCTAGCACATAATTCTACTACTTGCGAGAAATGCATTTACATCAGTAACCTGGAATCCATGCTCTCTCATGCCACACTCAGTACTCCTGACAAAGAGGAGATTGCCAGCACAAACACCGCACCACTCACATCACATAGCCAAGCACAACACACACCCACCTTTGCAGAGGTCCTCAATAAAAACTTACCTAAACAACAGAGACCTCCAAAACACACACAAACATTCCACACATAATACCAAACACATCACGCATATCAGACAGCATACCAGTGTCTCACAAACACAGCCCATAAGGCAAAATAATAAACCATCGTAGCCCATAAGGCATAACAATAAACCAAACATACTAGTCACTGGCGACTCAGTGGTGAGACACACCGATGTCCCCCTCACCGGGCTCGACAAGGAGAAGGTCACGGTCAGTTATCTGTCTGGTGCCAAAATCCGCCACATCACTCACACCCTTAAGTCTCTCCACAACAAGTACAAGTATGACTCTGTCATTGTCCATGTTGGTGTGAATGACTTGAGATGTACCTCCCTGGACTATATGAAGCGAGACATGATTGAGCTGTCAGAGTATGTGTCCCAGGCAGGTATGAACCTAGCCCTAAGCAGCATCCTACCTTCACCAAGAATGTTACAACAATACCAACAAAAAATAATTGACTTCAACAATTGGCTTAGTTTCTGGTGTCATTCCAAGGGGATCCAGTATCTGTCTGCCTGGGATGACATGGTTGACAGGCCTCGATGCTTTGCCAGAAATAGCCTCCACCTGTCACCACTGGGATTCCGGATCCTGTCCAAGGCTGTCACCTCCCCAGTTGTGCCTTTTTTAGGCAATGTCCCAAAGACAAATCTTCCAACATAAAAGATCTGTCAAAAAAAATTCAAGGTCATGCTGCTAAACGATAGGAGCCTTAACCTGACAATGCACTCACTGGAGGCTCTCCTTGCACTGAAGATGCTGATGTCTGTATGGTCACAGAAACCTGGTTCATGGCTGCAGAGAGGACAACTGCCTTACCAGGCTATACCTCATTCTATACATTTCAACCCCAAAATGAGGTCGGGAAGACTAAGGGTGGTGGAGTCTCCATCTTCATTAAGGACAGGCACACCTCCAGACTGGTTTGCCAGCATGATGCACTGGAACTATTCCAGGTGCAGCTGACAGTTGGCAAGACACCCCGCCAAGCCATAGCCAGCTATAGACCCCCCCTTCATGACTCAGGACACCCACTCCTCTTACCTGGATGTACTTCACTCCATCAAGGTAACCCCTAACACCCTGATCTTTGGTGACTTCAACTACCCCACCATAGACTGGGTGAACTATTACTGCAGTAATGCACTCATTCAACGATTCCTTGACTTCATCAATTCTAATGCACTAGACCAGTTTGTCTTATCCCCCACAAGGGGAGATAACATTCTGGACTTGGTTCTCACCAACATGGGAGACTGCTGCACCACTCCCATAGTATGCTCTTCCCTGGTGCGATCAGATCATCGGACTGTCTTGTTCGAAGTTTCTATCCCACCCAACCCACTCCCCCAACCGTAATCAAGCTAAAAAGCTTTGCAAAGTCTGACTCCTACCTCCTAAGGGAGGGTATCTGTAGCTTCACACCAACCCCCCCCCTCAGAGAATGTGAACAGTTTACCTTTACAAAACTGAATCACAGTGGTGCGATTGCTTATATGAGTGAATCATAACCACGAAAGTCAGAACAGCAATGATTCCATATGTTCGAAAATCAGCAAATCAAAAAGCAGATTAGCTGATTTTCGAACATAAATATCGAAAGAAAACAAAAATGAAGTGTAAATCAGGGGGACAAGCCTCCTGCACCCCCATGTGGGGGCTGTGCCCCCCACACACCCCTACTTTAATATTCTAATTCCGAGATCACACTGCACTGGGGAAAGGGACCATTTTCCGATCCCCACAATAGTGCAATCTGCCCCATAATGTCAAATGTGCAATGAGCGAATGTCACTGCGCATTCGCTCATTGCACATTCAAACCTTTTTCTGTTCGGCATTTGCAAATTTTGCAAACGGCCTTTTGGACAATTGCTGCTCACCCGTGCGCAGTACGCACATAAACCGATGCGAACAACAGTGCTGAATAGTATGCCAATACAGTATACAAGCACCTGTACAACTGCATGGCCTCAGCCATACCCAAAAGAACTAAACCTGCTCCTCAAGGAAACACAAACCTGTTTGGTGGACATCCTCTATCAAGAGGCTTTACAGCAAAAGGAAGAAACTGTTGTCCAAGGGTAAAAAGGAACAAATACCAAATTGGAGAAACTTCCTCCTTAACCTCAACAAGCAAATTAGATCACTAGTGAAAACCTCCATAGCCAATTATGAATTAAAACTAGCCTCCGAAACAAAGCAAGACCACAAGGACTTCTTCATTTACGTCAGGAATCTCCATGGCAAAGACCAGGTTTGTTCCAAATTAGTACTTAACAGTATCCCTTACACTGATCCTTTTGACTTAGCCAACCTGCTAGCAGATAGGTTCAGCACAAACTTCATCCCCCTGTCCCCCCCAAAGGCCCTTTTGACATGCCTGATACTTGTCCTGCACCTCACATCTCCATAGATCAAGTGTTAAAGGCCCTATCATGGCTTCCACGGGACCTGATAGTATCCCAGGATGCATTCTGCACCATCTCCAGCAAGAACTGGCTTCACCATTGAGCACATTATTCAACCAAAGCCTAAGTATAGGCTTCATTCCAGCAGAGTGGAGAACTGCCATTGTCACCCCCTTGCACAAAGTTGGTGCCACTACTGACCCTGGAAACTATTGCCCCATTAGCTTGACAAGTCTGATCTGTAAAGCCATGGAGCGTATTATTATGGATCTCATAAACAAGGACATATGCAATCTCCAAGCACTTGACCCTATCCAGTTCAGATTCGTCAAGGGCAGATCTTTCCTGTTGAACCTGGTTGACTTATTTGAGACTGTCACCAAGGACCTGGATGAGGGAAAAGTCAGTACATACAGTTTACCTTGATTTGGCCAAGGCCTTTGATACAATTCCCCACTCGGGCATCATCGAAAATCTAACGCAACTTGGCATAAATCCCTGTCTCATCAGGTGGGTGGCCAACTGGCTCACCGACAAGACCCTCAAGGTCAAAATAGGCACATCCACCTCCAATAGCAGACCTGTGACTTGTGGAGTTCCCCAGGGATCTGTCCTGGGACCCCTACTGTTTGGAATCTACTTCTCAGAGATCCAAGCAAAGACAAAAGGCCTGTAGCTGACCAAGTTTGTGGACGACTGTAAGTTGGGTGCTGTCATTGACTCTCCATATGATGTTAACATACTGCAAGAGGGTCTCACAGCAACTAATGACTGGTGCCAAAGTCATGGCCTCAAGCTAAATGCAAAAAAGGTATCATCATACCATTTGGCAGAAACATGGCCCCTAGTGATTACTACATCTACCACATCAACGGCAACCCCTTAAACACACAACCTGTGGTGAGAGACCTGGGTAATCAGGTTGAAAACAATCTCACATTCAACCATCATGTAGTAGCAGTGGTTAGAAAAGCCTTTTACTTGGTTCATCACTTAAGTAAAGGGATTGCATCCAGAAAAAGGAGGTTATTACCTCTCTATACTCCTCCCTCATTAGACCAATAATTGAGTAGAATGGCCCATTTGGTATGTACCTCTCCAAACATCTGCACCAACTGGAAAGGCCACAGAAATACCTCACAAAAAGAATCCATGGCCTCCAACACCTGTCCTATGTGGACATGCTCATATCACTATCATTGTACTCAGTATTGTACAGATTGCTCTGAAATTATCTGTGTGTCGCCTACAAGGCAATTTTGGACACTGCCCTTCTAGTGATGCTCCATATCAATGTCTAACTCCTTACATATTACCCACTCGAAAGGCCTGAATCTAATATGTAACATCAACAAACCTACTGGAGAGCTAGGTTTGTCTTCCGGAGGCTGCCCCGTCCCTGGAATAGACTTCCCATACACATCAAACAGAGTATTTCGCTGACCCTCTTCAAGCACAACCTTGATGAGTGGATGGGAAACCACAAATTTGTCTTAAGGGTTCCACCTGTGTCCCTTATTGACAGGGGCAACAAGTGCTGACTGAGGTTTCATTTTGGGGATAAACTCCTGGCTAGGCTTGTAAGGACCCTAGGGCCATTAGCGTAGTACCCTGCTATGATCTTTAACTGTGGAGTCTATAGAAGTGGAAATACTTAAATATGCAGATGGCATTTTAATAATAGAAAAAGTTGTTGTTTTGTGACCTATAGGTTCATAGGTAGGTACTGGGCTATCTGCCCGAAGGCATATATTAGCCCAGCCATATTGTGCGGTATTCACCGCCCCTTTGGTTAGTTCCCTAGGCCCTTGATCTAGCAGCTAGTACCTTGGCCCCTATCTAGTAGAGCTGTTGGTATGATCCCTGGTGTGAACTTTCTGTACCCATCCACTCGTCAAGGTTCCTCTTGAAGAGTGATAGTGAGGGGCTCTGTCTTATGTAGATCGGGACCTTGTTCCATAGCAAGGGAAGTCTTTGCGAAGGGAATCTATCCCTCCAGCATGTTCTATTCATTGTTGTGCTGAGGTTTATATCCCTAGAGCATGTAGCGCGAGTGGATTTGGTTTTGCTAAGATGGAGCATGTTCAGCAGTTCTGGGTTGGACATTGCTGTATATGTTAGACAGAGATCGCCTCTGAGAAGGCAGTATGCAACAGAGAAAAGCATTAGTTTTTTCAATCGTGCTGCATAGGGCAACTGTTTGAGGCCAGTAATCTTCTTAGTGAGGTACCTCTGTGGTCTCTCCAGCTGCTGGAGATGCCTAGCCAGGTACATTCCAATTGGTGCATTGTACTCAATAATGGGTCTGATGAGGGAAGAGTAGAGGGGCACCACTACATCCTTAGATCTTGATGCAAACCCTTTCGTGATCAGATATGGGTCACATAGAAGGATTTTCTAACCACCTAGCAACATGGTTATCAAAGGAAAGCTGACTGTCTACTTGGGTCCCTAGATCCCTTATTAATACTTCAGATTTCAGGGGGTTACCTCCTATGTGGTAGTTCGCGGATACTCTGTTTTTTCCAAAGGGGATTACTACGCATTTTTTAGCATTTAGCTTGAGACCATGGCTTTGACACCATGCATCAGTCTCATTAAGGCCCTTCTGGAGGATATCCATGTCGGCCAGAGACTCTATTATAGCACCCAGCTTGCAGTCGTCCGCAAACTTGGTCAGCCACAGTCCTTCAGTGCTTGCCTGTACTTCTGAGAAGTATATGCCAAACAGGAGGGGCCCCAGGACAGAGCCCTGAGGCACACCGCTCGTTACTGGTCTGGATTCGGACATAGATCCCGCTATTCTTACTTTGTGGATCTGTCTGAGAGCCAGTTTGTGATCCATCTTGTGATGTAAGGGTTTATGCCCCGGTTGGTGAGTTTATCAATAATACCCAAATGGGGAATGGTGTCAAATGCTTTAGCAAGGTCAAGGTAAGCCGTGTGTACCTCCTTTCCCTTATCTATAGCCTGAGTAACTGTCTCAAAGAAGTCCACCAGGTTCAGGAGGCATGATCTGCCCTTGACGAAGCTGAACTGTGTGGGATCAAGTGTTTGGAGGTTCCCAATCTCTCCGTTTATGAGTTCCATAATGATTCGCTCCATTGCCTTACAGATCAGACTGGACAGGCTTATTGGTCGTTAGTTCCCAGGGTCGGTTGTGGGCCCACCCTTGTGCAGCGGAACCACCATTGCTGTGCACCATTCTATGGGCACATATTCGGTCGAGAGGCTGACACTGAACAGGGTATTCAGATGCAGGGTTAATTCATTTTGGAGCTCGCATATGACACAGCCCAGGACACCATCTGGTCCCATGGAGGCAGTGTTTTTAGCTTTAGATAGAGCCTTATTAACCAACGTATCAGTAATAATTGGAGTTACACAATCCCCTGGAATAGTAATAGGCCCTGTAGGTGGTGGGGGGGGGGGGGAATTTGCACTGAACCTGTCAGCCAAGATGTTGGCAATGTCAGAAGGGTCAGTGTATTTTGTTCCATTTTGTACCAGCTCAGAACAGACCTGAGTGTTGCCATTTAGGTTTTTGATGTAACCATAGAAGGCCTTATGGTTATCCTTGGCATCCTTGGCAAATTTCTTTTCAAAATTAGCTTTAGTTGACTTGATGAGGGCCCTCAGTTTCTTACTAAGGCTGATCAGGGAAGATTTTTCTACTTGAGATTTGGCCTTTTTTTCTATAATTCTCCTCCTTTTATTGTATAGTTTGCTTATGGCCGGGGTCCACCAGACTGGTTTCTTCTTGCTCGAGGAAGGAGTCTTGGTTTATTTGGGATAGCACGGTCCATGCAATCCTGAAGATGTATATAAAGTGCCTTGATGTAGGATTCTGCATCCTGGATATCATTATCCTTCTGCAAGGGAATAGTGAAGCTTTCCACTTCTGACGCAAGTAGTTTGCTTTGGAAAGGTTTTTTACGATGGTTTCTTTGACTGGGGGAGGTGGAGGGGTGAGGATGTCTAGGGTTATCAGTTTGTGGTCTTATCTGACCAGAGAGGGAGTGATAACTGGTGTGGTACAATGGGTGCCCATATTTGTGATGACTAAATACAACATGTTGTCCCCTCTAGTGGGAGAACATACCAGTTGTTCAAGAGCATTTGAATTTATAAATTCTATGAACTGCTGGGCATAGGAGTTAGAACTTTGGTAGTTTGCCCAGTCTATACCAGGGTAGTTGAAATCACCCAAAATTATGGTGTTGGGTAGGACCTTTATATTTTCCAGTGCCTCAAGGAATGCTGAGTGAGCATCTTGGGACATGGTGGGCGATCTGTAACAGGCTATGACTTGAAATGTGGTTTTGCCTGCTGATAGTTGTGCATGGATGATCTCTGGGGCATCATGCTGTGTCACTAACGTGGAGATGTGGGTATCCTTGATGAATATGGATACACCTCCACCCTTTGTACTGCGATCCGATAACTGAGGCCGGAAGGTATGGTATGAATTGTAACCTGGTAGTGCTGGGGTGCTCTCTGGAGCCTTGAACCAGGTTTCCGTCACTGCACAAACATCGATTTTCTCCATACTGAGGAGTGCCTCGAGTGCGTGCATTTTGAGGTTGAGACTTCTGGTGTTGAGTAGCATTACCCTTAGTTTTTGGTTACCTGTGCTGGTTATGGTGGTTGGTTTGTCCTTTGAGCCTTGCCTAAAAAAGGCACTATGGGGACGTCAAGAGCCTTGGCCAGTATTCAAAAGTCTAGGGGTGACAGGTGCAAACCATCTTTGGCGAAACAGCGAGGCTTGCCTATCATGTCATCCCAAGCAGACAGACACTGGATCCCCTTAGAATGACACTAGAAGCTTAGCCAATTGTTGAAATTGATCATTTTGTCTTTGTATTGTGGTATCATTCTAGGTGAAGGTAGTATGCTACTCAAGGTCAGGGTCATACCAGCTTGGGCTACATGATCAGAGAGCTCCTCAATGTCTCCTTTCATGTAGTCCAGGGAGGTACGTCTTAGATCATTCACACCAACATGTACAATGACATCGTCATACTTGTACTTGTTCTGGAGTGACCTAAGTGCCTGTGTTATGTGGTGGATCCTAGCACCCGACAGGCAGCTGACAGTAACCTTCTCCTTGTTCAGCCTGGTGAGTGGAACATCTGTGTGCCTTACTATAGAGTCTCCTATTACTAGCGTGTTGGGTATGGTGTTTTGCCTTAGGGGCTGTCGTGAGGCACACTGCTGAGGTGAATTATGTGTTTTCTGGCTTGTGTTTGGAGGTGCAGGTTGCTTGCTTGTCTGCTTTTGGAGGGCACTGTTTCTTTTTCAGATTGGTACCTAGTGCCTCCAAATATGTTTTTGTGTATTTATGTGTATGTTTTGCCGGTGCTTGTTTTGTAGATCCATGTGTGACTGGTGGTGTGATGCTAGTGTGTCTCTTCTCCTCTTGACTGTCTGTTACAGTCATGGGTTGAGAGTGCTTAGCCTCCAGTCTGGCTGTGTATTTGCATCTCTCACAAGTGTTTGTGTCTAGAGGTAAGAGGAGAGGATTGTCTGTATACATGAGGCAGTTGTGACATTGCCTCAGGATGCCCAATTCCACCAGATGAACTGGAGAGTACACCTGAAGCTGACCTCTGGACATGCTTGGAAAAGTAAATTTCACTTGTCTTGTGACAATTGTGGGTTTTATGCTGTATTATAATAGTGCTGTCTAGGATATTTGGAAAATAATAGTGCTGTCTAGGAGATTTGGACAAGTGTTGATTTGGGTTATGCAAGTGCTGCAATAAGAGCAGTTGATCTGAAGCACTTGAGGTGAGGCTTGCCTAGTTCTAAGGGAAAATTTGCAGCGCAGACTTTGTGGAGCCAGGAATAGTATACCCCAGCTAACCGGCACTGCCCGACGCTGCTCTGTGTGCAACACCGCGCAAAAAGAGAGTTGCAGGGTTTTAAGAGAGAGAGATCAAGGAGTTTGGAATTGGCCCAAAATGGCCAATAAAACTACAGTTTCTAGGCAGTAACCACTCCCACAGGGACAGGCAGACTGCTCAGTGTTAACCACTACCACTGGTGAACACAGAGACTTCCCTTTAGCCCAAGTAAGCACTGGTCTCCAAGAAACTTACAAACAGTTCAGAACAGCAACTCTGTAACTGAACTTTTTTTAAATTATAGAAAGTGGGAAAATAGCAAGATTTTTTTGTTTTTGTTTAAGGATAGCAAAGACACACAAGCAGCAAACTAGTCAGAACAATGCAATAAATGACGCCAACACGTGTGTGCTAGGTCAGAGGCAGGTAAAATGCAATTTTAAGAAAAAACAATTTTAAATTAAGTGCAACACAAAAAATGCAATAAGCAGGCTCTAGGTATGTTCTAAATACTGTTTCTAACACAGACATAAACTTTTGCAAGCAGGAAAACGCCGAAAAGTAGGCGGCAATGCAGTTTTTCTAAGAAGTAACTCAGAAGAAAATACTTAAAATCTCAAAAGTGGCTCCTTTCTTCTCTAAGCATTTTCTCCTCTTGGTAGGTGCTTCAGCAACAACTATCAAGCCTGGAAAGATGCCAAAACCACACGGCTGCAGGGTTTTAAGAGAGAGAGATCAAGGAGTTTGGAATTGACCCAAAATGGCCAATAAAACTACAGTTTCTAGGCAGTAACCACTCCTACAGGGACAGGCAGGCTGCTCAATATTACTGGTGAACACAGAGACTTCCCTTTAGCCCAAGTAAGCACTGGCCTCCAAGAAACTTACAAGCAGTTCAGAACAGTAACTCTGTAACTGAACTTTTTTTTAAATTATAGAAAGTGGGAAAATAGCAAGATTTTTTTTTTTTGTTTTTGTTTAAGGATAGCAGAGACACACAAGAAGCAAACTAGTCAGAACAGTGTAATAAATGACCCCAACATGTGTGTGCTAGGTCCGAGGCAGGTAAAATGCAATTTTAAGAAAAAACAATTTTAAATTAAGTGCAACACAAAAAATGCAATAAACAGGCTCTAGGTAGTTGTTGTGTCTTTCGGCTTTTCCCGGTTAGGGGTCGCCACAGCGGAACTCCGGTCCACTAATGATTGGCAGTTGATTTTTACGTGCCGAGTTACTAGCCCTGACACACAACCTTCAATGAATGTACGCCCATTCACGCATGTCTCCACGCAGAAGATGCTATAGCCGAGAATCGAACCGGACAGCGTCTTACTGTGAGGCGACAACACTAAACAGGTTCTAGGTATGTTCTAAATACTGTTTCTAACACAGATATCAACTTTTGCAAGTAGGAAAATGCCAAAAAGCAGGCGGCAATGCAGTTTTTCTAAGAAATAAATCAGAAGAAAATACTTAAAATTTCAAAAGTGGCTCCTTTCTTCTCTCAGCGTTTTCTCCTCTTGGTAGGTGCTTCAGCAACAACTATCAAGCCTGGAAAGATGCCAAAACCCTGTGGCTGCAGGGTTTTAAGAGAGAGAGATCAAGGAGTTTGGAATTGACCCAAAATGGCCAATAAAACTACAGTTTCTAGGCAGTAACCAGTCCTACAGGGATAGGCAGGCTGCTCAGTGTTAACCACTGCCACTGGTGAACACAGAGACTTCCCTTTAGCCCAAGTAAGCAATGGCCTCCAAGAAACTTACAAACAGTTCAGAACAGCAACTCTGTAACTGAACTTTTTTTAAATTATAGAAAATGGGAAAATAGCAAGATTTTTTTTGTTTAAGGATAGCACAAGTAGCAAACTAGTCAGAACAGTGCAATAAATGACCCTGGCATGTGTGTGCTAGGTCAGAGGCAGGTAAAATTCATTTTTGAGAAAAAACGATTTTAAATTAAGTGCAACACAAAAAATGCAATAAACAGGCTCTAGGTATGTGCTAAATGCTGTTTCTAACACATATATCAACTTTTGCAAGCAGGAAAACGCCGAAAAGTACGCGGCAATGCAGTTTTTCTAAGAAATAAATCAGATGAAAATACTTAAAATCTCAAAAGTGGCTCCTTTCTTCTCTCAGCGTTTTCTCCTCTTGGTAGGTGCTTCAGCAACAACTATCAAGCCTGGAAAGACCCCGAAACCACACAGCTGCAGGGTTTTAAGAGAGAGAGAGAGATCAAGGAGTTTGGAATTGACCCAAAATGGCCAATAAAACTACAGTTTCTAGGCAGTAACCACTCCCACAGGGACAGGCAGACTGCTCAGTGTTAACCACTGCCACTGGTGAACACAGAGACTTCCCTTTAGCCCAAGTAAGCACTGGCCTCCAAGAAACTTACAAACAGTTCAGAACAGCAACTCTATAACTGAACTTTTTTTTAAATTATAGAAAGTGGGAAAATAGCAAGATTTTTTTTTTTTTTTGCTTTTGTTTAAGGATAGCAGAGACACACAAGTAGCAAACTAGTCAGAACAGTGCAATAAATGACCCCAACACATGTGTGCTAGGTCAGAGGCAGGTAAAATGCAATTTTAAGAAAAAACGATTTTAAATTAAGTGCAACACAAAAAATGCAATAAACAGGCTCTAGGTATGTGCTAAATACTGTTTCTAACACATATATCAACTTTTGCAAGCAGGAAAACGCCGAAAAGTAGGCGGCAATGCAGTTTTTCTAAGAAATAAATCAGAAGAAAATACTTAAAATCTCAAAAGTGGCTCCTTTTTTCTTTCAGCATTTTCTCCTCTTGGTAGGTGCTTCAACAACAACTATCAAGCCTGAAAAAATGCCAAAACCACACGGCTGCAGGGTTTTAAGAGAGAGAGATCAAGGAGTTTGGAATTGACCCAAAATGGCCAATAAAACTACAGTTTCTAAGCAGTAACCACTCCTACAGGGACAGGCAGGCTGCACAGTGTTAACCACTACCACTGGTGAACACAGAGACTTCCCTTTAGCCCAAGTAAGCACTGGCCTCCAAGAAACTTACAAAAGTTCAGAACAGCAACTCTGTAATTGAACTTTTTTTAAATTATAGAAAGTGGGAAAATAGCAAGATTTTTTTGTTTTTTTGTTTTTGTTTAAGGATAACAGAGACACACAAGTAGCAAACTAGTCAGAAGAATCGGGATCAATAAGAAATAAGAAGAAAAGTGTCTAGTATATGGTGACAGAAAAAATGATAAATAAGGGAGAGGCATTTTATTTAATTTATGTATAAATATATCGACTGTGGTAGAGCACTGATCCACATGGACATTTTCAGGTACAGCCTTAAAAAGAAAATGTATAGCAACTGGAAGGAAAATGTATAACAAGTGGAAGTACAAGCAACATAGAGTTATAAATATTAAACAAGTAGTCTAGTAGATACACAATAGCAGGTATACAGTAAAAACTTTTGTAAAATTGCAAGTACACAGGTATATCGTACAAAATTCAAATTGTAGGCATTTGAGCATTCAGCTGAAGGAATCATTTAATGAACTAGTGTACTATGCAGTGGGTACTCCCAACAACATAGAGGTAGTTCTTCCCTTTTAAAGAACACTGATGAAATAAGCTTTGAAGTCCTGTATGTCATTCTAGAGGCCCCTCAGAGATAATGAGGTTAAGTTATGTAATAGAATGTAAAGCAGTGTTACTCAATATAAGCCAGTATATCAAGGACGTTAGGAAGGAATAGCAGAAGGCAGGCTAGTTTAAAAAGAGAGGCTGGAAAGCTTACAGTTATATACATTATGGACAGAAGTGAGAAAGCAGATCACACCTCTCAGCTGTCCAGTTTTATGCCTCATATATTGAGTCTGTTCCTCATAAAATCATTGAGGATTGAAGTTAGAAAAAAATTACATACATTTGAGTTTCAGACTTCATACCCTTCAGAGATGCAAATTTCAAACCTGTCGTTCTATCAACTTTTGAAGCTTATAAGACCATTATTTAAAATCTGTCCCTGTTTGGGTCTATATTAGTTTGCCAAAAATTATTTTCTGCAAGGACCTCTTCATCGACCTGTATTCAGCAAAAAGCACTTCAGCGACTTGCTGAATTTTCCAAGGACAATGAAATATTTAGCCAACTGCACAACTTTGCCCTGTTCCCCACTGTAGTGCAAGCTCAGAGTTGCTATATATAATTAGTGGTGTATGGGGGCACAACCCCCCCACTTGGGTGGGTTTGATTTAGTTAGTTGTGGGTTCCATTGTACTGCAGGGCAATTGTTTCATTGCTCTTGGAAAACTCAGCGAATCACGGAAATGATTTTCTCTGAATACAGGTTGACGAAGAGGTGTTCACTGAAAATAACTTTTGGCAAACTAATATAGACCCCCTATTTTTGGGCCTTTGCTCCCTGACTCTAAGATTTATGCATTTGTCCAGATTTCTTATACTACAAGGTTGAGAGATACAAAGCAGATGTGTTATAGAGTTGAAAAATACTCAGGAGACAAGCTGAGGAGCTTGACCTGAGAATAAGCGGGGGAGTGGAAGGGGTAATGTAATGCAAGTTAAGAAAAAAAGTTTAAGTCAAGGATGAGGGATTCTGCTTTAAAAGTAAGATAAAAGATTACTGAAATCCATTATCTGTTGGCTTAAACACTAGCAAAACAACTGATTCACTCCAAACATGTGGGACATGCGAAGATGAGATGAGATAGTGAGGTGATTAATAGTAGTTGTACATTGGTAGCTGCACCGTGTTAGTAGACTTGATAATCTCAGGAATTTTTCATTTGATACATACATGTTCATTGTAACAGCAATGTATATTGTGTGTGTGTGTGTGTGTGTGTGTGTGTGTGTGTGTGTGTGTGTGTGTGTGTGTGTGTGTATGTTTGTGTGTGTCTGTAGTTAAAATTTCGACAGTTCACAATGCCAACAGTATAAATTGCTGTATCAGAATGTCAACAGTTCATAATGTACACAGTAAAAAAATATCGATAGGTCAGAATGTTGACAGAGGTAAGTGGATTGGTATATGGGGTGGGAATGTGTTTGTGCAAGTGCACGCTGCTTAGGGTTCATGGTATACTAGGTTAAAGACCACTAAGGCCCTTAAAAACCTAGCTGTGCAATCCAAATGTGACCCACAAATTTGATTTATATTTGTGTTATTGGCAGTGATTTACTGAATGCCTGTGCCCATCAGAGACATAGGAGCCAGACTGGAGTGAATTTCCCATTACCCATCCATTGGTCCAAGTTGTACTTGGATGTTGGGTTAGAGTAAGGATTAGGTAAGGAGATACTTTTCAAGTTGTATATATTTTTGGCATGTGTTTCTGAGGCAGTTTTCTGTAGTGGGAGTGTTACAGAAAGGGATTTTCTAAGATAAGGTATAGGTTTAGGGTTAGGGAAAGGGGCAGGGTATGGTTAGCACACATTAGTAAGGTAGTGCAGATATTGTGAAGTGATAAAATTGAAGCAAATCAGATGGGCTATTCCTCCACTATTTTTCACTTTAAAGAGTTGTCTGATACATTTAGTGTTGTATGACCCGTCCACTTAAGTAGTATCACTTTCATATGAGCCTAGTCCTTGCATTAATCCGTTAGTATGCGCATTTCAGCTGTGTGTGCATTCCATTTGTGAGTATATGTTTGCACCATGGCCTAATTTGATGTGGCCTGTGCTTTCTTCGTCGAACATCATAAGTCTGAATCCCCAAATTTGGGACTGCTTCACAGTTGGGGGATCTAACATTTATTTTAAAAACATTGGCTAATTTACAGCAGAAATATTTATCAGCCCTGGAGATCGCATAACTACCACTGAATTTTCAGAGGCAGAAGCAGTCTACCATTGCTACGTACATAGCATTGACTGCAGATTACTGTTTCACCAGCTTTTGTCAGGGCTGCCCAAAGTATGCAGTGCATTTCTGGCAAGCCATGACAGCGGCATACAGTCACAGTTCTATGACTGAACTTTGTGATTTGTATACAGATGCCTGTGGCTTTACAAGCTTTATTTGACTTTGGAAAGAACATGTACAGACAAACAACACAGACACATATGTGTACAAGCAACACAGACACATATATACAAGTCTAACACTCACAAATCGGGGGACATTGAATGACTGTTCATAAACACTATAGTCCCTTTCTTTATTTCAGGTAGTCATTATCACCACCAGATATGTGCTATGAGTAACAATCGGTATGCATTTCTGCAAAGCTGGCAAAATAGTACATATTAATAGAACAGCTGGCCTGAGACGCTTCCTGCTATGACATGAAGACAGACTAGATGCAGGTTCATAGCTTATGACCAAGTAGCTCAATGAGAACCTCAGACATGTAACCTAGTATTTATGGGAGATTAATAGGGCCCCCCATTAAGTACATTTTTTAAACTTTGACAGATGTATAACTTGCATTATTTTGTGTAGTAAAATTAACAATGTTGCTTAAGTGATGTTTAATTTGTGGTCTTATTTAAGAAATGCAAAGAGCTAATCTGTTTACAGTTAGAGAGTGTGCACTTCACTAGGAAACAAGATACAATTTGTTTGAGTTTTTAATAGAATCCTGGTGTGCCTTTGAATTTTGTCTGGATTCTCTAACCTACATAAATTCTTTTTCATCTTGCTTTTATCATTGACCTTGCAGTGGTAAATGTAGTTCTCATGAAATTATTTAGCCTTTTTAAAATTCTGTCTTGAAGACATGCTTTAATTCATAGATAATGTCCTCAAATTCTAAAAAAGAAAAAAAAAAACAACAACAAAAACAAATTAGTGGATTGTTACTTAAGCCAGCATTCTAAATGGCCATGCCAACATGCCAGATGTGTGACAGTTGTTTGCCTGTACTTACCTTATCAGTACACATTGCATCACTAGGCAGTTTCTTAAACAACATAAAAACACAAAAGTTGCAATTTTTTATGAGGACACCCCCAGCACCTACCATGCAAATGGATCTACCCTGCATACTCCATATCTTTGACACTGATATAAGTTTTTTTGCAAATTGGAGAGAGATAAATCCGTGGCCACAGTAATCTTTGCCAAAAAAAAAAAAACATTGTTCCCTAGGATTCAGATAAAGGATCCCCACATACCCTAATTGTCCAGTGCAGGTTGGTCAGTTAGCATGATGGCAAGGAAAATTTGATTCAGCGACAGCTATGATTGCAATGAGAAAATCCGTATTGTTGGCCCATTAGCATGTCTCTAAATTGCACACTTGAGCTGTCTGACCTGACTGTGCTAGTTTTCTCCCTGGTGGTCCTTGCATTGGGGTGGCAAGGATACCCCTCCTATACTCACACACATTGGACATTCATGGGCATACACACAACACACAATCCCAGACATTCTCACATATGCACCCACATCCATATACAGTAAACTCTCAGTTAACTGGCACCCATGAGGATTGGGAGATACTGGATAACTGTAGTTTCTGGTTGCTTGAGAGTTACTATTAAAAATAGGCCTGACTAATACTGTACTCTATACTATTTGTTTGGTTTGACTTGTTCTCAGGTTGGGGAGAGAGGGAATTTTATTCCTATCTTCCTTTTTAAAACTCAAACTCTAAAAACATAAGGTATGTTTCTGCAGAGGGAAAGCAGAAAGTGCAACACATTAAAATTGTACTGTATTTCTTTGATTTTTTTTTTTTTGCAGGTTGCTTGAGTTCCAGTTAACTGAAAGTTTACTGTATTCACAAATAAGCTCTCCCACAGTTGA
This sequence comes from Protopterus annectens, assembly GCF_019279795.1. Taxonomy (NCBI): domain Eukaryota; kingdom Metazoa; phylum Chordata; order Ceratodontiformes; family Protopteridae; genus Protopterus; species Protopterus annectens. The sequence continues at coordinate 1,985,034,108 of NC_056737.1, read as the reverse complement.
TCATATTCAAATACGCCCCCCCCCCATTCACCCACTCGCACACTCTCGAGAAAGTTTAAACTTTTGATTTCCTACATAACCTGTATGGTACAGCCACCTAGGTAGACACGCATGCACATTCTTGAAGCTCCATTCATGCCCCTACAAGTGCGAACACACACACACACACACACACACACACACACACACACACACACACACACACACACACACACACACACAGTAACACAAAGCCCCATTGTTGCATCTTCACTGAACTTACTTGCACTGTAAGTACTCCCAGAGGAGTGAATAGGTGACCATGTTTTTATGCCAGTCATTTTTCCTTGCAAGAGTACAATTTTCCTCAGCAGTGTATTTCTCTGAATCACTTTGCCATGCAAATTGGGAGATGATGACATTTCTGGTGAGAACACATGACTAATTAATATTATCCACTCCCCAGAACTGCTTTAGCATGTAGCTCTAGAAAAAGAAGAAAACACTGGCCAAGCGTACCATGGAAGTTATATGATTTATTACTAAAACAACACTACAAGCTTTCATACCAATGTCCTTTATCAAGTGATCATAAAATAAACAGAAAATGTAGCTTATATAAGTTAATGATTACTCGCTATTCAATAACATGTAGCTCTATATCTGTGAAACCACACTCCTCACTGAGGACCCATTGAGGGGAAACTCCCAGCAGTAGGCGGTCTAAGAGTCAGAATGGCTTAGTGATAGAAAAAACTCTTGAGCTAATGCTTGTCCATCACGTTAAGCATTTTTGAATCCAAGGAACTGTCTTTCACATGAGATATAACATTTGCTGTTATCACTGTTGGCATCAGAATCTTGAATATCTCTGAATATATCATCAGATAGATGCATTTACAGTCATAGTATTGGGCGGTGTGGCATTTGTTATTGAAATTCAATGGGAACAGAAAAATACTCTTCTGCAAAATACAGACTGGCTTTTTTATGTTAGAAAAAATATTTGCATCAGCCATGTAGTTGTGTTTGGTTTTATGGAGCATTTTCAGCTGCTGTTATTTTTGCCATAAGGTTTTTCAGTTTTCTGTTTTTAAACTAAGAAGAAACAGTTAACAAAGGTGCACCAGCTTTTTAGCAACATAGATTACATGAATATCTTCCTTATTTCAATATCTGCTATCAGAGTTTTGGAACTATTTTGTTATGCAGCTGAATAAGCCCATAATAAGATGAGCAGTTACTTCTGTGGTATTCATCAGCTATAATACTATCCCAGATGGATAACTTTCCAAAATGCAGGGGAAATGCAGCTCAGAATGATCAGATTCAGTTTGCTCCCTTAGCAGAGAGGTGTGTGTGTGTGTGTGTGTGTGTGTGTGTGTGTTCAAACATCCTTCAGACCAGCTTTATGGTTAGTTCTATATTTGCTCGCCATCTTGTGGCAGAATTCATATTGCGCTTGCTTGTATATATCCCATAGGTTGTCTTATAGGTTGTTACAGTGCTCAAACCCTAAGGCCAACCAGGAACCACTGACTCATCAAGTTTAGTATCAAATGCTTTATCACCCATCCAGTAATCAAAAGTTCCTTTTAAAACTTCCAGTATTGGAAGATAATCTGATCTCAATATGTATACAGTTGCAAAGTCATGGTATTATTTTTTGTATCAAAGTGACTTCTCAGTTCTGTTCTACAATATTGATATTGTCATATTTATGAATTCTCCTATTGTTAGAAGTAAGGATATTATCAATAACTTGACATAGTTCATTTTGATGAATCTTACATGCATAAATAACTTTTCCCTTAGTATGTCTATACTGGAGAGTATACAGCTTTAGGACTTGTCTCCTTTCATAAAAAGATAAATATTGACTTTTTGAGGTTAAGGTATCACACAGTGAACACTCTAGCTTTTTTTATTGAATGGTTTGTTTGTGTGACATTTTTACCCTTTGGTTTGGATGTTAGTTGGGATTATTTTGCAAGAACCTTAATCTTCATGGGCATTAGCTAGGTTTAAAGACCCAGTGTTTCTTTGGTATAGCCAGATTATCCTCTTATGCTGAGTTGACCAAGTCTGTAAAAAGGCTGAAACTTGCACATCCACAGGTAGTGGGGTTTGGCTTTATTGGCCTGAATGTAACCATAAAGACTTAAAAAGTAAAAAAAAAATCATAGGCATTCAGAAGTCATGTAGCTGAAATACTTGATGTCCATAAGGAGTCATTTGCATATATCCCATGGGCCCCCATTACAGGAAGTTTAAGGATTCATACTATGAAAACTCTTGCTTGACAGAGTTTTTCTTGCAGTTTTTACTGAATGGTTTGTCAGTGTGACCTTTTTAACCTTTGCTTTAGAAGTGATAGGATCTTAACGTTTTGATACCAAGGATTCTTAACACAAAACCTAGTTACACACATATTATAGTACATGCAGGAATGAATTATCTTTCTAACTCCCCCATTGACAAAATGAAGAATGCTATCTTGTATTTCACTGTAAATGTCTGGTTAACAGGTATGACTGTTGTCTTATGTGAAGTTAGTCCTTCTCACCATTTGAATAACTATCTGTGTTCAAAGGCCCATCTGTTTAACAACTGGTTAAGGTAACTGTGTTTAGAATGTAATCTGCAGTTATTAACATTTTGGGAAAAGTTTATTGTGGATTACAATTTGTTTGCATATGACAGGTTTCATTTAAGTCAGTATGGATAAGACATAGTTACTCGCATCATTTCTCATGCAGTAAAAGTTTTTTAGGTCATTCAAAGAACAAAGTAGATCCTACATTGAACACTGCAGACCTAATATTTTTTAGCATGTTATCTAACTAATATCAGAGCATGTACTTTAAAGTTAGATTAATTTATTAGCTGGGCAGTTTGTAGGAATATAAAGTTATTGCTGTTACAATATCATGGAATTCATTTGATTTATATATAATTGGTTATGTTAAATACGAACATTTGAGAAGTAATACTAAAGGGGGTGGAGTAACCCTTTGGATTTATATCTCAGCTGACTCAAGTGTAGATGTCCTTCATGGATGCATCTGCAGTCATAACAGCTGGGTTGTCCTGTCGTCAGGCAGCCCTTCAGTCGGCCGGATTCCAAAGTCCGGGTCCGGCTTCGGCTGATGTCGCACTTCACCCGACGTCATCTCTGTTGGTCTTCGGGTATAAAGGCATCAGCCGACGCCATTTTCCTCAGTCTTTCTTGCCGCGTGGCGCCCGAAGCAGAAGCTGTTCGCAAGTGCCGGTCGGTCGGATCCAGAGATTACTTCTACCGAATACTACATCGAAGACTTCTAAAGCTAAGTACCCCGTTGGGGACTCTTTCTTGCCTCAGCCGATGTCAGAAAAAGTTAATAATTGTTTAACCTGTGGGAAACAAATACCTCATAAAGATTTCCATTCTTACTGTCTGCCTTGTTTAGGCCCAGCCCACGACGTAGCAGCCTGTTCGCCTGTGTTGTTCAACCGACGAACGCTTAGGCGTCGGTCGGAGTTTGCAGAACAGTTTTTCGGTTCTGACTTTGCGTACATTATGTCGTCGGATCCTCCGACTACACTTTCTGCCAAAAAACGCAAAGATAAAGACCGACACTCGCGGTCCGCGGTTTCGGCCGAAACCATGCTTAAGCAAACCGCGAGTGTCTCGGTTTCGGCCGAAACCGAGAAAACTGATCAAGGTACAGCCGAATCTATCTCTACAGCTGAGGCCCCTGCTACAACTCTTGAATCGGCCTCAGAAATTTTATCCACTACGGTGGTTGCCACTGACTTATCAGACACCATTCCCTTGGATGTCTCTACCCCAGCACGTGGTGCTGCTAGGCCTCCAGCAGCCATGTCCATTAAGGCCTTCGCCAGGGCTAAAGCAGCCAAGACTAAGAAAACAGTGCCTGTTAAACCACCCTCAACCAGGCCCTCTTCCAGTTCTCAAATACTTACTTTGGCAGAAGATTTAATTTCATTAATTAGAGGATCTCAATCTCACCCAGACAGGGCCTCTCAGCCCCCAGAGAAGAGACCTAGGGCAGAGCCCCCTGAGCCAGTGTCCTCTGATGATTCTGCGGATGAATCAGACATAACTGACCAGCCAGAGGCCCCTTTCTCCAATTTTGAAGATTCTGATGCTGAAGAATCCATTCCAGCTGCTTCCCCTCCAGAAGAATTCTCCTTTGGGGAAACCTTACATGCCATGCGAGAGCAGTTCCAATGGCAGCAACAAGATTTTTCAGATTCCAGAAAAAGACTTAGAACCTTTCTACACCTTCCACAGCACAGGCCCTTAGCTATACCTCCTGTTCTCTCTGTGGTAGATGATGCTTTCAATGATGTCTGCTCTGCTCCAGATTCATTACCTCCAGCCCCTGCCAAACCAGACAGATTTTACAGGGTGCCAGATACTCATCACCACCTTTACAAGGCCCCACTTGCAGACCCCGAAACTATATCCCAGGGTCCCAAGGCAGTAGCCGCGACCATAGCTAAAAACCCTATTCCTTCTGAAAGGGAAGCAAGGTCATTAGACAGATGGGGTAAAAAGGTTTACACTTCAGCTACTCTCTCAGCTAGAGCTTTAAACTGTCAGTTTCACATGATACAATACCAAGAGTTTATGCTTGATCAGTTAACTAAAAAGCTGACCACTGATGAATCTCTTGACAAGAAATATGTATTAGAAATGGTAAATAACATACAACAGGTTAGTAACCATTCCTTAAAATGTGGCTATGATGCACTGGAGGCTTCATTTAGATCAGCCATGACTGGCACAGTGATAAGAAGGCATGCATGGCTAAAGGAGCAAGCTCTACCGGATCATGTTAAAGCTAAGTTACTAGATGCTCCTATGGATAAGACAAGTTTGTTTGGTGCACCTGCCCAGCAGGTTATGAAGAAAATGGAAGAAAAGGCAAAATCAGTTCAAACTGTTAAAGATTTCCTGCAGGTTCAACCCCCAAGGTTTAGCAGGAACTGGCCTGCCAAAAATTGGTCCTTTCCTGACTCCACAAGATTTCAAAGGGGCAGGAATAGACGTTCCAGAGGCAGAAACCAATCCAGAGGAGGTGCCTACAGAGGACGACAGTGGCAAGGTAACAACAGAGGCACAGACACAACCACTGCCACTACATCAACACAGCCACAGTGACTTAATCCTAAATCCGCCTACAAGGGAACAAATAGCAGCTCCTCTAGGCGGAAAGTTAACCTTATTTTCAAAGAACTGGCACCACATAACAAAAGACAAGTGGATTTTACAAACCATAGATCAAGGTTACCGATTCCACTTCCACACATTACCAGTCAAAAGAGGAATGCCAAATCTACCTCCAAATCAAAAAACAGAGGCTCTACAACAGATAATGGACTTAGCAAACATGAGAGCTGTGGAAAAAGTGCCAACAGCAGAGCAAGGAAAGGGGTTCTACTCCAGACTATTCCTAGTTCCAAGAAAGGAAAAAAGTTGGAGACCAATTCTCGACCTGTCCACCTTAAATACATACATCATTGTCCCAAAATTCAAAATGCTGACCCTACAGCAACTTCTTCCCATGCTGGGCAAGGAGTGTTGGCTGGTAACTCTAGATCTCAAGGAGGCATACCTGCACGTCCCCATTCGACCAATCTGCAGAAGATACCTCAGATTTCTTGCAGGATCAGAGCACTATCAATTCTCAGCATTGCCTTTTGGCTTATCTACTGCCCAGAGTATTCACAAAATGCCTGGCATCAGTAATCGCCCATTGCAGACTACAGGAATTCAAATTTACCCATACCTGGACGACTGCCTGCTACAAGGGACAACAAAAGCAAGTTGACAACAGATTTACAAAGGGTCATTTACTTGCTACAAGCACTGGGATACACAGTCAATTTACAAAAGTCAAGGCTGATACCATCCCAAACAAGGACATTCTTGGGAGCGGAATTGGACACAGTAAGACAAATGGCATTCCTAACTACAGAAAACAAAAGAACTCCCTCTTTACTTCTTGGCACTAACAAAACTGAACAAGTTAACAGCAAGAAAGGTACTGCAGGCCTTGGGCTTCATGGCATCATGCATAATCTTGGTCCCATTTGCAAGACTACATATGAGAAAACTACAGTGGTACCTAAGGAATTTATGGTCCCAACACAGACACAGCCTAGAAACAGAAATCCCACTAATTCCATGCTTAAAACAGGAGTTCCTATGGTGGGCTCAGGCATGCCAGTCCAACCCAGGCCTTCCCTTTCGCAGATGTCAAGCAAGCCAGAGCATCACAACAGACGCTTCAGACCTAGGATGGGGGGCCCATATGCTGGACAAATGCGTGCAAGGATTGTGGACTCAGGATCAACTTCACCTGCACATCAACCTAAAAGAAATGCTGGCAGTAAAAATGGCAATCCAAAAGTTCAGACCATTTCTCAAAGAGGGCCAGTTGATGATAAGGACAGACAACACCACAGTCATGTGGTACATCAACAAACAGGGAGGCACTCATTCATACCCCCTATGCAGAATGACTTTGGAGCTGTGGACCCTGGCACTCAGCTTCAACATCCAGCTACAGGCAATATTTGTACCAGGAAAAGAAAATACTCTAGCAGACATATTAAGCAGAACCACATCAGATGCCCACGAATGGCACCTGCACCCGGACATCTTCAAGACCATCTCAAAGAAATGGGGAATGCCTCAGATAGATCTATTCGCATCACCTCACAATCACCAGCTCAAAAAATTCTGCACAAGGACATTCCACCCACTAGCATGGAAAGTGGATTCGCTCTCCTTCAGCTGGAAAGGCCTAACAGCATATGCATTCCCACCGCTTCCCTTGATACACAAAGTACTACTAAAAATCAAGGAAGAACATCCAAGGATAATCCTGATAGCTCCAAACTGGCCAAGACAACACTGGTACCCACTGCTAAGGAGCTTGTCTCGGAACAATATGTGGCCAATACCCCTGATGCCTTTGATGCTAACTCAGAACAACTACAGCACCATACATCCAAACCTAAAAACGTTACAACTGACTGCATGGAACATCACATAGCAGCAGCTAATCAAGAACTTTCCCAAAGAGTTAAAGACATTATTCTTGAAGCACGCAGACCTTCAACAAGAAGGAACTACGCTGGCAAATGGAAAAGGTTTGTCATTTGGAGTTCTAAAAGAGGAAAAGATGTGTCAAACATAGATATGCCTAACATTCTGGAGTATCTGGCCGAACTTCTCCATTCAGGCCTGTCCTACTCCTCCATCAAGATACATGCATCAGCTATTTCAGCAGAATACAGCTTTGATCCACCTGTTTTTTCACACCCTTTGCTCAGGCAGTTCCTCAGAGGAATCAAGAATGTAAAACCTCCAAGGAAACTACCATTACCAGCTTGGGACTTAAACTTCGTACTAGAAAAGTTGACACTATCACCCTTTGAACCAGCAGCAACAGCAGACCTACAACACCTGTCATGGAAAACTGCTTTCCTACTGGCAATTACTTCAGCAAGGAGGGTTTCAGAACTACAGGCCTTAATGGCAGTACAACCCTTCCTAATCTTCCACCAAGATAGAGTGTCCATGAGGACTAATCCAACATTTATGCCTAAGGTGGTATCCAGAGTGTCTTTAAACCAGGCAATCCACCTACCTACCTTCTTTCCCAACCCACAAAACAGAGGGGAAAGAATACTGCATACCTTGGATGTACATAGACAGCTACGCTACTACTTGGACAGAACCAAAAGCAGCAGAAAGACTGACCAACTTTTTGTGGCCTATGCAACAGGAAGGGAAGGAAAAGCTATCTCCAAACAGACAATCTCCAAATGGATAGGAAATTGCATACGATTCTGTTACTCCTTCCATGGAAAACCAATTCCACAGAACATAAGACCTCATTCTACAAGGGCAACAGCCACTACCACAGCCTTCTTACGAGGAGTGGCTACCAAAGACATTATTGAGGCGGCTACTTGGACCTCCGTGCATACATTTGCCAAGCATTATAATTTGCCTCTATATTCCAGATCCCGAGCAGGGTTTGCCACTGCTGTACTGCAAGGGATCCTAAACTCACCATAATCTACTTTTATCCTCCTCCCCTAGTTGGCTATGGTATTCTACCCAGCTGTTATGACTGCAGATGCATCCATGAAGGACATAGTACAGTTTTGTACCTACCATAAATGTAGATGTCCGAACTGGATAGCATCTGCAGTCAGGATTACCCTCCCTCCTTCCCCTCTGAGGTACTCCTAGGGTGTTTACCCTCCTAATAGCTAGCTGATGGGGGGGAGTCTTTTATGGTGTATTTGTTTGTATATATGTACATACATGCTTATTTTTGTGTTTACCTCTATCCTTTTGGAAACATTGGCATCTATCCAAAATTTTAGCCTTCAAGAGGGCTTCTGGCATCTGGGGCAAGAAACACTGAGGAAAATTGCGTCGGCTGATGCCTTTATACCCGAAGACCAACAGAGATGACGTCGGGTGAAGTGCGACATCAGCCGAAGCCGGACCCGGACTTTGGAATCCGGCCGACTGAAGGGCTGCCTGACGACAGGACAACCCAGCTGTTATGACTGCAGATGCTATCCAGTTCGGACATCTACATTTATGGTAGGTACAAAACTGTACTTTGTAGTAAATAATAAAATAGAATGTGTAATGATTCAGGTTAAGAACTTTAACAGAAACTATGGATATTTTTTCTGCTACTGTATTATAGATGTCCTGGTTTGAATGCTAATCAGCATTCAGAATTTGTAACTGAGCTTGATAAATTTTTTAAGTGTTAAAATGTAATCTTTCTTGGGGATTTTAATTACCCTGGCATTGATTGGATTAATTGGATTACGAACAATTATTATGACAAGGAATGTTTTAGTATTTTGACTTATTTGTCAATTAAATTGTAATACTAGCAGAGGTAATAGCATATTAGATATTGTGGCCACTGATATTACATATATGATTAAAAAGAGTGGTTGTTAAATCTCCACTAAACACTCCTGATCACTGTTTGCTAACATCTGACTTGTTTGTTAATCCTAAACTTAAATCTGCTTTGAAATTATAAGTTAAGGTTTGTAGATTATGATTATTTGAAAAAGACTATAATAAATTTTGACTCACATTCTAACTCATATGAAAGCTGTTGGTTATGACACTTTGGAAAAGATACTGAGGAACAATGTAGAGTCTGCAGTAACATTAAAATCATGTAGAAAAAACTTCCTTTTTGGTAAAACCTAAAACTACTTAAGTTATATAACAGGGAGAAAAAGATTTTGGCTACTTTATAAAAAGTATTCTATTAAGTTCAACAAAAGGCAACTAAATAAATGTAGTAAGGAGTTGAAGTTTTTAATAAAAACTGAAAAAAAGTTCCTTTGAGAACAATTTGGTAAATGATACAAGTAATAAAAAAGTTATAAATATTTATACTTTGTTAGTAACATAATTACTTTAATAAATGATGTTTTATTTGAAAGGACAATTATATCTGAACCCTTAGCTATTGTTGATATATTCAGTTAATACTTTATTAACAGTCAGTAGAGTTATATGGCTAATACTGACATTGAAGTATCTTTGGAGGTTACCGAGACAAGTTCATGTTCTTTGATAAACAGTTTTATTTTGCAGTAACTGAAAAAGATAATAAATCAAAGGCTGTGAGCCCTGATAATATACCTGCTATTACAATAGCGAATTTATTGGACCCTCTAGAACCAGTAATGTGTAATTTATATAATAGATTTATGGTTATAGGCACAGTCCATCCCTTCATGAAAATTAACAACTGTTACACCTATATATAAGAAGGGAAGTAAACTTGATATTCGGAACCATCAGACAATTTGTCTGATATCTATTTTAGGTAATTGTTTTGAAAGATGTCTTATTTAATTAGTAGACAGTGAAATGAATCTTAAGAAACATGACAGTTATCAGCATGGTTTTACTCATGGTTGTTCCAACCAAACTAATTTGATAGGTTTTTGCAATGAAATTGCCATGCTTTTGGATTTCGGACTAAGTGCTGTTGTTATTTATTTGGACCTAAGGCTTTTGATTTATTGTTTCATTTAGTAACTTTTACAGTATTGTGAAATTAAAAAAACACAGTCTCTCTTTTATTATTTGAATTTCAAACTGGTTATCGTGTAGAAAACAGATGGTGAAGAACTGAAAGGTGAAAGGATGCAAGATAAAATATGAGACAAATAATGAATTAAACATGAAATCTTAAGTGAAAATGTTGAATCACAGAGATGGTGATGAGAAGGAGAGACAGTGAGGTTTATGGCACTATATCTCACCCTATGGATATATGTTGCAGGGTTCTACAGGGTTCGGTATTGGGTCCAGTACTGTTCAAAACTGTGTTTAGTAGTATTCATCAAGATAATCATTGCTGGATTTCAAAGTATGCTAATGGTTGTAAGATTGGCTTCTTTTTCAATAGTCAATGTGATTTTGAAGTTATTAATTTTTACGTGGCTAAAATTGGGAAGTAAGCTAGTAATATTTGAATAAAATTTAGTAAAAGTAAAAATAGTGCCATGTATTTTGGAAAATAAAGTATCAAATGATCAATAAATTTACCTTCATTTGAATTAGTAGAAGATAATATCTGTATAGACTTAGGGATTATTATTCCCCCTAAATTCACACTGGATAAACATGGAAACTCTCAGGAACAAAGCCACAAATAAACTGGGTTTCATTCTTAGAAATTTCACCATGTATGATAAAAATTGTCTGGTTTTCTTCTTTAAACTCATATTTGACCTATATTAGAACGTAATAGAGAATTTTGTTTGTATAACCTGACATAACTTAATACTATTGAAAACATACAGGGAAAGTTTAATAAAATAGTTTTCTGAAGTTAGGGATTTGAATTACATGAGGTAATGTTAAGTTCTAAATTCATTATGTGCTCATTATAGATATATAGAAGGTAAATTAATATTTGCATTTTATGTATTTCATGATATTGCATTACAGATAATTTATAACATTGATACTTTTTAATTAGACAGAATGTTAAGCACCAGTTTCAGATATTCATACATTACCATTAGATTGGGCAGCCGCGGTGGTGCAGCGGTTAGCGTTGCCACCTCACAGCAAGAGGTTCTCCGGTTTGATTCTCGGCTGGGATGCCAGAGTCTGCATGTCTTCCCTGTGGTCGCGTGGGTTTCCTCCAGGTGCTCCGGTTTCCTCCCACATCCCAAAGACATGCTGTAGGTGGATTGGACACTCTAAATTGGCCCTAGATGTGAGTGGGTGCATGTGTGTGCCTTCTGTGGAAGGTTGGGTACTGGGCTGGTAACTCGACACTGTAAAACTCCACTACCAATCATTAGCGGACAGGTGATCTGCTGTGGCGATCCCTAACTGGGAAAAGCCAAAAGAAGAAGAAGACATATTACCATTAGATTGGTGGTACTATGGAATAAGCTTCCTGATGCGCTAAGAAAAGCAGAGAATGTTAAGTCTTTCAAGAGAAAGTTAGATTTATGCATGGGTGAGCAGGTTTTAGATCCAGCTTTTTGGATAGTGTTCCTTGATGGCCCTATGGCCTGAACATTTTACTACTTATGAATTTATGAACTTGACCTTATCTAAAGCTGTGGCTATATTATGAGTGAGTTAAATTACAAATGCTCAGGAGATGCAGTTAAATGAAGAAATGAAAGTATGCAAGATAAATATGTGAGAAATAATTAAATCTTAAGTAAAAATGTAGAATTACTGAAATGGTGATGAGAAAGAGAGACACTGAGTTACAGATGAAATTCTTGAGTGCTGGATGCAGCTGTAAGCATGATAGAAAAGTTTCCCCTGTTTTGTAAAACCTGTGGTAGCATAATATTGCATATATGTGTCAAAGCAAATCAACGTTCAAAGAATTAAATATGTAGTTGCTGTCAAGAATGAAGGAACTGATTTTGTATAATCTGAGAGTACAGAGGTGGTATAAGTAGTACAACAAAAAGTTGAATATAACCTTAGCACTGCTGCATGGGTATAATATTTTATAAAAATGTTCTTTGAAAACATTGGGGCTGAAAGACTGTGAAAGTAAAGTAAGGTACACTTTGCTAACATTTTCAGGACACCAAGTAAAGCTTTTGACTCAAAAGCTACTGATATAAATATAAACTTAGAAAATATAAAGTCCTGTTTCATACAGTGGCACTTGATTAGGAAGGTGAATTAACTAATATTTTATTTGGCAGAGCATTAAGAACATTTGGAAGACCATTGAAGAAACTAGCTCAATGCACAGACATTTCAAGAATCATTCACAATACTTAGAAATTTTAAGTAACAGAGGTGCATTCGTTGGAATCTTTAATGCGCGTTCCATTTGAATTAAGACCTGATAGTATGTAATCATGATGTGCTAAGTATATAGATACTTTAAAAATGAGCATCATACATTAATGCACAATACCTCAAAGAATATTTATTAAATAAAGGGGCTGTAGTATATTTTACAATTCAATGTAAGAGAGTGCATAGACAGGAAATGCATGTCAAATTGTATACCTCATTTTGGAAGGCAGTCACTATAAATATCTCATGGAGGACAGTCACATATCCAGGTTGTTGGAGTCTTTACTGAACACATCAGGGACAGCCTTAAGACAGAATAGCAACTGTGCAGTCCTGCCTTGGGCTGTGTAACTGAATCTTAGATTAAACTAGTTTGCATCGACACAGACACACAAACACAGGCTCTCACACACACACACACACACACACACACACACACACACACACACACACACAGACACACACTCACAGACACACACACACACACACACACACACACACACACACAATAATTTTCAAAAGGGACTAGTAATACCTTTTTAGGACCTCCTTTCTTTCTGTTTCAATGTTACTACTCTGCCATCAACTGGACCAGTCTGGCACTCCAAGGTCACGATTACTCTTAAAATAAGACAGCCATACCATATGAGTTATGCACAAACAGATTTAATTAACGGAGGGAGACAAACAGTTATATTTCACCAATTCTGTGTAATTACCCTTATAGTTATCAGTAGTCAGCCAGCCATATGTTTTATAGTTAAATAATAGAAACCTTAACAGTATGCAAAACACAGTGATAAGTAAATATACTGAAGCTATGAACACTTGTCCAGTAAGGAGAATTCTAGATAAAATAATGCTAAACAGGCATTACTTTTTAGAGAAATTCAGTAATCTACTGTGCTTACCATTGTTGCTGTCTTCAAGGTGACTAAAACTGTTATGTTGTGGATTTACACAGTAATTGGAGAACACAGGCAAACTATTCAAACATGGACTTTATGTCCTTGGGAAGCAGGCTATTACGCTTTCTCTTGTAGTATTTATGGAAATATTTACTTAAAATGTATTCACTGTTCAAGTTCTTATTTGGAGTTCTTCAGCACACAAACAGAATGAGATTAACTGATGCATAGTGCTTAGTAGCAAGGACCATATTAGTTGCTACTAATGTCAGAGGTATGTCCTAGTATGAATCAGCAATAGTAAATATTCAGTTAGCACTAGCTTTTGTCATACTTCCTTTTCTACATTTGCTCTAGCATCCCTGACTTTTCCTCTTCCTCCTAGGTCAAAATTTAGAGTCTATGTTGTAAAGCTGTTGGTATATAGAAAATTACAAAACATTTATGCTAATACTTCTCATCCAACAGGAAGTAATACTTTCTGACACGCATATGTTTGTGCATCTATGTTTGTGTGCATGCATGCTCATGCATTTATACATTTGTGTGTGTATATGTGTTTGCACACATACTCATGCTTACATATACTTGTGTGTGTGTGTGTGTGTGTGTGTGTGTGTGTGTGTGTGTGTGTGTGTGTGTGTGTGTGTGTGGTTTTTGGCAAGGGTTGTCAGTGCAGATACTTCAGTGATAGTTTTGCTGGAAGAGTATTGCTTGTTGATTCTGATTTTTTTTTCTGACATTTATTTTCTTTATGTAGGTCCTGAATACTGGTACTGCAATGAGAATCTGTAGGCACTGCAATTTTTCTTTTTCTTCTTTTTTGTGTAGATCGTGTACCTCCTAATGCAACGTTAATTTTTGAGGTTGAACTGTATGCAGTTACAAAAGGTCCCCGCAGTGTGGAAGCATTTTATGAGATCGATGTAGATAAGGACAAGAAACTTTCTCGAGATGAGGTAACAGAAAATACTCAAATGATTAAATTCTGTTGATAAGACTGCTTGAAATTCTTATCCTGTTTTTAGACTGAAGTAGAGGATGAAGTTGTATATTATTTGACAGTGCTTTACAAGAGCAGCTGTAATTCCTTGGACTTTACACTGCAAGTTATACCGCAAGCTCCATTGAGCTCTGGTGAATTATGAAAAGTCGCTTTCATATTTCATTTAAATGTAGTAATCTTGCAAAGAATTCATATACAAGTTGGACAAAAATAATAATAATGCCCAAAGTATATTAGGAGTTCTTTCAAGTTGTTATACTGTATAAAAACGTTGTGATGAGCAGCCTTGTACTTTATTGTCAGCATGCATTATTTATTACATTAAACATATTATTTGAAATCATTCCACTTCTGTGATCACTGCTTGGTGGTATTCTAAAACAATATATTTTTCAGCTTTTCATTACAGACTGCTAGTATAACAGGTGAAAAATAAAAATATAGTGACATTTGTCACCTTCTTTTCTTGATGTGACTGTCCTCAGCTGCTGCCACCAGACCTGATGGCCTTTTGGGTAACTGCTAAATAATTTTTTTTAACATTCTGACATTCTAGAATATTGATTGCGTACACTGTATGGATGTTTCCAGAAAGGGTATATTCCTATAAAGAAATACATCAGCATTACATAATCATATGCTTTTTTTGATACTAAGACCACCTACGTATTTTTTGATGCTGCTACATCTATGTGTTACTTCATTGCTGTCTGTAGAACATAGAGGATGATGATCAGGGCTCCAATCGTAACGAGTTGATTATGTGTTTGAGACATGGATACTAAAAAATTCACCATGAGAGCAAAACTAAGGTGAATATTGGCATCCATGTCTGGAACACATAATAAGGGTCATGATCATATTTGTAGTGGATACAATTTTATCTGCTCCACGTACTACGAGTTACAATAAAAAGTGCAAAGTGTTTTACTGGCTTTGCTTTGAAAGCTGGAAAAGCACTTAGTGAGTGCTATAAGACAGGCAGCAGCAGCATACCTCTCAACTTCTTTGCCTAAGAATTGTGGACAAATCCAAAACTAATGGAGGATCAAAGGATTAAAATTAGGGACAGTTTTTAAATATTGCTCTGATTTATTTAAAAAGTAGAACAACATGTATTTCCTGGTGAATAAGAACAAAGTATGAAGTTCTGTGTAGTATTATCGACAAACTGTAATCTTCCATGATTTTCCAGAAAATCAAACAGTTTTATGAGGGTCAGGGCAAAAACATGAAGCAAAATTGGAGACATTCTGCAAAATCAGGGGGGCTTGAGAGGTACAGCATGCAGAAACAAACTGTTCCTCTAGCAGAAGGTAAAGCAGCTGATGCTGATAAATGTGCCTGATACTTACAGTGCTTGTCCTAATTTTTCAGTTATTCCTACCTTCTGTGGTGGAAAACATTGCTTACACATTTACAGAATAAAGTTCTAACAACTTTGAGAAGCTTTTTTACCTTCTACCTGTGTTCTTTACCAGCCTGCACTGTCTGTTAGTCCCTGCTGCGAGACCTGATCTTAACAATGCTTAGTGTGCCCTTAACAAGATTTTGCTAAACATCCCTAAGCGCTTTTAAGATCTGGTCTTGAGAGGAGCTTAAGTTTATCTTTATGCTAATTTTGGAGAGTAACTGCTAAACACCATAAAATTTCCAAATCAGTAATGCGTTGTTGTCTTCAGTGGAAAGTTAGTCTTTTTTGTGTCATTTTTGAAAGTAATATAACAGTGATTTGTTTTGTCAGTTTTGCAGTAGGATAAAATGGATCCTACCACTGCTAGATGCATTTGCTGATTAGGTGCGTGATAGCATGTGTTATTTGCTGGCACTGTTACCATTTTATAGATTATTTAAGCCCTGAAGTTGTATTTAATGATTAGAGCAGTGAGATGCAGCTTATGTCAGTTTCATTGTTATTTTCTATTTTCTTGTCAGATTTCTTCACCATTAATATGTTCTTTATAGCTCGTGGTATTCACAACCAGTATTCAGAAATAGAGGAGGTGTGTCACATCAGTTGTTTAGCACATGTATAAAGAATTGAATATGTAAAGTTAGCTCTTGCAACGCTGGAAATAGGCAGCTAATTTCAAGCAAGTCAAAAGCATAATTTTCTACTCTGTTGTTGTTATTGAGCTTTTAAGATGTCAGGTAAAGTATTTCATACAGACTGTAAGTATGTGCCAGGGACCTTCATTATGTCTTTTGTACATACTCTCATTGGCTGTAGGAACCTTTTGGATTTTTCAGCACATAGGTAGTACTGTCGTTCACTTGTAAGTCATATTAGGGTTTAAGTGTTTCACTTAAGTCAGCTATGTAATTTATATTTTTATTAGCAATTCATATGTTAATTAACAGTACCGTACCTGTTCAGTCATTTTAAGTTGCTGAGATCCTTTCATTGCAGTTATTCCTTGTTTGCTGTACTTAGGTTGTAAATAAAAAAAAAAAAAAAAGCAATTTCCGTGGTATCCCCGAAATCTCAAAACAATCCACTAAACAAGTATAGTGGGTCCAAAAACAAAACAGTGTAAGAAACTTCTCTGTGTGGAAGAATTGCAGTCCATATATCTGTAGTTAATCACTGTATATTAATCAGATCAGACAATAGTAGTAGAAGTAGCAAACTTAAACTCGTCATAAGTAAATAAAAAAAAAATAATGAAAAATATATAATTGTACAGAATTACTAAGTATTCGAAAGTAATCCAAGCAAGGCAGGCAGTCTGTTTCCAGTCGAAAATCCTTTAAGTATACAGACAAGCGATCCAAGTAAAACAAAAATAGAGTAATAGGTTCATAGGTTCATAGGTAGGTACTAGGCTATTGGCCCTAGGGCCTATATAAGCCTAGCCAAAAAAATGTACCCTGGCTTTTGCCACCCAAGAAAATTATTTTCCTGTGTCCCTGTCAAGCAGAGCCACAGAAGTGATCCCTGGGGTGAATTTCCCATTTCCCATCCAATCATCAAGATTTTTCTTAAAGAGTGCTAATGAGGAGCTCTGTTTGACATAGGTAGTCAGTTCCAGAGTATGGGAAGTCTCTGGGACAGGAATCTATCCCTCCAGCATGTTCTGTTTATTGTGGTGACAAGGTTTAGGTCCCTAGAGCATGTAGCTCGGAGGGATTGGGATTTCTTTAAGTGGAGCATGTCCAACAGCTCTGGGTTTGACATAGCTTTGTATGTTAGGCAGAGATCGCCCCTGAGTAGGCGATATGCGATGGAGTAAAGCTGTAGTTTTTTGAGACGGTCTGCATAGGGCATCTGTTTGAGGCCAGTAATCCTCTTTGTGAGGTATTTCTATGGTCTTTCCAGTTGTTGTAGATGTCTTGTGAGGTACATACCAAAAGGGGAGTTGTACTCTATAATGGGTCTAAAGAGTGATGAGTAGAGGGGAGCAATGACCTCTTTTTTTCTGGATGAGAATCCTTTTGTGATGAGATGAGTTTCCTCACAAGCTTTCTAAATATATTTACTTTCTATCAGGCAAGGGAGTGGTTTATTGTGCTGTAAAACAAAATGCTATTGGTACACATGTTAAATTCACATCCCTCCCCCCATCAGTGTGACATTTGAGCTGGTCCTGCCCTACTTAATAGCTGTCATAATAATATAACTCTTATGTACTTTAAATAAAATTTATGATTTGGTACCTCTTATTTAACCAGATTATTAAGTCTGTGATTTTATCCAAGACAATATACTTCATGGCTGGAAATATATCAACCTTAGTCCATTTGGCGATCGAAAAATATGTATAAATATATACATATACACTTTGCATGTAAAAAATCAATTGTAAAAATCATATTCTATTTTCATAACCCATTGTTAACAAAGATCGTTTTCATCCTTCTAGACTTCTTCAGATCTGTGTACAAGAACCCTAAAAACTATCTATAAAAATATTATCATATAATTAGTATTGTTATTCCACATAAGTTTGAATAAAGTGGAAAAAAGAAAACCAGAAAAAGAAAAAATAATAAGAAAAAATGTATGATGATGGAAACAAAATATACACTTAAATTACAACTGATTTAAAATGGTATTTAAAACCAACTGGTAGAATAAAATAAAATAAAATAAAATTAGTCATGTAAACAATATGGCAATTTTCTAAGTTCCAGTACAATTTTAATTGAACAGTAGTAGTTTAGTCCAGGCTTCCTAAAAGAGTTCAGCTTTAATTGCCACATGAGTTCATGTTTCTCCAGAATATTCGAGATGTCTCCTTCAAGATCACCCATGTCTATGCGATCCAGGATCTGGAACTTAAAACCTATGTGTCTTTTATGAAGAGAAAGGTGTTTGGCTAGTGCATTATTTTTACATCCGGATTGGATTTCTGACAAATGACAGAAAATCCTACGCTTGAGTTTATTTACAGTCTTGCTCACATAAAATGCATCACATTCATTGCACTGTGCCCTGTAAATTACTTTTGTAGTGTTACAGTCACCCCCTGCACTGGTCTTAATGATTTTCTTTAAATAAGGGCAATAAGAATTATCACCTTGCTGTATAAATATACAAAATGTACAATTAGATTCACATCTTTTAGTGTTTCTCTCATACAGTCTAGGTTTAAATTCAACAAAACTTCTAATGTTCCTGGCCTTCCTATAAACAAAGGATGGGGCTTCACCTAAGATGTTAATCAAAAAAGAGTTTCCTGTGACAATTTCTCAGTTTTCTTCAGTAACATTTTTGATACTGTGATAATCCAAAGTGTATGTCAGGATGCAGCTATTTTTGCATGTGTTATTCTCTGTGGAATTTCTTAACATTCTCTTACTGGAGAGGTTGAGTGAAGGTGCTTCATTTCTTTTCAGTTCTATAATGGATTCCAGGATGTTTTTTAACATCCGACTTTCTTAGCCTCTCACTAGAAAATCATTCTCTAAGTTGTTCGGGTTTCTCAAAATGGTTCCATCTCTGTGGTAATTCTAGCTAATCTATAGCCCTGGGACTTGACTACATTATAGTTGGTTTTTGTAGGATGTAGACTATTACTATGGAGTAATAAGTTAACCCTTGTTGGTTTTCTGAATAGATCAGTGGTGATTCTGTTATTGTTGGTGTCCTTGGAAATCTGCATATCTAAGAAAGTGTTTGAAGTATAGCTATGGGAAGAGGTAAACTTCAGGAAGGGGGTTTGATTGAGGTAAGTGATAAAATCTCCAAACTGCAAGGTGTCACCTTCACAAACAATAAATATGTCATCAATAAAACATAAATAGCATGTGATATGCTGCATGTAGTCTGTGTTTAACACAAAGTCCTCCTCCCACTTGCCCAGGGCTATGTTAGCTATGCTGGGAGCCATGGCAGCCCCCATTGCTATACCAGAGTTTTGTTTGTAGTGTTTGCCATTGAAAGTAAAGAAACTGAAGTCCAGTACAAGATTAATGAGCTTGCTTAACTTTTGCAGTTGTGCCTGTGTACCTTGATTATGTTTCTTAAAAGACCCCATAGCTGCTGTTATACAGTAATTGTGAGGGAGCACTATGTACAAGGACACCACATCAATAATTAGTAAAATACTGTCAGCTTCCACTGTAATGTTTTTCATTTTCCTCAAAAAATCCAATAAATCTCGTATGTATGACTTATTCTTTTATGCTAAAGGTTTCATCAAGTAATCAAGGTAAATGGCTGTGGCTTCAGTAAGGGAACCTCCACTTGCTACCACCGATCTATAAGGTCGGTCTTCTCTGTTCTTGTATGGCTTTGGTATTCCAAAAAAGTAAGGTAAACGTGGGCATGGACTCCATAAATAATTATAAAGATTTTCAGTAATACGTTTTTCTTCCCACAATATGGTGAGATTAGGGTTTCATAAATCATATGCTCTTTTTATGTCATCTAGGGTAAATAACTCATAAAATATGTTATCCTGCAGCATGCTCTGTATCTTTTGGTTATAGCTAGTGCTATCAGTCATAAGTATACCTCATCCCTTGTCTACTTTCATTACACGCCTGGATTTATCATTGCCTAGCTCAATCAATGTTTTTCTTTCTCCCTGTGTTAAGTTATAAAATTTTCTCTTGGGAGGTTTTTAAGGAGTTTCCTGATATCCATCTCACATTTCACTTTGAAAGCAGCTAATGTTTGATGTAGTGGTGGAAATAGCTGCTGGGAAAATAAGCCTATTAATGAAACTATAAAAATGCTAGCAGCTATTGCATCATAACTTACACTTTGGATTATCACATTATCAAAAATGTTATTGAAGATAACTGGGACATTGTCACGGGAAACTCTTTTCTGATTAACATCTTAGGTGAAGCCCCATCCTTTGTTTATAGGAAGGCAAGGAACATTAGAAGTTTTGTTGAATTTAAACCTAGACCGTATGAGAGAAACACTAAAAGATGTGAAACTAATTGTACATTTTGTATATTTATACAGCAAGGTGATAATTTTTATTGCCCTTATTTAAAGAAAATCATTAAGACCAGTGCAGGGGGTGACTGTAACACTACAAAAGTAATTTACAGGGCACATTGCAATGAATGTGAGCAAGACTGTAAATAAACTCAAGTGTAGGATTTTGTGTCATCTGTCAGAAATCTGCTTCGGATGTAAAAGTAATGCACTAGCCAAACACCTTTCTCTTCATAAAAGACACACAGATTTTAAGTTCCAGATCCTGGATCACATAGACATGGGTGATCTTGAAGTAGACATCCCATATATTCTGGAGAAACATGAATTTGTGTGGCAATTAAAGCTGAACTCTTTTAGGAAGCCTGGACTAAACTACTACTGTTCAATTAAAAGTGTACTGGAACATAGAAAATTGCCACATTGTTTACGACTAATTTTATTTTATTTTATTTTATTCTACCAGTTGGTTTTAAATACCATTTTAAATCAGTTGTAATTTAAGTGTATATTTTGTTTCCATCATCATACATTTTCTTATTATTATTTTTTTCTTTTTCTGGTTCGCTTTTTTCCACTGTATTCAAAATGATGTGGAATAACAATACTAACTAATTATACAATAATATTTTTATAGATAGTTTTTAGGGTTCTTGTACACAGACCTGTAGAAGTCTAGAAGGACGAAAGTGATCTTTGTTAACAACAGGTTATGAAAATAGAATATGATTTTTACAATTGATTTTTTACATGCAAAGTGTATATGTATATATTTATATATACTTTTTGATTGCCAAATGGACTAAGGTTGATACATTTCCAGCCATGTAGTATATTGTCTTGGTTAAAATCACAGACTTAATAATCTACTTAATAATCTGGTTAAATAAGGGGTACCAAATCATTATAAATTTTATTTAAAGTACATAAGGGTTATATTACTATGACAGCTACTAAGTAGGGCAGGACCAGTTTGAATGTCACACTGATGGGGGAAGGGATGTGAATTTAACGTGTACCAATAACACTTTGTTTTACAGCACAATAAACCACTCCCTTGACTGATAAAAAGTATATATATATATATATATATATATATATATATATATTTAGAAAGCTTGTGAGGAAACTATTACTCTATTTTTGTTTTACTTGAATTGCTTGTCTGTGTACTTAATAAAAGATTTTCGACTGGAAAAAGACTGCCTACCTTGCTTGGATTACTTTTGAATACTTCATAATTCTGCACTATTTTATATTTTTTATTATTATTTTTTTATTTTACTTAAGACAAGTTTAAGTTCGCTACTTCTACTACTATTGCCTGATCTGATTAATATACAGTGATTAATTAGAGATACATAGGCTGAAAATCTTCCACACAGAGAAGTTTCTTACACTGTTTAGGTTGCAAATAACAACAGACAGGGAAGCAGTTAACTTTTCAGAAAGGCTGCTAATGCAGGAGGCTCCCTGATGGGCTGCTGTTGGCCAGCTTGGCATTATTTAGATACTGATAAATGTACCTGATACTTAGGTCCTTGTCCCCATTTTTTAGTTATTCCTACCTTCCGTGGTAGAAAACATTGCTATCACATGCTGCTAGGATTTGCTTTTCTCCTTATGTCCTGCCTGTTTGAATTTTCTTGTCTACTTATCTTTGGAGGTGTCTCTTCTGCCCATTCTGAAGCCATCTCTCCCCCAAACAGAACTTTTTTATATTTTGTTTAAAAAAGATGATAAAATGTATTTTTTTCAGCTTTGTGTTTTTCTTTTGTACTTTCCCCCGTTCTCTCTCTTTTACTGTCGTTCTCTCCCCATGTGAGAAATTACCTGTTGTTGGTAGGTTCTAGGTCATGAAAGAAGTTTGGTATCATTCCCAGTAACTGTGCCCATGTTATTTGTCTTTAACTTCAGGAAGCACATGATTGGTGCATTTACTCTCTTGGCTTTATCTCCAAATAAAGGTACTGAACCTTGAAGTAAAATGGGACACTTTCCAAACCAAATTTTAGAGGAAGACTTTGGTCATAGGATCTCTAAAACTAAGGCTCCATTTTGGTACCTTCTTTTTAGACATATACTCTACGCTAGATCAGGGCTTTGCCACTTACTGTCCTTCAAGTACCGTGGCATCAGCTAAGATGAAAGGAACTGTTTTGGCTTTTTGGTTTGGTGATGGGTGTGGCAGTAACTGACCTGTTACAGAATGAATTTCCTGTGATACGTGATGCGATCCCTAGTCTTTTGTTTTTATATGTACAGCATAACTATACTCTGTTAAGGAGATATCTTCTTATTATCCAGTCTCTCTGCCCCAACAACTGTGTTCTGTACTGAGTTTGACACCAGATCTTTGAAGATGTGGGTGATTATGGTGGTGTTTTTTAAAACTGATTTCTTACAACAGAAGTGCTAATTACATTTTACACACTCTCTTGTATCAACTAAGGATCCAGCTAGTGCATTTGCACTGTGACAACTTTCATTGCTCTGTAATTATAGATTCCATCAGGGATTGACTTAAGCTCAGTAAGAACTGGAGGAAAGTAAAATATTACAAAACCATGAGATCCAGTTGCTATTTTGTAGCTTTGGGGGATGACATCTTGTTTTCTGGATACCCTACACATGCTTTTTACCTGCATGCTGTACTCTTGGATATCTTGCTGCCACAGTCTTGCAGTTCTCCGCACTTTACTAGTTCCTAATGCATGGAGGACTGCAGTGGAAAGGCTTGAATACAGAGTTATGTTGGAGAATTCCTTATTTATAACACTGCTGCCTGACAGTCATAAGAATGACCTTGCTGTCCATTGATGTTTGCTGAGTTAAACTGTTGCCATCTGTGCATATCATTAATAGTGTTGGTAGAAGAATGGTTCAGGTTCGACTTCAGTATTAAATGTGAGAGTTTGAACCCAAACATTATACAGAATAAAATGTACAAGTTCATAGGTTCATAGGTGTTTACTAGGCTAATGACCACAAGGGCCTTTTTAAGCCTAGCTAAATAATAATACAAGCATTAAAATGTGACAATAAAATAGAGTAGTAACAAACACAAACATAAAACAAAGTAAGGAAGACAGAATAAGAATAAAAAGGACATAAAATAATCAAATCATAAAACAAATTAATAAATGATCAAACAATAACAAAGGACTGAATTACCAACTGTATTAAAACAGTTAGCAACAGCAAAAGCTAGTGAAATAGGATTTTAATGGGTGTTTAAAGGCAGCCAGTTTTGGATTCTAGAGGTGGATCCTTTCATATTTCATTTCCTGAACTCCAGAGGACTCAGTCTGCACTACCAGAACTGTTAGCAGCAGCTGGCAAATAGAGTGGAAATACTGGGTCAGATGATGCCAATGTAAGATGCTCTGAAGGTTGATGGAACCCAAGCCACTAAGGGCTAAAAATACAGAACAAGAACATTATGTATGATATGTTGTAATGTGGGTAGCTATTGATGTCCTTGAAAACCCGCATGATGTGGTGGTGTTTAGATACCCCACTAAGTAGATAAGCTGAAGAATTTTGCACCAGCTGCAGACAAGTAAGCTTTGTGTATGGAAGACCAAGGTAAAAGTCATTGTAGTAATTCTGCCTAGGATGTGTACCACAGCTGGGAGTTCCCAAGGTGGAATAAGGTATTTGATAAAGGCCAGTGTTCTTAAAATAAAAACACAGATGTATGACAACAGCTGGCATCTAGTCCTTTAGTGTCAGCTTGTCAGTCATAATCACCTCCTGAATCTTGCGCCTTTAACACAAAATGCAACTTGTCTATACTTTAGAAAATGGTGGGAGTCAAAACAGACATAGATGGATCTCTGTGAGTGGCACGTATGACTGTGGCCACTATTCAGACCTGTATGTATTCTAAGTCCTTAGCTAATCGGTTAATGGTTAACCAAGATTCTTGATGGAATGAGATGTACAGATACTTCTCATCAACACACCAATGGTACTGCAGCCCTGAAAATCAGATGATACCTGCCTGCCATGGCATTTTTACGGTGAATAACAGAGGGATGAGTATGAAACCTTGCAGATCACCACTGTTCATAGTGTAGGGCACTGAAGAATAGCTACGGAAGGAGAGAAGTAGAAGATAAGCTAGTCTAGAAACTACTCCAATAATATTACAGTAGTGTTCCAGTTGGTCAAGCAGGATCGCGTGATCCACAGTATCAGATGTTGATGAGACATATAAAGTAAACAGAGCAGAGTAGTGAAGTTGATCCTTTGCCATAAGAAGATGATCAAATACTGTAGTAAGGGCCATTTCAGCATTGTGGTTACACCCCAAAACAGACTGAAAAGGATCATTGATCTTGTCTCTCAAATAAATTTGCAGTTTTAGGTACAGTACTTTATAAATAAACGTGTTAACAAATGGAAAGTTTGAGATAGGATGGCAATTTTACAGTTCACAATCTAACTGTACCTTTTTGAAAATTGTCATAGTACATAATAACAGTTTTATTGTAGAAAGAACAAAAATACACCCTAAACCGCGACTTACTTTACCTTTGCTTTATAAAAAAGATTACAAGAGTATAACTCCGTATAAATGTATTAATTACTCAGATTTGAATTACATCCCCACTTGTGCAAACATATGATTTGTTCCTGAAATCTAAACAAACTGCCAAGTGTATACATTAAAAACATAAAAGACCATTCTAAAACATTTCAAACTTGTACAGATATTCTTATTATATAATTGTTTTTCAACATTATGAAAAAGCATGTATGTTTCCTTTGACCATTAGATGTCCTAGGTCAAAACTAATAGGACAATTTTGATTGAACCTGCTGTGAAATCTAAATGCACCTATATTTAAGTGGTAAACAATCCAATAAATAAACATACATCAGTATATGAGTTTCAGTTAATTCAACAACATTTATATACTTAAGCTTAATATAGTTTTTTATTTTTCAAAAAGTTTATAGTTTAACAATCTAATTCAAACCACGCTTGCATGTAGTTTTCAGTGTAAAAATGAAAATGCTTCCTTAATTTTTAACCCTTCATTTGGATATCCACATCTAGGATTCCCATGTAATTGCAGTATTTACTAACTGTGTCATGTCTCGTTTGATTATGTTCTGTACCCTGGCTTTGAATGCTGTGCTGGTCTTGCCTGTGTAGAAGGTTTCACAATCACAAGATGCCATGTAAATCAAACATTTCAACTGGCAATTAATGAATTACTCAGTACTTAAAGCTGCCAGAATTCAGTTCAACCCTTGGAGAACAGGAAGTGGAAATGAACTTAGAAATGTTCAGGGAATCTTCCCAGGATAATGTGTATTATCCTTTTTTAAAAGTTGTCAGTTATAGCAACAGTATGACTGAGTTAAGAAAATCTCTCAGACAGCAGCAGCATTATATAACCAAGATAAACGGAGGTAACAGAGATTAAAGAAAGGCATGGAAATCTTGAAGGAACAACTTAGACATAGAAGTAAAATTAACAATCTGCATGAAGAAATGGTTGAACAGAATGATAAAATATATGATCTCGAGAATAAATCTAGATGGTAAAGCAATAAAAATCTTTGGGATTCCAGAAGAAGTAAAAGATGATGAACATTTGCCATTCATTAAAAAAATCTTTCTGAATGTGTAACATTCACCAATTGAAGTTAATAGTGAATCTGAAACAGTCCAGACTGGGAAGCATTTTAGAAGGAAAGAAAGTGCCCAGACAAGTTATAACGCTTCTATGTTTTTGTCAAATAAAATAATGGCTGGTAAATATAAGCAGGAAAATCACAGGAAAAGATGAAAAAACTTTGCAATTGAACTGTTTGACTCCTGTAAAGAAATACTTCTGGCAAGACAACAACCTTCAGGAGGTCAATGACTATCTAAAACATTTTGAAGCTGAATCTTGTTTATCCACCATCCCTTTAGATATACAATGGGCAGTGGCTAAAGCGGTCATTAGAGGAATACTCATACAAAAAGCATCTTATTATAAAAAGAAAGAAAGATTGTGCATCAACAATCTTACCAAAGAGTTTAAGACAACTAATGCCCAATTGCAAAAGTGTTTTTCCCCTGATCTGGAAAATAAATTATATGCAGTGCAAAAAAAAAAAAAATCTATTCCTTCCACTTGCAAAACCATTCTTTGGTAGAACTGAAACTTCTTCATAGAAACTTGGAATGGGCCCAAACTCCATCCAGAACTCTAGCTAGATTAATAAATATCAAAGAAGGACCAAACTATATAAAGGAAATAAATTATAAAGGGAAAAACCTGCATAGAAATAAAGACATTGTAAACTCTTTTGTAGATATCTTCACCAAAATTTACAATCCTAAAAATCAAATCCAAAAAGAAGATTACACAGAACTTCTTAATGAACTTTCTGTTCCAAAATTATCTCCAACACAAAACACCCTCTTAAACAGTCCTATAACACTGAATGAAATAACATTAGTTATTAAAAAATTTACGTAATAAGGCGCCAGGCCCCGACGGCTTTACAGGTGAATTCTACAGAACCTTTTGTAGTAAACTCTCTAAAATTCTGCTTAACATGTACAATTATATCATATCTGAAGGGATTATGGACAAGTATATGAACAATTCTAAAACTATTTTCATTCCAAAACTGAACTCGGACAAATCTAACCCTCTTAACTATAGGTCCATTGCCCTTATAAATGTGGACATAAAAATACTATCTACCATCATTGCTAATAGAATCCAGAAAATTATGGCTTCAGTCATTTCTCCCGAACAATTGGGATTTATGAAACAAAGACAGCTTTGTGACAATACTCTTACCCTACATACATTAATGCTGTTTCTAAAAAAGGATAATCACCCACGTTATGCACTAACATTAGATGCAACCAAGGCCTTTGATAATATACCTAACCATGGAATACTTTAACTTCCCTGATTTGGTTATAAACACTATTAAGATGCTTTATAACAATGCCTCTACTTCCCTCTATATTAACAAAACATTATCATGTCCTATTAAAAATCACAAATGGCACCAGACAGGGGTGTGCACTCTCACCTTATCTTTTTAATTTATATCTTGAAACTTCTTCTTATCTAGATTAAACAAAAGACTTATCATCATATTCCAAAAATATTTAACATTGAAACAAAATACTCGGCTTTCACTGATGACCTTAACATCTACTTTGAGCTTCCTAACACAGATCTTCAAAAAATCCGAAACTCTATCAGTCTCTTCTCTAAGGTTGCTAACTATAAATTAAACCCTGCCAAATCATCTTTTTTTCCTTTAAATCGTAAGAAGCATTTAGAATACTCTTTCCCCCTATCAGACATCCCTCTTAAGTATACACTAAAATCTTCTTCTTCTTCTTCTTCTTCTTTCGGCTTTTCCCGGTTAGGGGTCGCCACAGCGGATCACCTTGTCCGCACATTGAATGGCAGTGGAGTTTTATGGTGTCGAGTTGCCAGCCCGGCGCCCAACCTTCCACAGAAGGCACACTCACATGCACACCTAGGGCCAATTTAGAGTGTCCAATCCACCTGCAGCATGTCTTTGGGATGTGGGAGGAAACCGGAGCACCCGGAGGAAACCCACGCGACCACAGGGAGGACATGCAGACTCCGCACAGAAGGCACCCCAGCCGAGGATCGAACCGGAGAACCTCTTGCTGTGAGGCGGCAATGCTAACCACTGCACCACCGTGGCCGCCCAAGTATACACTAAAATACTTAGGAATAAACTTTTCGCATTCCCATCAAGAGCTAATGAAAACAAACCTTTATAGAGTCTGGGATCAAATTAACAATGATCTAACTAGATGGAAAAACATCAGTCTTTCTCTGTTATCAAAATCCGCTGTAATTAAGATGAATATCCTACCTAGGATCCTTTTCCATCTTAACTCTATTTTTCTAAATGTTCCTAAAAACTTCTTCTGTAAATTAGAAACCACAATCTCAAAGTTCTTATGTTTCCCTAAATCAACCAGAGTATCATATAGGAAGCTAATTACCCCAAAGACCAAAGGTGGATTAAGTCTCCCAGACTTCAGTCTTTATTATCACATAATTACTGCTAGCCGTGTAATACGAATAGCCTGTTACGACCGCTCTGCTGAATCTTGGTCCACAACATGGGTCAAAATCTGGTATAACTATATATATTCGTTTAAAATTAACCCCCAATCTCTCCCCTGTCTTTCACTGAATGGTGTCCACTAAAGAACAAAATTTGTACTTTTCATGCTCTGATGAGATCCCTAAATTTGCACAATACAGTCCCCATTCTCCAACCCATACATCTAAATCCTAATTTAAAAATCAATAATAAAATGATTGACTTATCAAACTTTCCTATTATCAAGAAGGCCATAGTTTGGCATTTTTATACTACTAAAAATGCAACAGAGGTAAAAATTTTATTTGGGGCCCCAAATAAATATGACCCTATCTTGAGACAACTCAGCTCACTCATAAAGCAAAAATTCTCTAAATATAGAGTGATGGAGCAAGACATTAATGTATCACAATCAATCATTAATTCGATTTCCCTAAAAAACAAAATGATTTCACATACTTATAAACTCGTGTCGACCATTAAGCATAACCATTCACTTCTATTTTCCAAGTTTTGGGATACCATACAAGATGAAATCTAGAGAGTCTAAATATGAAGCAATCAGTAATACCCTAAATCTAACCCCCTTCAGAAACCTGATTTACACTCAGCTTGTGATCAACAATAATTCCTACTACACTCCAGCAGTCTTACTAAAATTCGGATACAATAAAAACTTAACCTGTCCTTTCTGTTCCCTCCCTCATGTAGATATATTACACATTTTGGAATTGTAAGAACATTCACAAACTGGTGTTCCCTCAGAATCCTGTTGGAAAAAATGGGGTATGAGAAAACCACATTCTCCTGGCAAACCGTGATCCTTAATATAACTCCCAAATCACTCAAAGGTATTAGTCGCCATGTCCTTGTTATGGTCTGTGCTCTCATTAAATATTTTATTACCAAAAACTGGATCAACCCTTCAGCAATTACCTGGGAAAACTTTATGACAACGGCAATCAAATATATTTCTGCACACAAACTGTGCACGAATAACAAAAAGAAAAAGGATTATTTTCAAAAATATTGGGGTAATCTTTTTGACCTAATCCAAACTAAGTAAAATCCAGCAATAAAGATTGCTTTACTTTGCATTCCAGGTAGTCCTTCCTTTATGCTATGCCCGGTCCATAATCATCTGTTATTGTTATCACTACACCCTGTCTTTTGACTTTATAATGTCCTATGCTATTTTATCTGTGAGGTCTTCTGGCATCCATGATGTAAATACATTGTAAATATGTTGTAAATTGTTTTGCATAGTGTAAATAGTTATTATAGGGGGTAGCCTTACAACAGCTCTTAGTCTCTACTCAATACAATAGTATACTCTTCCTTTAAACTTATCCTCCTTTTGGGAGGCTAGACTCTTATTGGAATAGACTTTTGGTGTACCGTATCGGTTAATTTATCTGATCAGTTGTAAGGTACTTAAATCAATAACTGCTGTTTTATAATTGCATAGTTTTTGTATTAATTGTTTTGTATCATACTTGACTGTAATGCTTTTCTTCAGTGTGACTTACAATTCTGCATGTCATGTTTGTTAAATTTGAAAAAGTTAATAAAAATATATTTGAAAAAAAAAAGACAACAACCTGATATTTCAGGATTTTGCATTCAGTATTATGAGTTTCAGTATACTACTATTCAATATGTTTTCATGTAACCATATGTTATATATCCATGTATATATATATATATATATGTGTGTGTGTGTGTGTGTGTGTGTGTGTGTGTGTATAAAAAATATATAGGTTCATAGTTCATAGGTTGGTACTAGGCTGTTGGCCGTAGGGCCTATATAAGCCTAGCCAAAAAGGTACCCTGGCTTTCGCCACCCAAGAAAATGATTTTCCTGTGCCCTTGTTGAGCAGAGCCACAGAATTGATCCCCAGGGTGAATTTCCTATCTCCCATCCAGTCATCAGGATTTTTCTTGAAGAGTGCTAATGAGGAGCTTTGTTTGACATAGATAGGTAGTTTGTTCCTGAGTATGGGAAGTCTCTGGGGCAGGAATCTATCCCTCCAGCATGTTCTGTTTATTGTAGTGACAAGGTTTCAATCCCTAGAGCGTGTAGCTCGGAGGGATTGGGATTTCTTTAAGTGGAGCATGTCTAACAGCTCTGGGTTTGACATAGCTTTGTATTTTAGGCAGAGATCACCTCTGAGTAGGCGATATGTGATGGAGTAAAGCTGTAGTTTTTTGAGACGGTCTGCGTAGGGCATCTGTTTGAGGCTGGTAATCCTCTTTGTGAGGTATTTCTACGGCCTTTCTAGTTGTTGTAGATGTCTTGTGAGGTACATACCAAAAGGGGCACTGCATTCTATAATGGGTCTAATGAGTGATGAGTAGAGGGGAACAATGACCTCTTTTTTCCTGGATGAGAAACCTTTTGTGATGAGATGTACCACGTAGAAGGATTTCCTGACTGCTGTGGTGATGTGATTATCAAAGGAGAGACTACTGTCCACCTGTGTCCCAAGGTCTCTTATCACACTTTCAGTGTTAAGTAGACTACCGCCTATGTGGTAGTTCATGGGTAAAAAGTTTTTACCAAAAGGGATGACAATGCACTTTTTGGCATTGAGCTTGAGGCCATGGCTTTGACACCAGGCATCTGTCTCAATGAGGCCCATTTGTAGGATGTCCACATCGTTAGGAGTTTCGATTATGGCTCCTAGTTTGCAGTCATCTGCGAACTTCATTAGCCAAAGACCTTCTGTGTTAGCCTGTACTTCAGAGAAGTAGATACCAAACAGGAGAGGTCCCAGGACTGAACCCTGTGGTACTCCACTTGTCACTGGTCTGAAGTCGGATTTGGAGTCTGCTACTTTCACAGTGTGGGTTCTGTCAGTGAGCCAGTTGGCAACCCATCTTGTGACATAGGGATTTATACCTAGTTTAGTGAGTTTATCTATAATTCCAGAGTGAGGGATGATGTTGAAAGCCTTGGCAAGATCTAGATAGGGTGTGTGAACCACCTTACCCTCATCTGTGGCTTTCGTGACCACTTCAAAGAAGTCTATCAGGTTTAGGAGATATGATCTGCCTTTTACAAACCCGAAATGGGTGGGGCCCAGAGTTTGAAGATTACCAATGTCATTGTTTATAAGTTCCATGATGATATGTTCCATAGCCTTGCAGACCAGACTTGTCAGGCTAATGGGGCGGTAGTTCCCAGGGTCCATGGTGTCTCCCCATTTGTGGAGTGGGATGACCATCGCTGTGCGCCATTCAGTGGGCACAAAGCCTGAGGTAAGGCTGTGATTGAACATGGCACTTAGGTGGGGTGCCAGTTTGTTCTGTAGTTCATGTAGAACGCAGCCTGGGATGTTGTCAGGTCCCATGGATGCTTTGTTCTTGGCTTTGGAGAGTGTAGTTTTTACCTGTGCAGCTGTGATTACAGGAACTTTGCATTCTTCTGGTATAGAGATGGGCCCTTTAGGGTGTGAGAGGGGGGTAAAGTTAGCACTGAACCTGTCTGCCAGGATGTTAGCAATATCAATTGGTTCTGTATATTTAGTGTCATTGTGCTGTAACTCAGAGGAGATCTGAGTGTTCCCATTGAGATTCTTGATATAGCTATAGAATGCTTTGTGGTTGTCTTTAGAATCAGTGGTGATTTTGTTTTTGTAACTAGCTTTGGAGGATTTTATGAAGGATCTCAGCTTCTTACTGAGGCTGACCAGGGGGTTCCTCCAATCATGAGATTTTACTCTTTTTTGCAACAGTTTCTTTCTTCTGTTGTAGAGTTTGTTTATGGCAGGGGACCACCAGATTGGCTTCCTTTTTTTGGAGGATAGCATCTTTGTTCTGTAGGGATTGCATGATCCATGCACTCGTGTAGGTGCTTATAAAGTGCATTTGTGCAGGATTCAGCAGTCGTACCTCTACTGTCCGTCTGCATGGGTGTCGTGAAGTTTGCCACTTCTGTCTTAAGAAACATGAAGTTGGCTTTGGATAATTTTTTTACGGTGGTTTCCCTAATGGGGGCTGGGGGCATGTGGATGTCTAGGGTGATTAGCTTGTGGCTGGATCTGACTGAGGAACTCACCTCTGGTGTGGAACACCATTTGCCCATGTTGGTAATGACCAGGTCTAGGACATTCCTGCCCCTGGTGGGGGTGTGGATACGTTGATCCAAGGCATTGGAATTTATGAATTCCAGAATATGTTGAGCAAAAGAGTTGGAACATGAGTAGTTTTCCCAGTTAATGGTGGGGTAGTTGAAATCGCCTATTATTAGGGTGTTAGGTTGTACCCTAATATTTTCCAGTGTATCAGGAAATGAGGAGTGGGAATGCTGGTGCATGGTGGGGGATCTGTAGCAAGCTACAATTTGGATTGTGGTCTTGCCCAGAGTTAGTTGCACTTGGATAATCTCGGATGCATTATGCTGAGCAACTAGCCTGGAGGTGTGGATATCCTTAATGAATATGGACATGCCTCCGCCTTTACTGTTTCGGTCCAGGTTAGGTGGCTGAAAGTATGAATTATAACCTGGTAATGCAGGGGTGCTCTCTGGAGCCTTAAACCATGTCTCTGTCACTGCACAGATGATGTTCTCCATTTTAAGGAGTGCCTCGAGTGAGTGCATTTTGAGGTTTAGACTTCTAGCACTGAGTAGCATTACCCTCAGATTTTGCTCTCTCTCTCTCTCTCTCTCTCTCTCTATATATATATATATATATATATATATATATATACTGTATTTTTCGGACCATAAGACGCACCTGACCATAAGACGCACCCAGTTTTTAGAGCAGTAAAACAAGAAAAAAATATTCTGAACCAAATTAGTACTAGTATAATAAAATATTTATTAAAATATAACAAAATACGGTAATATTAAACAGTGTTAACTCAACAGGAGGAAAGACAGAGACTCAAGCACTTTTCTAGTTTTCTGGAAACCCCAAAAACTCATCATCGCTAGTGTCAGAATTTAGGAAGCTCAGTTGCTGACAATCACTTGTATCACTTTCTTCACTATGTTCATATATGATATTATCTTCAGTTCTATCTAAGGCATTGCTAATGCCACATATTTTGAATGATCGTACAACGATTTCCTCCTTCACTGACTGCCATGATGTTTTAACCCATTCACAAACTTGAGTGATAGTGTGCCTCTTCATTCGTCCTGTTGGAGTCAGATCATGATTCCCAGCAGCCATGCATTTGTTCCACTCTTCTCTCATAAAGACTTTAAATGGTTTGTTGATTGAAACATCGAGAGGTTGCAACTGGCTGGTAAGACCGCCAGGAATTACAGCTAGATCAGTCTTCACCTCTTTAAATCTGTTTTTTGTTGTTTCGCTAATATGTGCTCTGAACTGGTCAAGCACTAATAAAGCAGATTTTTTCAGAAGCCCTCCAGGACGTTTGGACCATACTTTTTCAATCCATACTTTCATTCCATTTTCGTCCATCCATCCTTTTTCATGAACATGCACAACAACTCCACGTGGAATAACATCTTTTGGAAAGGTTTTCCTTTTGAAAATTAGCATCGGTGGCAATTTGGTGCCGTCAGCACAGCAGGACAACACAGCAGTGTAATGTGTTTTCTCATGTCCTGCGGTTTTCACGGTTATTGTTTTGGCACCTTTGAGGTCAACCGTCTTATTAGATGGCACATCGAAGGTTAGTGGGACTTCATCCATATCCCCAATCTGGTCCATTGGAAAATCATTTCTTTTCCTAGCATCAATTACAAATTTATAAAAAGACAGAATCTTTGATTCATATTCTTGTGGCATTTTTTGTGCAATTCTAGTTTTGGTGCGCATAGCAAGGCCGCTTCTTCTCATAAATCTGTAGCACCATGCTGGTGAGTCAGTAAAATCCTTAAGGCCTTTCTCTACAGCAATGCGTTTGGCTTCATAGATGATCATTTTTGTAGAAACTGAAAAGCCATTATTCCGGTGACATGTGATCCATTCTTTCATGTCCATTTCTAACTGTGGCCATTGTGCAGCATGCCCACGAAAAGTCTGCTTAGTTTTATCAAGTTTTTGCAGCTGATCCTCCTGTTTCCTCCACTCTCTTATCATTTTTTCAGTTGGAGGTGGCCCAAAATGTCTCGCCGCTGCTCTGTTTCCATGTTATTTTGCGTATTGCACTACCTCCAATTTAAACGGAATTTTATGGGCTAATCTTTTCGTCTTTGACATTTTGTACCATTAGAGAATCTTTGTTTTTCAGAGGAAAATACAGTAATGAAAGAACTGTCAGTTGTTATACCATTTGGCGATACACATGTGTCTGTATATGTGTATGATTCATATGTGTGTGTGTGTGCATGAGTATGATTTAAAGGGGCAGCCTAAAGTTTCTGGGTCTGAACACCTACTGAGCCCTTCATGAGGGTCTCCCAACCATCCTTGTGTTGAGTTCTTGGGTTTGATCCCCTCCTGCACCCTTTATGATGGTCTCCAATTAGCTGTGTGTTCCCACATCTGTATTGAGAGGCAAGAAGACAGGGACAGGTGCTGATGGAAGCAACAACTTCAAAAGTGGGGAAGGGAGAGAAATATAAGTCTTGCTAAACTTTAGACATGGTGGAATGCATTTAAACTTTTGAGGGATCAAAGAAAATCAAATAAAACTGCCTTCTATTGAAATTAATCAGTCATGATATAACTGCTGTTGCAGTTTTATGGGGTGCCTTGTATTTATACTGTGGCACATCATAAAGAGATCTGCTGCCAACTGTCTTCTTCCATATGCCCAGTAATGATTTCTGCATAGCAATGTGGCCCCACTGGAGTCAAGGAGGGACAAATGGTAGCTAGAGCTTCCTTATTGCTACACATTTTACTGCACTCACCCTGCCTCGCTCTCTGCAGCAAGCTGACACGCACCTGCTTACCCGGCAGGCTAAGATTGGCATTCAGCTCAGATCAGCGCGATAGCGGGGGCGGAGACCAAGCTCTGTGTGAGAAGGGATTTCAGCAATACCGCCCACGCCTCTTCCTGTTCCCACGGACACACTGAACCCTGCGCGCTTTCCTCGGCTGGCACACTGAAGACATCGGTAAGTGACCTCTTTCTTGATGCCCGATGGACAGCAATCGGACCATAAGGCGCACCCTAATTCCCCTCCCCACTTTCAGGGGGAAAAAAGTGCGTCTTATGGTCCGAAAAATACGGTATATATATATATATATATATATATATATATATATATATATTTATATATTTATATATATATATATATATAGACATAGGGTCTATATTGCTACCTCACTTAGTGTTAAGTTCAGTGCATATAAAACCATTTAATCTAAAACACAATTTTGAAAACAAGTGAAAAAAAGGTGTTTTTGCAAGGGGGAGCTTGCCCTCCACCCCCTTTTAATTATATATTCCAACTCCAAGATCACACAACAGTGGGGAGAACAACAAACTCGCATAACCCATTGTGTCTCACAAGAACATCCACATTTCAACATTCGTGTAGTTGTGTAAGTGAGTCTTACCCAACATTCACTTAACTCATATCACAAAATGAAAAGTATATGATCAAAAATATATTACTGTATGAAATAAGTATTGATGTAATGTTTAAAAAAAAAACTACACTAAATGCATTTAGACCAAATGAATTAGACCAGATAGTCATAGACCAAATGAAGACAACTCACTGGAAAAAAAATTCACACACACACACACACACATATATATATATATATATATATATATATATATATATATATACATGTGTGTGTGTGTAATATATATTTATATATATATATATATATATATATATATATATATATA
The DNA here is from genome assembly GCF_019279795.1 of Protopterus annectens. NCBI lineage: Eukaryota > Metazoa > Chordata > Ceratodontiformes > Protopteridae > Protopterus > Protopterus annectens. The sequence continues at coordinate 1,984,997,527 of NC_056737.1, read as the reverse complement.
TATATATATATATATATATATATATATATATATATATATATATATATATATGTGTGTGTGTGTATATGGGCCTACTTTGACCCATCGAAATTACACTTTATCGAATCTTACGTACCTGACTCCACTTCTCTGAAATGGCTTTGAACCGAAAGCATGGGCTGCTGAAATACTTTCCCTGTGAAAGGAAACACTTGGGCACCATGGTGAACTTTGCTTATTCTTCAGTGTAGTGAGATCTCAAAGATGGTATATTTAAGTGTGGGGGGGGGGGGTAAAGGGTGGGTTTAGTTTTGGTCCATTGAGGTTTTTTTCCAGGGTGGCCAAGTGGTTGCTTTCACAGGGAAATTATTTCGCCAGTCCGTGCTTTCAGTTTAAAGCCACTTTAGAGAAGTGGAGTCAGGTAAGTAAGATTCTACAAAGTGTAATTTTGATGGGTCAGAGTAGACCCATATATATGTGTGTGTGTGTGTGTGTGTGTGTGTATAAAACTCCATAAAAAAACATTTCAATGGAAAACAATTTCATCAGTCAAAATTGCTGAAAGCCCATTTTATTGAAAGACCATTTAATTATATTCAAAATAACTGAAGCATGATGGAGTCAACAATAACCAAGGGAAATGTATTTAAAAAAAAACTTTGCAGTGAGGCAAGCTTCTCTGCACCCCCTCACCCCCCCCCCCATGTAAGGGCTTTGCCCACCATAAGTCTTGCATAAGTATACTAACTCCAGTTGCATAGTTGTGTAGAAAACTGAAAATACCAAACATAGGGAATCACTGCCAGTGCACAGTACAGAAGAAATTAACAGTAATTATGTGTAAGGCACCACAGCAATTAGTAAGCTTCTTCATACATATCTATATATTCTGTTGCTGTATTACGGAATGAAGTGTAGGCATTTTAGCCACATTGTCATTCAGCAAACCTGGCTTTCAACCATCTGGACACAATGACTTCTCATTTCAGTCAAATTGTCGTTAGATAATGTGACATGAGTTCATGTGGTGTGTGTGTGTGTGTGTGTGTGTGTGTGTGTGTGTGTGTGTGTGTGTGTGTGTGTGTGTGTGTGTGTGTGTGTGTGTGTGTGTGTGTGTGTTGACACTGGTTTACTGGAAGTGTGACTGGATAATTTTATCCATTTTCAACAAAGGTATGGCAAGAAAAGCTCCACAAATAAAAGAAGAAGAAATACTCATACACAGGTGAAAATCTATATCATGTTACAATATACTGAGAATCCATAGATTAATACAAATATTAATGCACATGTGACATGTATAATAAGACACATATACCATCATTAAAACAAGAGAAATACAATATCATGTAGCACTGAAACATGTTGATATGTTATACGTGCAAGAGTTTATTACTGTCTCATGAAGCAAATGTCAGAGTGGAAAAATTCAAACAGTGGATAAAAGGAGGAAGAGAGGGCATAGTGAGAAAAAGTATTTGTTATAGAGGTAATAAGTGGGATAGGTATGGGAGGCAGGAGAAATAATCAGGAAAAACAAGATTTAAGAATAAGGGAAGTAAGATTATGAATAAGAGAAATGAACACAAGTAAATGAGAAATAGGGCGTATAAAGGAATTGGAGGAGAAGGAGTTAACGTTTTAGCCAGGAGAGCAGCAAGTGCAAAGCCAGGAGTCAGAGAGGAATTCTTTTAGATTCAGCTTAAATAAATGAATGTCATGTATTGCCCAGATTGGTGCAGGGATTGTACTCCAGACATTTGCTACACAGTGTGAGAACATACTTTGTCTACAGTTTTTGTAAGGCTGGGCAGGAAGTGGGATTAAATATAATTTTGTGCTAAAACAAGTTGGGTATAATTATACTGATGGGATAATTCTAGCCAATTTAGAGTTTTTAGTGTAGAGCAGTGATATGTTCTGTGACTTTGAATGAGCTGAAGTCTAGCTACTTTGTTGTAACACTGTTCTAGTTTAGATTTAATGGTGGCCTAGAGGTTATTCAAGATGAGAGAATCATATAATAGAGAAGGGAGTAGCTATGTAGCAGCAAGTGTGACCCTGGTGGATGCAATAAGGAATTTTTTGGCTGCATGTAGGATTCATATATATATATTTATATATATATATATATATATATATATATATATATATATATATATATATATATATATGGATCTAGTTTTCTTCATCGAAATTACGCTTGTTTGAAAAAGAAAAGTAGATCCCCCACTTCAGCGAAAGTGCACTTCAACGAAACTGCACTTTCGCTGAAGTATAGTCGCCGGATTGCCTAACCCAAACAAAAAACACACAAAAAAATCTTTTGCAGGGGGCAAGCCCCCCTGCACCACCCATGTAGGGGGGCTGTGCTCCTCACACCCCCCCACTTTAATATTCTCACTCCGAGATCGCACTACAGTGGGGAAAAGAGAATATTCCCTTATCCCCACTGTACCACGATCTCAACAATAATTTGCTTAATTGTACAGCAACACTAAACGATGTGTACAACTAAGATTACATGCAAACTGCATGTTTTTATTACTTCTTTTTTGGTTTTTTTTCCTTTTATTTTTATCTTCACACGAAAGTGCATTTTCGACAAAATGCACTTTCGCAGAAATGCACTCGTGAATTTACGTTTCGTTGAAACGTAAATTCGATGTAGTAAATGGATCCCATATATATATATATATATATATATATATATATATATATATATATATATATATATATATATATATATATATGTGTGTGTGTGTGTGTGTGTGTGTGAGTGTGTGTGTGTGTGTGTGTGTGTGTGTGTGTGTGCATATATATATATAGGTTCATAGGTTCATAGGTTCATACTAGGCTATCTGCCCGAGGGCATTTACAAGCCTAGCCCATAGTTTTGTGGCTTACGCCACCCCTTTAGTATGGGGAACTATACCCATTATTTTGCTGTGCCTCTGTTGAGCAGTGACACTGAGGTAATCCCTGGGGTATATCTGCGATCTCCCATCCATTGGTCAAGATTTCTCTTGAACAAGGCCAGTGAGGTGCTCTGCCTCACATATACCGGGATTTTATTCCACAGCATAGGAAGTCTTTGGGTGATGAATCTATCCCTCCAGCACGTCCTATTAATAGCCGTGTCGAGGTTTAAGTCTCCCGCCTTGTGGCTCTGACGGATCTAGATTTTTGAGGTGAAGCATATTCATCAAATCTGGGTTTGACATGGCCTTGTATGTTAGGCAAAGGTCACCTCTGAGCAAGGTGCGACTGAATAGAGCTGGAGTTCTTTCAGCCGGGCAGCATAGCACAGACGTTTGAGACCCTTTATCCTTTTGGTGAGGAACTTTGTGGCCTCTCCAGCTGCTGCAAGTGTCGGGTCAGATACATTCCGAATGGGGCATTGTACTCAATCATTGGTCTGATGAGTGATGAGTATAGGGAGACTATGACCTCCCTTGATCTAGATGAGAATCCCTTCATGATAAGGTGGGCAATGTAGAAGGTCTTCCTAACTACTTTAGCTACATGGGTGTCGAATGACAGACTACTATCAACCTGGGTCCCCAGGGCCCTGACAGGTTCTTGTGTGCTCAGTGGATTGCCACCTATTTGGTAGCTAGGGTAACCTTGTTTTTTCCGAAGGGTATGACTATGCATTTTTGGCATTTAACTTTAGGCCATGGCTCTGGCACCAGTTATCCGCTTCTGTGAGACCCTTCTGAAGGATATCTGTGTCAGATGTGTTTTCTACTATGGCACCCAGTTTGCAGTCATCTGCAAACTTTGTCAGCCATAACCCTCCTGTGTTTGCTTGTACTGGAAAAGTAGATGCCAAACAAGAGTGGGCCCAGGACTGAGCCCTGTGGTACACCACTTGTGACAGGCTTTGAGTCTGACATGGCGCCAGCAACTCTGACCCTGTGGGTTCTGTCACTCAGCCAGTTTGCAACCCATCTTGTGATGTATGGGTTAACATTTAAGCTGATGAGTTTTTCAATGATACCCGAGTGGGGTATTGTATCAAAGCTTTGCCAGATCGAGGTAGGCTGTATGGACTGCCTTTCCCTCATCAATGGCTTTGGTGACTGTTTCAAAAAGTCAACCAAGTTTAGAAGGCATGATCTGCCTTTGACAAAGCCAAACTGGGATGGATCCAAAGTTTGCAAATTCCCTATGTCTTTATTTATGAGGTCCATTATGATCCTCTCCATGGCTTTGCAGATAAGGCTTGTCAAGCTAATGGGCCGGTAATTTCCAGGGTCGGTGGAGGCACCGCCTTTGTGAAGTGGGACCACAGTTGCAGTGCGCCACTCCTGGGTAGTGCGTATCCAGAGGTAAGACTATGATTAAACAGCTGTCCTAGCTGTGGGTTTAATTCCTCGTTGAGTTCGTGGAGCACACAGCCGGGGACACCATCAGGTCCCATGGATGCTGTGTTATTTGCTTTGGAGATAGCAGTTCTCACTTGGGCGTTGTAGATGTTTGGGGGGCTGTAATCGCTTGGTATAGATATCTCTCCTTTGGGGAGGGGGAGAAGTTTGCACTGAACCTGTCAGCCAGTATGTTGGCAATGTCTGTAGGATCAGTAATCTTCACATCATTTTGAACTAGTTCTGAGCATATCTGGGAGTTTCCTCCCAGGTTTCTAACATAGCTAAAGAAGGCCTTATGATTGTCTTTTGAGTCTTTAGCTATTTTTCTCTCAAAATTTGCTTTGGATGATTTTATGAGAGCTCTTAGTTTTTACTTATAGTGATCAAGGGTGTCTTACCTTTTAAGGATTTTGCTCTATCTTGTAGTAGCTTCCTCCTTTTGTTGTAGAGTTTGTTTATGGCTGGGGTCCACCAGACTGGACGCTTGCCTTTGGTACAAAGAGTCTTTGTTTTGCTTGGGATTGCCTTATCCATGCAGTCCTGCAGGTGCTGGTAGAAGGCATTTGTAAGTGATTCAGCGGCTTGAGTACTGTTTTCCCGCTCGGGCCTTAAAGGAGACCACACTAGTCTTTAGAAGTGTGAAGTCGGCTTTCGAGAAGTTCTTTACTGTGGTCTTTTTATTTCAGGTGGGGGTGGGATGAGGACCTCCAGCGAGATTAGTTTGTGATCTGATCTCACCAGTGAGGGGTATACTTCCGGTGTTGAACATTGTGCTCCCATGTTCGTGGTGATGAGATCAAGTATGTTTTCTCCTCTTGTGGGGATGGTGACTAGTTGTTCCATGGCATTTGAGTTTATGAATTCCAGGAACTTTTGGGCTAGGGTGTTTGGGCTTGAGTAGTGTTCCCAGTCTATATTAGGGTAATTGAAGTCACCTAGTATGATATATATATGTATATATATATATATATATATATATATATATATATATATATATGTGAAACTTCAAAATGTAAATAAAATAAAAAAATAAGAACAAAAAAAAAATCTTTATTTTACATTTTTGCAGGGGACAAGCCCCCCCTGCATCCCCCACACCTACTGCTAATTAAATATACCAACTCCGAGATAGCACTGCAGTGAGAAAAATGGTATATATACCATTCTGCACTGTATGGTGATCCCCATTTAAATGGTTTGAAGTTTCAAAACTTTGATTTTATGGTCATGGCCATAAGAAATTCAAAGGCTTGAAACTTCGAAATTTAGAAGTAGACCCATATAGATATATATTTTTTCTCTAGTGAAATATAGAGAACTTTTACTGCTGATATACTACAATTCAACTGAAACGTATTTTAGGCCATTTATGTGTGCGGAGTGCTGAGCACACTTTAACAACACTCAAAATACCCAGAGTCTCAACAGGAAAGCACATCAGTTTCAAGCATGGCTAAGTCATAACCAGCCTGACATTGTAGCCATCTCTGAAACTTGGCTCAAACCCCACATCTCTGACTCTGAAATCCTACCCTCTGGATTTCACACTCTTAGATGTGACCGCCCAAAGAAAAAAGGCGGAGGCATTGCATTAATCTATTCCAGTCTAATTACCTTAATTCCCCTACCAAACCCCATTCTTAAATTCGCCAATGCAGAACTAACAGTCAGTCTATTAAAAATGAATAATCACAAATGCCTCTGTATCGTCGCCCTTTATATCCCACCCTGAAATAATATCTGAACCCTTGAAGACATACTCCAATGGGCCTCAGCTGAAATTAACCTTGAAACTTACATACTAGGTGATGTAAACATTGACTGGAATAAAACCAACAGTCCCATACCCTTCCTGTCCATTAACCTCTTTAACTTTACACAAGTAACCCACTCCATCACCAGACCCAATAAAACAAATCCCCCAGGATCCACTCTTGACTGGATCTTAGTCACCCATCCAAATAAAATTACCAACTTTGGCACCATCCCTAACTCTGTTAGTGACTACCTCCCAGTATTCATTTACCGTGAAACCACCTCCCATCCACACCAACATCAATATATTCAGACCCGCAACCTTAGTAAATTTGACTCCAAAACCTTCTCTAACTATCTCAAACAAATGAATTGGACCATTCTAAAAACCCTTCCACTCGATAAAGCCATAGACCACTTTAATTCTACTTTCCTAGACGCTCTAAATTCCCTAGCTCCACCAAGGAAAAAGAGAATAAAACCTATAACTGCCCCTTGGCTAACCAAAGAAACAAAGCAAATTATGCATCAGAGAGACAAATCCTGGAAGCGTTACCAAAAGAATAAACTTCCCGAAATCCATCTCCAATATACACAGCTCCATAACTTTGCAAAAAAACTAATCTTCAAAGACAAAAAATCCTACTACACTAAGATCCAGTCCAACCATCCCCAAAACCCTAGGCTTTTTTGGAACTCCATAAACTCACTCCTCAACCCAGGCTCCAAAAATAACCCCTGTCCAGACCCAATGTAAATCTGACCTTGAAGTAGCCTCACTATTCAACTCTTTCTTTATAGAGTCAATATCCGACCTAATGAAAACTTTTCCCAACAACGACCCATTTCTCCTACATTCCACCTCATCTAAGTCGCCAAATAATTTTCCCCCTGTGTTTGAGCTTAAACCTGTCTCCACTAACTACATAAAAGATTTCTATCCAAACTTAAACCCTGCTTCAATGCACCTAACAACATCCCCTCTTCCTTTCTCAAGTCTGTTGCCGATGGTATAGCTCTCCCAATTAGTATAGTAATTAATACATCCATAAAGAAATCCTATGTCCCTAAACTCTGGTGTTCCGCCTTTATTCTTCCTCTCCACAAGGGAGGCAAAAACACTAACATTTCAAACTTCTCTCTCTAATCTTCTCTCTCTAATCTCCAAAATCCTAGAAAAATGCATCCATCTCCAACTTATGCCTTTTCTTACTAAAAACCAACTTCTTACCCCTACCCAACATGGCTTCTGACCAGGGCATAGCACCATAACAACTCTACTGTTATTCTTAGACACTGTCAATCAAGCCCGAGATTCTGGGAACTTAGTATCCACAGTGCTAGATCTCTCTAAAGCATTCGATCCTGTTTCCCATAAGCACCTTCTAAGTCATCTCTCAAACCTAAATCTCTCCCAAAACACTCTTTCCTGGTTCTCAAGCTATCTGTCAGATAGATCTCAGGCTGTGAAATGGAAGAAAGGCACCTCACCTTTCTTACCCAGCCCTGCCGGAGTACCACAAGAGTCCATCCTCGGACCAATGCTGTTTAATATCCTTATCAATAACTTTCATTCTGCTATTCCTAATGCCAAAGTCATCCAATATGTAGATGACTCTACACTTGTCTGCTGTCCCTCTAACCTCCCTGAACTCCTGTCTAAAACTCAGACTGCCTTCTCAACTACTGAGATCTGGATGTGCCAAAATCACCTTTCTCTCAGTGCTAACAAATCTAAAATACTACTATTCACACCCTCAGAATCTTTTTCTTTTGATAAAAATTCCTTCCAAGTCCTTAGCTAAAGCAACTCTCTGATCGAAGCTGATGTCCTTCAAGAATGCAGCTGCAGTCCTGACATATGGGTTGTCCTGCCTCAGGCAGCCCTTCGGTCGGCCGGATTCCAAAGTCTGGGTCCGGCGTCAGCTGATGTCGCCTCTTCCCCGATGTCAGAGCGGCTGGGGTATAAAAGCATCAGTCGACGCCATCTTCCTCAGTCTTTCTTGCTGCGCGGTGCCCGAAGCAGAAGCAGTTCGCAAGTGCCGGTCGGCCAGCTCCTGTGTTTTCAGATTCCGAAGTCATCAAAAAGCTAAGTACCCCGTTGGGGAACCTTTTCTTGCCTCAGCCGATGTCAGACAAAACTGAAAAAGTTAATAATTGTTTGTCTTGTGGTAAACAAATACCTCATAAGGACTTCCATTCTTACTGCCTTCCCTGCCTCGGCCCAGACCACGACGTCTCGGCCTGTGCTGCCTGTGCTTGCTTCAACAAGCGCACTCTTAGGCGCAGGGCAGAATTTGCTGAAGACTTTTTTGGGGAAAATTACTCCTATATCATGCCGTCGGAATTTCCGACAGCGCACGTTTCCAAAAAAACGGAAGGACTGGGACCGACCTTCGCAGCCCGCGACTTCCACCGACGCCACTCCTAAGCCTACCGCGAGTGCATCGGTCTCTTCGGAGGCAGTAATTCAACCGCTCCAGGCCGACGACACCGCTTTACCACACACTTCGGTCCCGGAGGCTTCCCCAGTGCCGGTTGTTGTTTTTCCTCCTGAAACCGAAGCCCAAGATTTGCCTGACACCATACCGGTGGACAAAGTTACTCCAGCACGTGGGGCAGGTAGGCCTCCTGTGTCTATGTCCATCAAGGCCTACACACGTGCTAAGGCTGCCAGCCAGGCTAAGTCTCACCCTCCTAAATCTTTTTCTCAGACTCCCACTTCGGATAAACAGATCATGACTTTAGCTGCAGATCTAATTTCTTTAATCAGGGGCTCTCAGGCTCATCCAGACAGAGGTTCTCAGCCGCCTTCAGACAAAAGGCCTAGGGTTGAGCAGACAGATACCCTTTCTTCAGATGAAGCCTCTGGTGAGTCAGGCCTTTCAGATTCCCAGGAAGAACCCTTCCCGGCCTACGAGGATTCTGATGCAGATGAATCCATTCCCTCTGCCTCTCCTCCTGAGGATATTTCTTTCGGGGAAGTTCTACACTCCATGGGAGAGCATTTTCAGTGGCAGGGCCAGGACTTCTCGGACTCCAGGAAAAGGCTTCGGACCTTCCTTAAGTTACCCCAGCACAGGCCTTTAGCTATTCCCCCAGTGATAGATGTATTGGATGATGTGTACTCAGACTCCAGTACTTCTCCTGATTCCCTCCCTCCTGCTCCTGTCAAGCCTGACAGATATTATAGGGTTCCTGAAACTCATAAGCATCTCTTTAAGGCCCACTCTGTTGACCTAGAAACTATTTCTCAGGGGCCCAAAGGAGTGGCCACTTCCACGACCAAGAATCCTTTGCCCACAGACAGGGAAGCTAGGTCCCTGGAGAGGTGGGGTAAGAAAATTTATACCTCTACCACCCTTGCCATGAGGGCTCTTAACTGTCTTTTTCATATGTTTCAGTATCAGGATTTTCTGATGGATGATTTGCAGAAAAAGTTAGCCTCTCCTGAGCCTTTAGATAGAAAGGCTTTGCAGGATTTGGTTCATAATACTCAGCAGGTTAGCAATCATTTTCTTCAGTGTGGTTATGATGCATTGGAAGCTTCATATAGGGCAGCTATGACAGGGGCCGTCATACGTAGACATGCTTGGTTGAAAGAACAGTCATTGCCAGACCATGTTAAAGTAAAGCTTTTAGTTGCACCTCTGGAAAAAGACAAGCTATTTGGTGCTAATGCGCAGGGTGTGTTGAAATCAATTGAGGAAAAGGCTAAATCAGTACAAACAGTCAAAGATTTCCTCCAGGTCCAGCCACCAAGGTTCAGCAGGAATTGGCCTTCGAAGAATTGGTCCTTTCCAGACACTGACAAGTTTCAAAGGGGAAAAAGCAGGCGTGCTCGAGGTAGAGGGCAATACCGAGGCTCCTACAGGGGCTGCCAATGGCAACCAACTAATCAGAGAAGTGGCGCAGGGACTCCCACTGCTCCACAGGGACAATCACAATGACTTGTCTTTGACACCGCCGACCAAGGCTCAAAGAGAAGCTCCTTTAGGCGGAAAGTTATCCTTATTTTCAAAAAATTGGCACATTTTTACAAAGGACGGATGGATTTTGAACATAATAGACAAAGGTTACAGGTTCCACTTTCATACCTTACCAACAAGACAAGGCATGCCAAACCTACCACACAATCAAAGGGTAGAGGCACTCATACAAGTTTCAAAGCTGCTACAAATCAAAGCAATAGAAATGGTGCCTCCTCAGGAACAAGGCCAGGGATTCTACTTAAGACTGGTCCTTGTTCCAAGAAAAGAAAAGCAATGGAGACCTATACTGGACTTGTCCACTCTAAACACTTTTCTCATTGTGCCAAAATTCAAAATGCTGATGTTACAGCAACTTCTTCCCATGCTGGGCAAGGGGTCTTGGCTGGTTACTCTGGACCTCAAGGAGGCATACCTGCATGTCCCAATCAGACACAGCTGCAGAAGATACCTCAGATTTCTTGCAGGGTTAGAGCATTATCAATTCTCAGCATTGCCTTTTGGCTTATCTACTGTGCCCAGAGTATTCACGAAATGCCTGGCATCAGTAATTGCACATTGCAGACTTCAGGGGATACAAATATACCCTTATCTGGATGACTGCCTTATACAAGCGGACAGCTAGCAAGCCTTGATAAGAAACTTGGACTATGTCATTCACTTACTACAGGCTTTGGGATACACAGTCAACATTCAAAAATCAAGACTACTGCCATCCCAACAAATAATTTTTCTAGGAGCCAAACTGGACACAAACTCACAAATGGCTTTCCTCACAGAAGAAAAACAAGAACAATTACCAGATTACTTCAAAAGCCTAGCAAAGCACACCCAGATGACTGCAAGGAAAATCCTGCAGGCCCTGGGTTTCATGGCATCTTGCATTCTCCTGATCCCTCTGGCAAGACTACACATGAGAAAATTACAATGGTACCTAAAAAGTCTATGGTCTCAACACAGCCACAACTTAGAAGCAATTATTCCACTGATTCCATGTCTACAAAAATAATTTTTGTGGTGGGCACAAGCAAGCCAGCTAAACAAAGGCATGTCATTCAACAAACCTCAAACAAGCCAAACCATTACAACAGATGCCTCAGATCATGGATGGGGGGTGTACATGTAAGGCAGATGCATTCAAGGGCGATGGGCTCCCCGGGAATTGCATCTGCACATCAATCAAAAAGAGATGCTGGCAGTGATTCATGCAATCGAGGCCTTCGGAAAATTTCTTCAGCAAGGCCATCTGCTAATAAAGACAGACAACACCACTGTTATGTGGTACATAAACAAGCAGGGAGGCACTCATTCTTACCCCCTTTGCAGACTAACAATGACTCTTTGGGAAAAGTCCCTGAAACTGAACATACAGTTGCAATCCCAGTTTGTTCCAGGCAAGGACAATATTCTGGCGGACAGTCTAAGCAGAAACATTATGGACCCCCATGAATGGATGTTCCATCCAGACATTTTTTCACAAATAACTCATGCATGGGGAAGGCCGGACATAGACCTCTTTGCCTCACAACACAATCATCATCTGAAAAAGTTCTGCTCAAGGACACACCATCCTCAAGCTTGGAGAATAGATGCTCTCTCCTTCAGTTGGAATTCTCTAACAATCTATGCATTCCCGCCTCTACCATTAATGACCAAGGTGTTACTGAAGATCAAAGCAGAACAACCGAAAGGCATTTTGATAGCTCCAGACTGGCCAAGACAACACTGGTACCCATTGCTAAGGAGCATAACTCGCACCAAACCGTGGCCCCTGCCTCTATGGCCTCTGCTTATAACTCAGCACAATTACAGGACTGTTCATCCAAACCTGCAAACATTGCAACTGACAGCTTGGAGGGTTACATGACTTCTCCCCATATTTCTCTCTCCAAAAAAGTTCAAGAGATCCTACTGGAAGCACGCAGGCCTTCTACCAGAAAAGCTTATTTAGCCAAATGGAAGAGGTTCAATATCTGGAATGCCAACAAGGGTCAGGATGCATCAGTAATGAACATCCGTCAGATTCTAGAATACTTGGCGGAAATGTTTCACAATGGCCTTTCATATTCTTCCATAAAAATACACGCTTCAGCAATTTCAGCAAAATACAACTGTGATCCACCTGTGTTTTCACATCCTTTGCTAAGACAGTTTCTAAGGGGGATAAAGAATATCAAACCTCCAAGAAAACCACCAGTGCCTGCATGGGACCTCAATTTCGTCTTGGAAAAACTAACTCTTCCTCCTTTTGAGCCAGCAGCATCTTCAGAATTGCAATTTCTCTCCTGGAAAACAGTTTTCCTGTTGGCAATTACTTCAGCAAGAAGAGTCTCAGAGATACAGGCCCTCATGGCAGTACCTCCATTTCTCATTTTTCATCAGGACAGAGTCTCTTTAAGAACCAATCCTTCATTCATGCCAAAAGTGATATCCAGGGTTTCTCTAAACCAAGCAATTCACCTGCCTACTTTCTTTCCCAATCCTCAAAATAAAGGAGAAAAACTTCTGCACACTTTGGACATACACAGACAATTGCACTACTACTTGGATAGAACAAAGGCCAACAGAAAGTCTGACCAACTATTTGTAGCTTACGCTCCTGGAGTACAAGAGAAGGCAATTTCCAAACAAACAATTTCAAAATGGATTGGAAACTGCATCAGATTCTGCTCCTCTTTCCATGGAAAAGGTGTGCCAGCCAATATCAGGCCACACTCCACCAGAGCTACAGCCACCTCCACAGCCTTTTTAAGAGGGGTGGCTACAAAGGACATTCTAGAAGCTGCTACATGGAGCTCCGTGCATACATTTTCCAAGCATTACAACCTGCCTTTATATTCCAGATCCCGAGCAGGCTTTGCTTCTGCAGTCCTGCAGGGCATTTTAGCTACACCATCATTATCTTAGATCCTACCACCCCCAGCTTGGCTATGGTATTCAACCCATATGTCAGGACTGCAGTTGCATTCTTGAAGGACATAGTACAGTTTTGTACCTACCATAAATGTAGATGTCCGATAGATATGCAACTGCAGTCAGGTTTTCCCTCCCTCCTACCCCTCTGTAATTATCTTCTTGGGTCCACTCCCCCCCCTTTTTCATATTAGCTGGGGATAGTATTTATGGTGTATCTGTTTATTACTGTTGTGCATGTCTGGAATTTTATCCATTCTCTAAATTTAGCCTTCCTTGGAGGGCACCTGGCATCTGGGGCAAGAAACACTGAGGAAGATGGCATCGACTGATGCTTTTATACCCCAGCCGCTCTGACGTCGGGGAAGAGGCGACATCAGCCGACGCCGGATCCAGACTTTGGAATCCGGCCGACCGAAGGGCTGCCTGAGGCAGGACAACCCATATGTCAGGACTGCAGTTGCATATCTATCGGACATCTACATTTATGGTAGGTACAAAACTGTACTTTCCCTTTGCCAAACTACTCGATGTGACACCTCAAGTTCGACATCCATATTCATCAAAATATAAAGAAAACCCACCAAAAACTAGGTATGCTATACAGGAACAACCACTTCCTCTCTACTTCTACCAGGCATACTCTGGCCTCCTCTTACCTCCTTCCCTCCCGTCTGTACGGTGCCCCACTACTAACTAACCTATCCTCTTCCATCACTTCCAAACTTGAAAGCTGTTATATCAAAATTTCTAAATTTGCCACCAAAGCCAAACATTCCATAAATCACTGTGTCACCCTCCAATCCCTCAACTGGTTAGAATTCACAAATTACCTGGAGTTCCTCCAGCTCACTACAGCACATAGACTAATATTTAATCCAGCCAAATGGCCCACTCTAACTAACATCCTTCCCCCATACACCCCAAATAGAACTCTCAGATCTGAACACCAAAACTTAATTACTGTCCACAAACCTAAACGTCCTGCTGGACAACTTCTCCTCTCCTTCTCCTTAGGTAAGAAATGGAACTCTCTCCCTTCCACACTAAGGACAATATCAAACATAAACAACTTCAAAACTCAGCTTTACACCTACCCCTCCTCCAAATGGAAATGTAACTGCATTCTCCCTACCTAGAACTCTTTAACAGAAGCCCCTGGGAGGGTATCCTCCTGAGTTCCAAAGCACCTTATAGCTGGCTATAACCTTCTACAGCTAATTCCCATACAATCTCTCACCCTCTGTAAATATTGTAATAGCTTTTGACTTTTGACTTTGTGTGAATTTGTTAAAATATACCTACACGATATTTTTCCACTATGGGCAGTATTACTCACACTTTATATTATTTGATATGTATTTGTACTTGTACTTTTATTTTTTATTGGACTGCTATCTTTACTGTAATCTGTTTCTTGGAGTTTTTCTCCCCAGGCCTCCACTGAAAACGGGCTCTCTGGGCCCAGTGGACTTCCCTGGTAATCAAACTGGAAATAAATAAAGGAAATGAAAACAGATATAATGCAAGATGTTGGACTTTGGCAGTAAAGACACATTAATTAGAATCACTAATGTCTGTCTTTCAAAGGCTGTATCCCTAACCCCTCTAATATTTCAACATAAAACATTCAGATAATAACAGCAGGATATTTAGCTAAGTAGCACACCTAAGCCTATAGTTATAACCATGGAGCTTCCAGTACAGCACACCTCCAAATTGGATTCCACAGCTTCAGAAACTTGAAAGCATGTCATTATAGCCACAGCATGTTACAAATGAAAAATATGTTTTTTTCTGTTGAAATATATACGATTTTTACAACTAACACAATGGATAAGAACTTAGTAATCATATTATGGACATTATTTTAACCCTACCTTCTGTCCAGAGTTTAAATAGCCTCCCAGGAGGAAGGCAAGCTTAGTGCAAGTCTCAAACAACAGACTCTCACTGACATTTTAGATTTGCTAGCTATATTTAAGAGGCTGTATGTCAGTTTCTATAGGGCAATTCACAATAAAAAATAGGGACTTGTAATAATATACTAGGATACAAAACAAACACATACTGTCCCAGTGTAATGTCCCCTTTTAGAAAGGGTACGCTATCTTTAACTGAGATGGAATCGCATAAATGTTATGGCTGTGCTGCACTTCAGTAGATACTGTCATCCCCAGCAACCGTATCAATAATCAATTGGAACTGATCATGTAATTGCCCTTTGCTTTTCTACACTGTTTGCCCACCATCCACATAAACATGCATCCTCTTCTGGCAATCACCTCACATATGTGATTACCAAAAATGACGAAGTAACAGCAACAGTAATGTAGTTCCACTTGTTCATGTAGAGTATCCTTATGTCAGCTGCCGTAAAGATTAAAAAAAAAATGCATGGTGCTGTGGGCAGTTGTATGATGTTAGAACTATCCACAGGCTTGTCTGGCTTCCTGCAAGAACAAGTAAGAGATGAATAATCTGAGCAAATGTGTTTTATATTGGAGTTTTAGACAGAAAGCTGTGTCCTTGCCCCTACCCCACCCCCTACCAAGCCATAGCAGTGATCAGTGTAACTACTGTTTGCTTTCATCCACAGACTGCTTACTAAACAGATAACCACTTCTGGAAGTTACTGGTGATTGCCAAAAGTGGTAAATATAATATAATATAATATAATATAATATAATATAATATAATATAATATAATATATGTGTGTCTTCTTTGAAATCCCAACGGTCATATGCCTGAGATGAAAATCGCAAAACTTGAAAAACCTGAACACCGACTTTTTCCCAGGGTAAGTAAACACTTGCCTAATTGTAAACAAAACTCAATGCCGAGGTAAGTAAAAGCCACACACCCCCAACTATATATACCAGATCCAGGATCGCACTACAGTGGAGAACAGAGCATGTTGGGCAAGTGTTTACTTACCTTGGGAAAAAGATGACGTTCAGGTTTTTCAAGTTTTGCGATTTTCATCTCGGGCATATGACCGTTGGTCATATGGGCATCAGGATTTCAAATTAGACCCAATATATATATATATATATATATATATATATATATATATATATAAGAGAGGGATAGATTATTTTTCTGTTTTTCTAGCTATCAATATAATATATTTTAAGCTGATGTTCCAGTTCCATCCTCCCATGTCAGTCATAGAAAAAGTACAAAAAAAAAGTCGGTTCTGCTGTCGGCAGTGCCCATCACTATCGCTGCCCACACTTCCATCTTTTTTTTTTCCACCAGATAGTAAAATAAAATGCAGGCCTGCAAGAGAAAACTGTCCCTAAAGATCTTCTAGTGTGTACTTCTCTGTAGGCAGTAGTCATATGACTAGAGATTTATTTTAAAGCACTGCAGTCAGTTGTTAAGTGCAACTAATCACAAGTGTTTAAACTGTATAGTAATTGGACAGTGCTGGTTACCCATGGTCTGTTACTATATTAATAGGGTAGAAGTGAGAAGTCATACTAATTAATAGTATGACTTTTCACTTATGGGTTACAGTTCCCATTGCTTTTACTGGGAAACCTTGTGGTAATTATTTGGCTAGTACAGTCACTATACTCATAGATGTGCTGTGAAAGTGATTTTTTTTCTTATTTTTAAACAGACTTTATGTCAATTTTAAAATAAAAAATAAGCACTAAAACCAAATAAAGTCTCTACCAACACCAATGGTGCAAGTTTACATTGCTGTCTTATCCCATAACCCACAGGAAAATGGATAAAATAGTCTCTGTGTTGTGAAAATATACCTGTGTTTCTTTAAGCTGTTAATTTAAGGAAATGCGTAACTTTTAGACATGAGTCACCTTTTGCCCTGTCTGACAAATATTCTCTTATTATGAAACACATATATTTGCAACATTTGCAAAGTGTTTGTTCTCAGTCAGTATTGAGCCAAATCATTTTTTATAGCACAGATTCTTACTATTGAAGGACTGTTTCTCGCAAACTGATTTTTGTACACAGGCACTTATCAGCCTCAGTATACCATTCACCCAGACCTCTTTGTATGCATTCATACTGTCTTAAAATGATGTGCTTGGGAATTACACTTTCTTTTTGTAGAGGGTTCCATGGCTCAGATGGATGGGGACCTCAGTTTTGATCCAGTCATCCTAGAGTTGATTAGTCGCCCATACAGAGAAAGAGCTTATCGGCCCTGAGGCTGTACAAGCCCAGCCAAAAAGGTACCTTGGCTTTTGCCACCCAAGAAAATTATTTTCCTGTGCCACTGTCGAACAGAGCCACAGAGGTGATCCCCGGTGTGAATTTCCTATTTCCCATCCAATCATCAAGATTTTTCTTGAAGAGTGCTAATGAGCTTTGTTTGATATAGATAGGTAGTTTATTCCAGAGTATGGGAAGTTTCTGGGACAGGAATCTATCCCTCTGGCATGTTCTGTTTATTGTGGTGACAAGGTTTAGGTCCCTAGAGCATGTAGCTTGAAGGGATTGGGATTTGTTTAAGTGGAGCATGTCCAACAGCTCTGGGTTGGACATAGCTTTATATGTTAAGCAGAGATCACCTCTGAGTAGGCGATATGTGATGGAGTAAAGCTGGAGTTTTTTGAGATGGTCTGTGTAGGGCATCTGTTTGAGGCCGGTAATCCTCTTTGTGAGGTATTTCTGCAGCCTTTCCAGTTGTTGTAGATGTCTTGTGAGGTACATACCAAAAGGGGCGTTGTACTCTATAATGGGTTTAATGAGTGATGAGTAGAGGGGAACAATGACCTCTTTTTTTCTGGATGAGAAACTTTGGGAGCTGAATTGCAAATGAAGGCTCGTCCACCTCAGGGGAAAGGGTATGTTTGGTCCATTGCGATGATCATGGTGTCTGCAGTTGCCACTGTAGTGCACAGCAGTACAAAACTGCAGGCTATATGTGCGGAAGCAGGCATGTGCCCTACTTCACAAGAATCAGTCAAAGTCATAGCAGTTGCAAGGGGTTGGTGGGAGCATAGTGAAAAACGTCTAAACCTCACTCTGAATGATGGCATCACTTCAGCTATTTAACTCATGTTTCTCAGGGGACTGAATGGTCTCACAGGCCAGTAAAGGAGGCTTGATGGTCACACTGGGCTAGAGATCTAAAAAAAAATGAAAAACTTACATTGTTTTTCCTACTGAATGTTACAGAGGTGTCTTTCGTTACCCTAAATCATTGCTTTAATAGTCAATTTTTATCAGTAAAATAATACTCATACTGCAAGCTTCTACATTTACTAGCCTAAGGTATTTTTGTACCAGTTGTTCCATTTGCCTGTCTAAATAATACTCATACTGCAAGCTTCTACATTTACTAGCCTAAGGTATTTTTGTACCAGTTGTTCCATTTGCCTGTCTAAATAATACTCATACTGCAAGCTTCTACAGTTACTAGCCTAAGGTATTTTTGTACCAGTTGTTCCATTTGCCTGTCTTTCCTTCCCTCATTTTGATGAGTCTGATGTTCCCATTCTATCCACATACATTGTTCATACTTACCAGCAACGTTTTGTGTCTGACTGACCATTAAATAAAGACATGCCAGATGGACAATTATTCCATGATCCTTACTAGTGTTCATAGTGTTGAAAAAGGACTGCTGCATTTGGATGCACTATTATACGTGCATACTCCTACATATACATTGTATTGTTAGCATATGCTACTGATGTGGCACTAGATTGCTACACTCTGTGCCACTTTCTTTCAACAAACATAATCTAGCTCAAGCCTTTGGGATTTTCTTCACAATGAAATTACCTCTAAGTCTCACAAAACTGCATTCATTTTTGGCTTATACATGCAATAACAATAAAGAAGAAGCATATAAAGAGAGGTACAGAATTTACTTTCCTTGTTTGCGAACTTTCATTTATTATTAAGTAATGCCTTTTTGGTCTTTTGAAACTTAACCCATTGACTTATGTTAGCAGGGAAACTGCAAGGAAAAATAATGGCATTTAAAGTATACAGCCTGCATTTTGCAGATCCTCAAGACATTTTTATTTTTATGTATTACAGTTATCAAGAAAGTAACCTTATGTTGTTGTTGTTTACTTTAGATAAGTAACTATTTGAAGAAAGAGTTTGAAAGAGATTCTAAGAACCGCGACTCATCCTCGCATGACGCTGTGTTGACTGACATTTTTCTGAAGAATGATTATGACAACGATGGTTTCATTTCTACCAAAGAGTACAATCTACTGCGGCACGACGAACTGTAACAAATGTGTCTTGTTACCTTAGGGTTTTTGTGATTTCTCTAATGAATACTAATATAAGTTGACTTATTTGTGCACTGCAGTAAAACTGAATGACTGCTACGTTTTCTGGCCTAAGAAAGCTGATATAGGGGCATTTTTACACCTGAAGAGTATCCACTTACCTTTGACTGCAGCAAAATGATTATCTAAAAAACTTCATTTTTGTGTAACATGATTTTCAAATTTAAAAAGAAATAAATTGGATATAAATTTATTTAAGACTGTTGTAAGTTTGCAAAATTCTGTTTTATTAATAATGAAAATGCATGTTGATTAAGTAGAGGCTAGCATATGATCATATTTCAAACTAGTGTTTTTTGTGTCTTTTTTGCCATGTATTTTATACTATTTTCCATTAAATTGTATGTTCAAAAACAGTAACATACAGAGCTATAAACTAAAAAGATTAAATAAATGCTACTGTATAAAGTAGTTCAAAATACATATGTGCCTGCAAGATTGCTAGCAGACAGGATTGTGTGTATTGTGCAAGGATTACTACTGCACTGTAATTACTTTCAATACTGTGTGAAATTTGTAAAATTTTTACAGTCTGTTTTTTTTTTGCATTGAATTATGTATGATAGATTGGTGTTTTTAATGTCCTTTGTGGCCCCAAAAAAAAGCTTAAAAATAAGTCTGTCTACTGATGACATTTTTTGACTGAAGATTATCATTTGCAGAGTTTCTTTTGTCTGAAAGAAACTATCATTAATTATGCATGTTTACGTACTGTGCAATTTCATCAGGACAGAAATTTAGTCGCTTTCCACTTAACAAGGATATCATAATCTTAGTGCAGGGGGAACCAGATACCTCTAAGTTGAATACTCCTTGAGAAGTACAAAATGTGAAAGGTCTTCAAAAGAGGTACAGAGTTACCATAAAAACTATGGACACTTTGGGACACTTTATAGAATCAAACAGTCCCTCACAGACAGTTCAAAAAACTGTGGCATTTACTTTCCTCTTACCTTCTCTACTATATGGCTGTCTAATCTTGACAAGTCTACAGGGCACACTCCCATTTAAAGTGGAACAATGCTGCAATAAAGTAGCAACATTTGCAATGAGTATATCTTATAGGTCACACCACTGCATTGCCTTAAAACAACTAAACTAGCTTGAACTGCCTCATTACCTCCCCTAGTCTCAGTTCTTCATATCCCACAATATAGCACGTAATCCACAGAATGCCCAACCTTGGCATGAATCATTCAGCATTATGCAAGATAATTGTATTTAGAAGACAAACATCCTCTTAATGTTCACAAATTCAGTAACTTATCAGGAGATGTCCTATACTCAACTTAGATCAAGAAACTATGGAACTCAGTCCTACTCTAACTGCGGTTAATTAATGGCATCTTCACCTTCAAAACCAATATTAAGAAATACTTATCAGATTATTGCCTTTGCTCTTGCTCAGTCCTTGGGGAACGTCTGACAGCTTAAATATCATTTCTGTCTGATACCTGCCTGCTAAGCTGGCATAAATGTTCTTGATTATACTAAAGTATCTGTAAATATTGTAAGTATCCCTTACCCTGTCTGCTATATCTTTGCATGAAGCTACCTTACTCGATATTTCATAGGGTCATAGGTTGGTACTAGGCTATCGGCCCTAAGGCCTATACAAGCCTAGCCATAACAATTCCCTAGCTATTTCTTCCCACAGTATTTACTTCCCTGGAGTTTTAACAAATTTTGTCCTTCACCATTTACTGTCTCTATCTTAATTTTTTGTGTCTTTCGGCTTTTCCCGGTTAGGGGTCGCCACAGTGGACCTCCGGTCTGCTAATGATTGGCAGTAGATTTTTATGTACTGGCTTGCCGGGCCTAACGCACAACCTTCAATGAAGGAATGCCCATTCACGCATGTCGCTACACAGAAGACGCTCTGAGAATCGAACGGGCAACGTCTAACTGTGAGGCGACAATGCTACTGCAGCACCACCACCACTCTTGCTTAACCTAAAACATTTTCCTTACTTTGTCGCTCTTCTTCTACTTTCTTTCCACCCTTAATTTCTTATCTCTGTCTTTGACTGTCAGCTTCTTCTCAGTATGTCTCTTTTACTCGTAGGAAATAACACAAATATAATATCATCTATTCCGCTACCACTTATCCATGTAGTTACAATATGTACTCACTACTGAATCTTCCTTTTCCTATCTGCTGTACTATACCCTGCCAAACTTCCCTACCTACACGTAATACAACATACTAATAAATTCAACTTTCATATTTAATCTCTCTCCACCTGATCAGTTAGTAATCTTTCTGTCCATCGGTATAATTCTTGCATGTTTTTATGATGTTTATTATCTGTAATTATACAATGATAGGCCATTAATATTCAAAAATGAGCACGCTGATTGGCCAGCCCAACCAGCGTGTCTGTTGTAAATCAGAGAATATGTTATACGCTATCTTATACGAGATATCTTAAAAAAAGCAACAGAGATCTTCCTTTCTCTGTTGCTACCTGTGCACAGCACTGATGTACTGTGTAAGTATGAGAACACAAGTCTCTCACCCATGCGCAGTACCTCAGAAATGCCCCAGGATACCGGAAAACTGCGGAAGGGCAGCACGGAGGCATTATACAATGACGTTATTTAAGAAAAGTAATTTTTTTTTTCTTAAATAATGTCATTGTATAATAGCAATAACCTGTGGCTGAGTGTGGACAATGCTGGATTTACCCACAGTTGGCTTTGTTTGGTCACTCAAGCTTCGCCTTTGTGACCAAACCACACCAACCGTGGGTAAATCCAGCATTACCCACATCCAGACGTGGGTTATTGTTTAAAGATTCAATGTCTTGATTATATTTTTTACAAGTATAACTATTGTGAATGTATGTTTAATTCTTCACTAAAAGTTTTTTTTTTTTTTTTTTTTTTTTTTTTTGCTGAGTAAGACCATCCTGATAAATAAGATGTAGCAGCTGAAAAACGCTAGTGGCAAAAAAAAAAACACACTTGGACAGGGAGTGTGAAGTAGGGCCTTTCTGTAAACAAATGCTAATAAATAAATAAATTAATTAATTAAATACATAAGATGAAACAGCTGAAAAAATAGTGATGAAAACACAATTGGCCAGGGAGTAGGAGGCCATCACAATCCTCTCAGTCCCACTGTAGCCTAAGGATGTTGGACTCAGTGAGATGTTACCTTCTGTGCCCCAAGTTCCATTTCCTATTTTTATTGCATTCCTGTTCTGACCCATTTAGAGGCAGACAGTAGGATTTCTTCCTGTGTGACATCCCATGCTTCAAGTGAAAGTAATAAGATGTCCTGCCTGGGCACCAGTTTCCAGATGCCCGTGACAGACTTCTATCATTCATACATTTTGGCTGTACCACCTGAAATGTGTGTGTGACAAGATATCCCTACCATATTTGTATAAGAATTCCTAGAGGCCTCTCTGGTTTTACAGATTGTAAGTAAGGTTCCTCAGTGGAAATACCCTGCAAGTATGGTAGCTGCACGGCTCCAAAAGTCCTTGGTATAATTAAAAAAAACAAGAGCCAGCAAAACAGTGACAATGAGATTTATTAGAGTAAGGGTTATAAGGAGAACAAATAGACCGGTTTCGGCTGAAAAGTTACAAAGCCTTCATCAGTGTTTCAAATGCTTATAAAAACATTCCCCTTTATATAGTAATTGGTCCACCTGCAGGTTATATAAGAAATTACACTTTTATAAAGGTGTAAAAATGTTAAAAATATTCATTCAGTCCTGGAGGAAATAGTGCCCCTAGTTTAACAATCCATTTCTTCTCTTTGTTATTAAGTAATTGGTGCCAACCTGATTTGTTCTTGATATTGCCGTGAATTTTATCTCTGATGGTAAAATGAAAATTGGCCTTGGGATGTTTCTCTGTGTGTTTGTATAATGCATTGCTTAGTCTCTTGGTCCTAACATCACTTAGGTGCTCCGAAATTCTAAACTTAAATGGTCTAGAGGTTTGGCCAGCATAGAAAGCAGAACAACTGCACATAGCCAAATATATTAGCCATTTTGATTGACAATTCACAAAAAAATTCATATTGAATATTTGGCCACTGTTCTTGCTTGAGAATTCCCTGGTTTTAAAGATACTTTTTTAATGTCTACAGTGTCCACATGGAAAACGTACTTGTAGAGCTCTACCCTCTATAGTTGTTTGTGTGGAGTGTGTATCTGGGGTGCCAGTATGTTTGTAATGGCTCATATGTGAGCCTAAATGTTTTCCTTTCTAAAGGAAAAATGGCACATCTCATTGACAATATCCCTAAGCAGAGCATCGGCTAGAAGAATGTTCCAGTGTCTGCATACAATATTAGTAAGGACATCTGTATTCCTCCCATAAGTGGTAATAAGTCTGATCGGAGGATTCTGTTGCACCAGTTTTATATTGTAGTAACCCAGACCTGTCATGCTCAGAAGCCCAATGTTTGGCTCGGTATATGTCCCCTGTTTTGTACCCTCTCTGTTTAAATCTGTCAACAAGATCCTCCTCATATATATGATGGGTATTAGCATCTGAACAAATCCTTCTGATTCTTAGAAATTGTGACTTTGGAATGTTTCTGCATATGTGAGATAGACGAAAGCTGGTGGCATGGAGTAAGGAGTTAAATTGTGGGTGTTTTCTATAAACTTCAGTGGAAAGAGTATTGGAAAGAGTATGGTCAATATTTTGTGTTACCAATACATCAAGAAATCCTATACTGTGTAGGCTGCTGGCTCCACTCGTAGTTTGCCCACCTGCATGTACCCTGGGTTCCTGTCTGCTGAAAACACTATCTAAGGGAATGTGTAATTATCTCCCTGTACTTTACTGGTTCCCCAAGCTTAAACTGAGAACATATTAGAAATACTAAAACAAAGTTTTGCCCTGCTGCATGTACCCTGGTTTCCTGTCTGCTGAAAACACTATTGAAGGGAACGTGTAATTATCTCCCTGTGCTTTACTGGTTCCCCAAGCTTAAACTGAGAACATATTAGAAATACTAAAACAAAGTTTTGCCCTGCTGCGTGTACCCTGGGTTCCTGTCTGCTGAAAACACTATCTAAGGGAATGTGTAATTATCTCCCTGTGCTTTATTGGTTCCCCAAGCTTAAACTGAGAACATATAAGAAATACTAAAACAAAGTTTTGCCCTGCTGCGTGTATCCTGGGTTCCTGTCTGCTGAAAACACTATCTAAGGGAACGTGTAATTATCTCCCTGTGCTTTATTGGTTCCCCAAGCTTAAACGGAGAACATATTAGAAATACTAAAACAAAGTGTATGTACCTTTTTGTAAGCCGTTTGCACTCCCTATAGTTATAGGTTCATAGGTAGATACTAGGCTATCTGCCCAAGGGCATTTATAAGCCTAGCCAGAGTGTAATTTGGCTTTCGCCTCCCTATTAGATTAGCCTACTGTGCCTCTGTATAGTAGGTCACAGAAGGTAGCCCTTTAAGATTAGTTTACCGTGCCTTTGTCAAGCAGGGACACAGAAGATATCCCAGGGGTGAATTTGCGATTTCCCATCCACGCATCCAGATTTCTCTTGAAGAGGGTCAGCGAGGGGCTATGTCTAACATGAATTGGGATTCTGTTCCAGAGTGAGAGAGCCTCTGGAAAATGAATCTGTCCCTCCAGCATGTCCTATTTATTTTTGTGCTGAGGTTTAAGTCCCTGGAGCGTATAGCTCTAAGGGATTTGGATTTTTTGAGGTGGAGCATGTCCATTAATTCTGGGTTAGACATGGCTTTGTACATCAGGCATAGATCGCCTCTGAGTAGGCGGTAAGCAACTGAGAAGAGCTGGAGTTTCTTTAGTCGAGCTGCATAGGACATCTGTTTGTGGCCCATGATCCTCTTGGTGAGGTACTTTTGGGGTATCTCCAGTTGCTGCAGATGTCGGGTAAGGTACATCCCAAAAGGAGCATTGTATTCAATTATGGGCCTGATGAGGGATGAGTAAAGGGGCACAATGACCTCTTTTGATCTAGATGCGAACCCTTTCGTGATAAGGTGGCTATATAGAAAGTCTTTCTAACCACTTTGGCAATGTGATTATCAAAGGAGAGATTACTATTTACGTGGGTCCCCAAATCCCTAATTACTTCTTCCGTACTTAATGGATTACCGCCTATGTGGTAATTTGTGGGCACTTTGTTTTTCCCCAAAGGGGATGACTATGCACTTTTTAGCATTTAGCTTGAGGCCGTGGCTCTGGCACCAAGCATCCGTCTCCGTGAGACCCTTTTGTAGGATGCTTGTGTCAGATGGAGAGTCAATTATGGCTCCCAGTTTGCAGTCATCTGTGAACTTTGTCAGCCATAGTCCCCCTGTGTTAGCCTATACCTCAGAGAAGTATATACCGAATAAGAGAGGTCCCAGAACTGAGCCTTGTGGAATGCCACTTGTAACTGGTTTGGATTCGGACGTGGCACCTGCAATTCTGACCATGTGGGTTCTATCCCTGAGCCAGTTTGCAACCCATCTTGTGACATAGGGGTTGATATTTAAGCTGGTAAGCTTATTTATGATGCCCTAGTGGGGTATTGTGTCAAAGGCTTTTGCGAGGTCCAGGTAGGCTGTGTGGACTACCTTGCCCTCATCTATGGCTTTGGTAACCATTTCAAAGAAATCAACTAGGTTTAAGAGGCAAGATCTGCCCTTAACAAAGCCAAATTGGGTAGGGTCCAGTGTCTGGAGGTTCCCAATGTCTTTGTTTATGAGTTCCATGATAATACGCTCCATAGCTTTACAGATCAGACTAGTCAGGCTTATGGGGCGATAGTTCCCGGGGTCCGTTGTGGCACCACCTTTGTGGAGTGGGACCACTGTAGCTGTACGCCATTCTTTGGGTACATATCCTGTAGTAAGGCTAAGTTTGAACAGTGACTTAATGTGAGGGTTCAGTTCTTCTTGGAGCTCGTGTAAGATGCAGCCTGGGACACCGTCCGGTCCCATAGATGCTGTGTTTTTTGCTTTGGAGAGGGCAGCTTTCACCTGTGCATCTGTGATGTCAGGGAGGTTACATTCAATTGGGATAGGCATTTGCTCCCTTGGGGGGAAGGGGGGGAGAAGTTAGCACTGAACCTGTCTGCCAGGATGTTGGCTATGTCTGTAGGTTCGGTATATTTTGTACCATTATGCAACAATTCAGAGCATATCTGGGAATTTCCACCCATATTCCTGACATAACTAAAGAAGGCCTTGTGATTATCTTTAGTGTCTAGGGCAATTTTTCTTTCGAAGCTGGCCTTTGATGATTTTATGAGGGATCGTAGTTTCTTGCTAATACTGATCAGAGATGCCTTCCCTTTTTGGGATTTTGCTCTATCATGTAGTAGCTTCCTCCTTCTGTTGTATAGCTTATTTATGGCTGGGGTCCACCAGACAGGTCTCCTGTATTTGGAGGAGTGAGTCTTGGTTTTATTTGGGATAGCATGATCCATGCATTCCTGCAGGTGCTCATAGAATGCAGTTGTAAAGGATTCTGCAGATTGGGCAGTATTATCCACTGGCCCGGAGGCTTTGAAGGATTCCACCTCAGTCTTGAGAAGTGTGAAGTTAACTTTTGAGAAATTTTTTTACAGTGGTTTCCTTGGCTGGGGGTGGGGACGGGATAAGGATGTCCAGGGAAATTAGTTTATGGTCTGATCTTACCAATGAGGGGTTTACCTGTGGTGTGGAACATAGAGTCCCATGTTGGTGATGACCAGTTCCAATATGTTGTCCCCTCTTGTGGGAGTGGTGACCAGTTGTTCCATAGCATTAGAGTTTACAAATTCAAGGAACCGTTGGGTGAGGGTGTTTGGGCTTGAGTAGTTTTCCCAGTCAATGTTTGGGTAGTTGAAGTCACCCAATATCATGGTGTTTGGAGAGACCTTCATATTCTCCAGTGTTCTCAGGAATGCCAAGTGGGGTACCTGTAAAAGGGAGGATGATCTGTAGCAAGCTACAAACTGAAAGGCAGTTTTGCCCTCTGTTAGTTGCACATGGATGGTCTCCGATGCTTCATGCAGTGCCACTAACCTGGAGGTGTAGGTATCTTTGATGAATATAGATACTCCCCCTCCTTTTTTGCTTCAGTCCGAGTTTTGGGGCCGAAAAGCATTGTATGAATTATAACCTGATAGTGCTGGGGTGCTCTCAGGAGCCTTGAACCAGGTTTCTGTTACTGCACAGACATCGATTTTATCCATACTGAGGAGAGTCTCGAGTGCGTGCATCTTGAGGTTTAGACATCTGGCATTGAGTAGCATTACCTTTAGTTTTTTTATTCTTGGTTTGTCTATGGAGTTGGGTTTGTCCTTTGAACCTTGCCTAAAAAAGGCACTGTGGGGGTGGCAAGAGCCTTGGCCAGTATACGAAAGCCTAAGGGTGACAGGTGCAAGCCGTCCCTAGCAAAGCAACGTTTCTTGTCGAGCATGTCATCACTTTGTACTCCTGCCTGTGCACGCTAACAGCCTACTGCAGACCCCACTCAACCTGCTCTTTCCAGTCCATCACCACCCCACTAAGTCCTCATGCCCCTCTACTGCAATTTCTGATCTACCTACTTTTGAATTTCCCACGCTAGTCTAATAAGCTACTTAATATTTGTCCTAGTTTAGCCCTATTGCCCTTACCCTACCTCTGTCAACCTCCCTGCCTTGCTCCTAGTCTCACTTAGCAAATTAGTGCCTCACCCCTCTGCCTTTCTTACCTTGTGCTTGCTATCCATCTTATTGATTGCTCCTCGCTGGCTTGCTCTTCCACCTGCTTGGCTCTGCCAATAAAGCCTTATGTGGGACAATTACTATATGCTATATCCCTATGTTCTACAACACTATGCTTTATTATTAATTGGTTGCAATCTAGCTAAGGACAATATTTTATACCAACATTAATCTTTACACATCATTTAGATATATAGAACAATGGATCTATCCAGCTTCCTCAAAGGGCTTCATTCGGATAGGGATGATTTAACCATTTTTGGCATAAACAATACACAAAATACCTCTAATGGGACTGTGCACTCCAATACTTGTGAAATAGAATTTCACAAACTCAATAAGAACATGAGGGCCCTATGGGCCAGCATTTGGCATGCCAAGTTGTTTAAGTATACATCAGCAAGGACATTTCCCCTAGAGGTTTGAGGGTGCGTATTCAACCATTAGTGACAGAAGCTGAACCTACCCTCATACAACAATGGGAAGAAGTGCAACATAAGGCATTCATGGATCTTGTCCATACATTAGCCTCATATTATGACAGGACCATTGATAGGAACATTTCTGAAATTACAACCATATGTAATGACATTACCCAATTTGTAAGTGATGAAGGATATAATCAATGTCTGAGGAAACTGAGCCAGGACCTTTTAGTATTGGAACAACAACTAAAGGAGAAAAAGACTAGGAAGTTTCATAGAGATGTCTCAGATTATGAGACAGGTCACCCATATGCAAACAGTAAACATGTTAGATTTGTACCCTCTAACAGAAATCTAAACAAAAGAAAGAGGCCACACTCTATACTCAAAAAAATCTATGGCCTCCAGTGGTGAGGGATCAGGGGAAGATTCTTCCTCTGGATTGGAGTCCTATGCACAGAATGTCACAGCTTCACCTACAGCCAAAAAAAGTAACATGACTACCCCTTTAGGATCAAACCAAAGCGGGTGGGCAGGAAACATAGGGCCAGAAAGCATGGAACAACTACTCAGGCTAATGGTAAAGAAGTAATATTGAATAATGTAATAAATATTTCTTCTGTTGCTCTTTCACCTTCTCATGTTAATTTACTAAATAAAGGACTGAATTTTATACCAGGGTTTTTTCTGCCTGAGGATACTTTTGCACAGGATGTATCATCCTTTTGTAGATGTCTTAACTTGAAACTTTTCTTCCATACAGCATCTGACTCACAACCACAGTCTAGATTCAAATATCATAAGTCTAGCTTCAATCCACCCATGCATCCTACTGTCTTCATGTTCCAAAATTCGATCCTCAAAGATCTACACTTTAACTTTATGGAACATCAAATAAAATCTAACAATTTATCCAAACAGGAGATGGACATGGTACAGGAATTGGGTAAGAATAAAGATATAGTCAACTTGCCAGCAGACAAGGGTGGTGCTATTGTGATACAGGATATATGAAACAATATCAAGAAGCCATGCAACAACTTTTGAATAAACAACATTATACATATATGGTATGTGACCCTACCAAAGGTTTTTAAGAAACAGATCAATGGTTTTCTTCATCTTGCCAGAGAAGAGGGCATTATTACAGATGATACTTTATACCACCTCACAGTTAGGGATCCCTTTAGTCAATACATCTACTTCTTACCGAAAATTCACAAAAACATGCAAAATCCACCAGGGAGACCTATTGTCTCTGGCAGAGGATCCATTAGGGAACCACTCTCCCAATTCCTGACACTACATCTTAAACCCTTACTCAAACATGTAAGAGCTAGAATACAAGATAACACGGAATTTTTGAGGATCATTTCAGACATGCAATTGGAGGCTGGGTGGCTCATGTGTACTTGGGATGTTTCTGCACTGTACACTAGTATCCCTCATTGGGCGGGCTTGGAGGCTGTTGAGTACTGGCTTACAAAGACCAAGCTATAGCCACTGGGTTTTAACACATTTTTGGTCTGCTTAACAGAACATGTCTTAACTAAAAATGTGTTCTACTTTCAGTAATCATGTTATTTACAACTGAATGGTACTGCTATGGGAGCCTCCTTTGCCCCCATATATGCCGATCTCTTTATGGCCTATATTGAAGAACAGCTCATTTATGATCAGGCCCATAACATCTATTTCAAAGAGATCGACATATGGAGGAGATACTTGGATGATTGCTGGTTGGTATGGAGATCTGACAGCATTTACCTTAAGGAGTTTGTTGAGTACCTCAATCAGAATAAGTGGAGGATTGAGTTTACGGTCTCGTTTGAAACCAATAGCATCACATTTCTTGATGTATTGGTAACACAAAATATTGACCATGCTCTTTCCACTGAAGTTTATAGAAAACATTCACAATTTAACTCCTTACTCCATGCCACCAGCTTTCATCCATCTCACATATCCAGAAACATTCCAAAGTCACAATTTCTAAGAATCAAAAGGATTTGTTCAGATGCTAATACCCATCATATTTATGAGGAAGATCTTGTTGACAGATTTAAACAGAGAGGGTACAAAACAGGGGACATATACTGAGCCAAACATTGGGCATCTGAGCATGACAGGTCTGGGTTACTACAATACAAGGACAAATTGGTGCAACAGAATTCTCCGATCAGACTTATTACCACTTATAGGAGGAATACAGATGTCCTTACTAATTTTGTACACAGACACTAGAACATTCTTCTAGCCGATGCTCGGCTTAGGGATATTGTCGATGAGACATGCCATTTTTCCTTTAAAAAAGGAAAAAAATGTAGGCTCACATATGAGCCATTACAAATGTATTGGCACCCCAGATACACACTCCACACAAACAACTATAGAGGGTAGGGCTCTACAAGGACGTTTTCCATATGGACACTGTAGACATTGCAAAAGTATCTTTAAAACCAGGGAATTCTCAAGCAAGAACAGTGGCCAAATATTCAATATACATTTTTTTGCAAATTGTCAATCAGAATGGCTAATATATTTGGCTACGTGCAGTTGTTCTGCTTTCTATGTTGGCCAAACCTCTAGACCATTTACGTTTAGAATTTTGGAGCACCTAAGTGATATTAGGACCAAGAGACTAAGCAATGCATTATACAAACACACGGAGAAACATCCCAAGGCCAGTTTTCATTTGATCATAGATAAAATTCACGGCAGTATCAAGAACAAATCAGGTTGGCACCAATTACTTAATAACAAAGAGAAGAAATGGATTGTTAAACTAGGGGCACTATTTCCTCCAGGACTGAATGAATATTTTTAACATTTTTACACCTTTATAAAAGTGTAATTTCTTATATAACCTCCAGGTGGACCAATTACTATATAACGGGAATGTTTTTATAAGCATTTGATACACTGATGAAGACTTTGTAACTTTTCAGCCGAAACCAGTCTGTTTGTTCTCCTTATAATCCTTACTCTAATAAATCTCATTGTCACTGTTTTGCTGTCTCTTTTTTTTTTTTGAATTAAGTAAGTTTCCTCCCCATGTGAAAAAAATGTCATCTTATTTTACATTAGACATGATGTCTCAGACCTGGATGTCAGACATACCAACATTTGCCTTTGCCACCTTTGAATACAAGAATTTCACCCAGGAAAATGTAACCACTTCGTACAGAATTAGACCTCAGGCAACCCAGTGATCCAACTTTTATTTTGTGAGTTGGCTATCCTACAAAGAAAAGGAGGAAACCCCTTCCAGCTTTCTTAGAATCAGAATTGGATGAGGAATATATTTTATTTTATTTTTATTTTACATTTGTTGACTGGGAATGTCCAAGTGAACTCACTCCCCTTTTCAGTGGAGGCCCGGGGAGAAAAGCTCCAAGTTGTACAAAACAATTTAAAACATTAAGATTACAATTGAAATATACAAGTAGATTTCAGATCTTATACAGTAGTTACATAATTATACTACACTAAAAGCAATAGAAACATAGGGAGTACACTGTTTATTTTAAAAAAGAAAATTTGTAAATCCAGAGAGCAGTAGGTAGTATATTACAAAAGCTTAGGAAGTTACATAGAAGCTACATAGAAACCATTGGGTGTAAACTGTTTATATTATTTATTATGTGTTTCATAAACAGTACTATGTTGTTTGTGGTCAAGGAGAGTGTGAACAGTGGCAGGTCCAATGTTTTTTTAAAGTACTCTTTAGTGGCTGACTTAAATTGTTTAGAGCATGTAAGGGCCCTTATTTCCAGGGGGAGTTTGTTCCATGCAATAGAGGGGTGGTAGCTATATAAGTAGCACCCAGTCTTAGATTTAGGTTTGTAAACATTTAATAGGTCTTGGGTTAAGCTTTGGACATTTCTTGTAGGTGAATAGTGGGAGATGAGGGATGATAGAGCTGTGCAGAAAGCTGGCTGATATAGAGTAGAGTGTATAATTTGGAGCTGAGATTGGAGAAACAGATGAGGTAGTTAAGCCAATTTTTAGGGAGAGACAGTGGTGAGATTTATATGTTTGTTGAGCTGCAAATCTAGCTATCTTATGATAGACAGATTCTAGTTTGCTAAGAAGGGAGGAGTTCAGATTTGTGAATATATGGGATCAGTAGGTTAAGCAAGATAAAAGGTAGCCATGAGTAAGGGTTTTCCTATGCTGTAGTCCTAGTTTCTGATGTTTTTTTCTGATACAATTGTTAATGTGTAGATCAAACTTTAGTTGATCATCAATGGTAATGCCAAGTAGATTTGTGCAAGATTCGACTTATATTGGATTATTGTTTAGGGACATTCTGATGAAGGAAGATTTTATGTGGTTTACAGTTTTAGAAAGAAAGAGTAGTAATTTTGATTTTTTAGGGTTGAGGTTGAGTTGGTTATTTGTGAGCCATGTCTCTACTGAGTTAAAGGATGACTGAGTAGTTGACAGGAGTTCAGAGAGTGAGTTGGCAATAGTGATGACCGTAGAGTCGTCAGCATATTGAACAATGTTAGACTGAGGGCAAGAGGAGGAAAGAGAGCTGGTAAAGATGTCAAAAAGTAGTGGTCTAAGTTTGGATCCTTGGGGGACACCCATTCTTACTGGAAGGGGGGTAGATAGTGTAGAGTCCCATCGCACTGATTGAAGCCTGTCAGTGAGATAGCTAGAGAACCATGCAACTGAATCAGGGGTGAAGTTAAGCTCATTTAGTTTGTTTAGTAGCAGAGGATGGGAGACTGTGTCAGAAGCCTTAGATAGGTCAAGGAATAGGCAAGATATGAGCTTATGGTCATCTTTGGCTAGAATAATGGTGTTGAAAAAGGATAGTAGAGCTGTGGTGGTGCTATGCTTAGGAAGGAAACCATGCTGTGTGGGAGTGAGCAGTTTGTCCTGTATGATATAATGCATAACTTGTGTATACATTTCTCAAGAACTTTAGAGAGAGTGGAGAGGATAGCAATAGGTCTGAAATTAGAGATTTCTGTGGAGTTACCTCCTTTATGAATAGAGAGAGTGGATATATGCAATATTCTAGTCCGATCTCCTCACCAGTGGACTATATTACTGATAAAGAAGAGACTAATTCATCAGGTTTCCCACTAGGGGATATGTCCTTAAAGGAAACGCTGAACATAATAAGGGTGCACTTTAAATGGGACTCTAAAGAGACTTCAAAGTCCACAAAGAGGTATGTGGATGGATGATGTGCTAATACCTTAAGAAGAACTTCTGGTATTCAAAGCTATTGAGGATGCCTTTGAGTGAGCATCCATGGAGCCCACCTCACAACTTCCAAGAAACCCAGTAGGTTCCTGTCATTGGGGGAGAACAGAACATCTGTAAGTGCCTGTACACAAAGCTGGTAGTGTACCCATAAGTTGTTCCATGGATGCTGCTCTGGGACTTAATATGCTTCTAAGTGACAAGAAAAGTAGAGTATTAGATCACTTTAATAAAAAGGTTTCTACCTGTTCTGCCTTAGTCTTTGGGACAATTAACTGCCACACCTACATTATTAAAAGCCAAGGGGAGATCCTCAAAGATGTAGAAGATATGAGAGTAAAAGCTTTGCATGAAACTCTAAGGGACAGAATTGCTCAGCTAAATTAGAAAGCATTGGAAGCATTCCATCTAATGTGGATAAATACAGGTATAATATGTCTTCTGTGTTTAGTGAATACACATTTGTTGTCAGTCCCCACACAAGATGATGTTGTCAATCAAATAGTTATTTCATGCCCCTTTACCAAGGTATAGTAATAATTAATGTTCTTCTATTCAGTGTTGCAGTATTCTTTACATATGGGTTGTATTCAGCTCCACGACCCAACGTCTGGCCTGTATACAAAAGCTTGATGCCACTGCCTGTACATAGAACATCGCACAATGGCACAGAGTATGTCAGCCATAAAAGGGATGTCCGGACTTACAATCCTCAGAACTTTTGCACTGCCATTCGGAAAGGTTGACTCATACATTCAGTCTGCCACTGGATATTATTGGTTCATGTTTCAGCTTCAGATAAGTACCCTGTAGTGGATTTAATTTGTTGCTACTGCCTTTTGTTGTGGTTAATGTCATACAGGAAGGGCAAGTGTAGGTGTGGAAGGCAAATTCCACATAAGGATAGTCACAAGCTTTGCTTGTTTTGTGTAGGGCCTACTGACTACCATTGGTCCTGCTCTGTCTGTCCTGCCTTTGTACCTAAGACATTAAGCAGTTGTTTGTTAGCTTTAAATCTCTATTTAAAAAAAAACAGAGACTTAAAAGTTTGGCTGGCAATGCGATGGAGGGTTATGCGAGTCCTTCTGAGCCATCTGTGAAGTGGTCAGCCAGCAAAGCCAGAACCGAATCCTCTTTGATTCCACCTTCTCTTTCCAACATACCCCTTGAGGTTGATGAAAACCCGGCGGTGTGTTCAGAGGTAGGGTCTTCGTCTTCGGCAGGTACTGCAATGGAGGCCATCAGAAGTGGGGATCTGAGCACATCCAAGCCACTGCAGACGTCCGGTTCAGATGACTTGGGGAAACCACAGCTTGTTATTTCAGAGGACTAGGGAACCGTTCCTGCCTCTCTGTCTAAAGAAGTGCTGGGCATAAGGCCTATGCCTGCCCATTCACCTCAGCAAGAGAAGCATGTTAAGAAGAAGCAGAAGACTAGGCATTCCACTGCCCCTTCCACTCCTCTGTCGGATTGGGATGCCTCCTTGCAGGGTCTCATTAAGGCTGTGATGGCCTTGAGACCTCCAACTTCTGCTTCCCCCATTTCAAGGCCTGTTTTTTGTTTATCTCCTGTTCTCCCATCTGCTTCTCAGGAATTGCCTTCTGTGCAGTCTTCTTCTTATCTAGTAGAGGACTCTGACTCTGAGGGGTCTTCTTCAGATGAAGACTGTTTAGCATATTCCACCCAAATTCCTTCCCTTTTGGAATATGCTTCTCCAGAGGAAGAGTTTAATGGGAGACCTCCAACTTCTGCTTCCACCATTTCAGGGCCAGTTTTTTGTTCGTCTCCTGTTCCCCTGTCTGCTTTTCAGGAATCCCCTTTTGTGCAGTCTGCTTCTTATTGAGTACAGGACTCTGACTCTGAGGGGTCTTCTTCAGATGAAGACTGTTTGGCATATCCAACCCAAATTCTTTCCCTTTTGGAATATGCTTCTCCAGAGGAAGAGTTTAATGGGGCGATTCCCCCATGGAAAAGCTTTCCTTTGGGAAACTCTTAATAAAAGGATGGAATTCTTTAAGTGGGATTCTTCCCAGATTTCAGAGGAGCAAAAAAGGCATTATGATCTTCTTCAGTTGGAGACCCCTGCTCCTTCAACAGTCACTCCAGTTCTCCCAGCATTCTTAGATGCCTTTGCATCTACTTCAAAAACCTCAGACTCTCAAGCTACTGCCCCAAAAATACCTGACCATTTTTATAAGGTCCCTGATGATTGAAAGTTTCTTTTTAAATGCCCTTCAGCTGATCCAGTTGTGGTCTGCATTACTTTTGATAAATCCTCTTCTGTTGCACCTTCCACTAAGCTGCTCCCTTCTGACAAAGAAAATAAGATTTTGGAAAGGTTGGGAAAGAAGGTTTATACTTCTTCCAACTTGGCTATTAGAGACAATTACCAGACACACATGTCTCGATATACTGTAGCCTTGCTCTCTCAGGCTACCCAGGCTCTTTCCCAATTACCTGATTTAGAGGTTAAGTCACTGACTCTTTCTCTCTTGTCTGCATCTCCCAGGTAGCTAGACATTCAATCAAATGCAGTTATGATGATGTTGAAGCTTCTTCCAGAGCTGCAGCTTCTGCTTCTTTTCTCAGGAGGCATTCCTGGCCATGTCTCCAAGCTGTCCCTGATAACATCAAGGCCAAATTACTTGATTCCCCCTTGGACAATTCTGCCCTTTTTGGCAAAGTAGCTGCAGAACTTTTTAAAACTCTGAAATAAAAAAGGTAAGGAGCTCCAAGATTTGAAGCACTTGCTAGTCTCCCCAGTCCCTAAATTTCATAAGAATTTCCCTGACAAGACTACCTTTGTCAGGAAACCTGCTTGCTCATCTGCTTCTACTCCTTCTGCAACTAGGCCATGTATGTCTTCTAAGGGACCCCCCTCAGTTTAAGGCTGTTGCTGCTGCTCCTTCTCCCCAGCAGCCCTTTCAGCCCAGACAAAGCCCCCTGTGATGCTCGGCTTCATCTTCCAAGTCATACTCCTTTGTCTCTTCACCTTCTCTTTCCCTTTCAACATTGAAGGCAGTCACTCAAGATTCCTGGGTGATTTCAGTTACACAATACAGATACTTTATGACTTGGAAGATTCTTCACCCCTTTCAGGGGATATGTCAGCCACCTTCCGGTCAACTGCATCTGTTTCCTCAGTTACTTGCTCAGCTTTCCAAATGAGGCACCATTCAGTCTATCCCTCCAGAACAACAAGGAAGAGGGGGTTTACTCCAGGATATTTCTTATTCCAAGAAAAGATGGTCCTTGGAGGCCTATCCTAGATCTCTTAACTTTGAACACCTTCCTGGTAGAGCCTTCCTTCAGGATTCTATATCTGCAATCACTTCTTCCCCTTGTACCACCTCAGACTTTCCTAGTTTCTCTGGATCTCAAGGATGGCTATCTACATATCCATATTCACCCTCAGTTCAGGAAGTTCTTGCATTTCTTGGTGGGTTCTTTGCAGTTTTCTGCCTTGCCCTTTGGTCTTTCCACTGCACCAAGGATATTCACAAAGTGTCTAGACCCAGCCATTGCTTATTTGAGATTGAAAGGGCTTCAAGTTTACCCCTACTTGGACAATCTGCTCTTTCTGACCAGCAGTCTAGACCTACTATTTCAACACCTGAACCTAGCTATTCCCTTAATGCAGGGTTTAGGATTCTCAATAAACTTCAAGAAATCCAGTTTGACCTCAAGTCAGGATCTCATTTTCCTGGGGTGCAGGCTCAAGACAGACTTGACAATGGTGTTTCTCCCATCAAAAAAAAGTCTTTTCTCATAGCATTCATGGAGTCTCTTCTGCCCCTTTCCTTCATCATGGCCAGGGAGTTTCTGAGACTGCTAGGGTTCATGACCTCTGCAATTCCCATGTTACCTTTTGCCAAACTACATATCAGGAAGTTCCAGTGGTTTCTAAAGACAATTTGTTCTCAACATGCTCATCCCTTAGAGGCTTTGAATCCTCATCTCCCCTGCTTGAAAACAGAAGTATGTTGGTGGATGCAGCAAGTCAGTCAGAAACCTGACTTACCACTTCAGGTACCTCAGCCAGCCCAGCAACTTTTCACAAATGCCTCAGATTTAAGTTGGGCAGCAACCTTTGCTGCCAGGAAGGTACAGGATCTTTGGTCCCTCTCTCAAAAAAAAGGAGCACATCAACATCAGAGAAATTAAAGCTCTGATTCTAGCCTTGCAGATCTTTCATCCTCTGTTCTTGCCAGGACCCTTCAGGATTCTTAGACAGTACTATGTTCCTTTGGTACATAACCAAGCAAGGGGCACAACATCTTACATTCTTTGTCACTTAGCCATCAAAGCATGGGAATTAGCTATTCAGTACAAAGTGGCACTGCATGCAGTGTACCTTCCTTCTGCTCAGAACTTGATGGCAGATGCATTAAGCAGATCCATGACACTATCCCACAAGTGGATGCTTCACAGGGTTGTGTTCCTGGATCTAGTTCACCAGTGGGATAATCCAGAAGTGGACCTCTTTGCCTCCCCTCTGAACAGACAGCTTCCTGTCTTTTGTGCCAGGATCCCTCACCCTCAGGCTTGGAAGGTGTGCTTCTCATGGAAGGGGATGTTTCTTTATGCACTGCCCCCCTTCCCTTTAACTCAAAATGTCCTGCTGAAATTTCTACAGGAAAACCAAAAATCTTCCTAGTGACCCTCTTTTGGCCAAGACAGCACTGGATGTTCTTCATGTTTCACTGTTGCAGTCATCACATTTGGGTTATCTGCTTGCAGTAGCCCTCAATCGGCCTGATTATCAAAGTCTTGGGTCCTGCATTGGTTGCTGTCTCATCTCCCATGACATTAGGTAGTCAGGGGTATAAAGCATGCAGCCGATGCCATTGAGTCAGTCTTTCTTGCTGTGCAGTGCCCGAAGCAGAAGCAGTTTGCAAGCGCCGGACAGCCAACTCCTGAAATTTTCGTTTTCGAGTTTCAGATCCGAAGTCTTCAACTAAGCTAAGTACCCCATTGGGGAACTTTTTTTTGCTCTAAACCGATGTCAGTAAAAGTTAACAATTGTATTTCTTGTGGAAAGCAAATACCTCATAAAGATTGTCATTCGTACTGCATTCTTTGCTTAGGCCCAGATCATGACGTACCTCAATGTCAGTTTTGTGCCTTATTCAAACCTTGTACTATTCGACGTCGGTTCATTTATGCATGTAAATATTTTGGTACTCGGTTCAATTATCTAGAAATGGCTTCGGTAAGCCACCCGACTACCGACATTCCAAAAAAACACAAAGTTAAAGACAGAAACAGACCGCATAGGTCCAAAGCTGCTGACGATGCTTCTCCTAAGCTAGTCGCCAGTTCACTGGTACTCAGTGAGGCACTTTCACAGCCCCTGATACCCGCTACTTCAGATTCACAGGCCTCTACTGAGACCCATTCGGAGTCTGGTATGCCACGAGATGCTTCTTCGACTGTGGAACCTGCAGATGTCTCTACCTTGGATGGGTCCAGAGCCGCTGTGCAAGCACCAGCTTCTGAGGGTGTATTCAGGCCTAGTGACTTGTATATTAAACTGATGCCATCTTCTTCTTCAAGGCCTAAAACTGGATCCATGCCTAGAAAACCGATGCCCAGACCGCATGGTCAGGCCCCTATGCCTAAAAAACAAATGATAAGAATGGCTGAAGACCTTATTACTCTCATCAAGGGAAGCAACTCTTTCTCCTCCAAGAGACCTAGGACTGATTTTCCTTCTGATTCTTCTGATCAGGACTCTGAAATTTATGTTTTCTCTGATGACCAGGATTTGCCCTTATCTACCTATGAGGATTCTGATGCAGAGGACAACATTCCCTCTGCTTCCCCTCCAGAGGATTTCTCTTCTGGTGAATCCTTGCATACTTTTAGGGAGCATTTTTGATGGGAAAGCCAGGATTACTCTGACTCCAAAAAGAGGCTTAGGGAATTCTTACTCCTGCCTCAACACAGGCCTTTAGCTATCCCTCCTGTTCTGGACTTTGTAGATGATGCCTTCTCGGACTGTAGCCTGGCCCCTGATTCTTTACCTCCTGCTCCCAGAAAACCTGATAGGTATTACAGGGTACCTGACTCTCACAAGTTCCTCTTCAAAAATCCTACTGTGGATCCTGAGACCATCTCACAGGGACCCAAGGGCATTAAGACTACTACTGCCAAAATCCTACCCCCTCTGATAGAGATTCCAGGGCGCTGGATAGATGGGGTAAGAAGGTATACACTTCTGCAACCTTGGTCATTAGGGCCTTAAGCTGCCAGCTTCATATGTTAAAGTATCAGCAGCATATTATTGGTTTGCTTAATCAGAAAATCATGTTGATTCCTGACTGTGCTGAAAATAAAGATGTACAGGATTTAATGTATTCTGCTGAACAAGTTGGAAAACATACTTTGCAATGTGGTTTTGATTCTTTAGAGGCATCTTGCAGGGCTGCTTTCACTGGGTCTGTACTTAGAAGGCATGCTTGGCTTAAGGAGTAATATTTGCCAGATCATGTTAAAGCTAAATTACTGGATGCTCCCTTAAACCAAGACCGCCTGTTTGGCAACAAAGCAGAAGAAGTACTTAAAAAGATGGAGGAAAAAGCTAAATCTATGCAAACTGTTAAAGATTTCCTGCAAGTACAGCCTCTCAGATTTAGTAGGCATTGGCCCTCTAATGATTGGTCATTTCCTGCCTCTTCCAGGCCTTCTCAGTCCAAACCCAGAACCAGCAGAACACCCAGGCTTCAGTCCCAGGGGACGCACAGGCCTAAGCAGTGGGGGGCCTCCACTTCCAACTCTGGGAGCAATAAAACTCCCCCCTATGGTAAACTGTCTCTATGACTTCTTTTTAAAACTTCCAAGCACTTCTCAACTGACTGCCCCTTTGGGGGCAAAGATTGATCTTCATGCAAAGAACTGGGGATTCATTACCCAGGGCAAATGGGTTTTAAATATAGTGTCCCAAGGATACAGATTTCACTTCCATACATTACCAACTCCAAGTGGTTGGCTGGATCTACCTCCAAATCAATGGACAGAGGCCCAAAAGCAAGTACTCTCTCTCTTAAGCATAGGGGCTACACAGTTGGTACCAGAAGAAGAAAAGGGACAAGGTTTCTACTCAAGATTTTTCCCAGTACCCAGAAAAGACAATTTATAACATCCTATCTTGGACCTGCCTACTTTAAACACCTTTTAGGTAATTCCAAAATTCAAGATGCTGACTCTTCACCAGTTGCTTCCTATGCTAAGCAAAGATGCCTGGTTGGCAACACTAAATTTAAAGGAAGCATACCTGCACATCCCAATCAGGGAATCTTGCAGAAGATGCCTATGCTTCAAAGCAGGCTACACGCACTATCAGTTCTCTGCACTGCCCTTTGGCTTATCTACTGCACCCAGGGTATTCACAAAGTGCCTAGCTACAGTCATTGCATTTTGCAGACAAAGAAATATTCAAATATACCAATACCTGGACGTTTGTCTAATTCAGGCAGAAAACCAGGACATACTTTTGAATCATCTGGCTTTTGTACAAAGGGTGATAACTTGTCTGGGGTACACCATAAATGAAAAGAAATCACACCTGGTACCCTGTCAGCAAATTATATTCCTGGGAGCAAGCTTGAATACAACTTCCCAGATGGCTTTCCTCACGCCAGAGTAACAAATTCACTTGACAACCTACTTCAGACAAGTGGCCACAAAAACCCTGCTATACTACAAACCTTGGGGTTCATGGCCTCCTGCATTCTTCTAATTCCATATGCAAGACTGCATATGAGGAAACTACAATGATATCTAAAAAGCCTATGGTGTCAACATTCTCAGGATTTAGAAGCAATGATTCCTATCATTCCTTGTCTATGCCTAGAGTTCCTTTGGTGGGCAGAGGCCTGCCACCAAAACAAGGGACTACCATTCACAC
This sequence comes from Protopterus annectens, assembly GCF_019279795.1. Classification (NCBI taxonomy): domain Eukaryota; kingdom Metazoa; phylum Chordata; order Ceratodontiformes; family Protopteridae; genus Protopterus; species Protopterus annectens. Next base: position 1,984,955,973 of record NC_056737.1, on the reverse strand, counting down.
TAACCCCTACTGCCCAAACCCTAACAACAGACGCATCAGACTATGCATGGGGGGGCACCTAGCAGGGAAGTGCATTCAGGGAAAAGGGAACTCAATTCAAATGCACCTTCACATCAATTATAAAGAAATGTTAGCTGTACAGAAAGCTCTGGCAGCCTTCATGGAGCACATTCTTCCAGGACAATTAATGGTAAAGATGGACAACACCACTGTTTTGTGATACATAAACAAGCAGGGGGGTACACATTCTTACCCCCTCTGCAGACTAGCCATGGCATTGTGGAACACAGCCTTGAGCTACCAAGTGCATCTACAAGCTCAATTCCTGCCAGGAAAACTAAACACACTGGCAGACGGACTAAGCAGAAACCTCATGGACCCACATGAGTGGAAACTTGAACCAAGGATTTTCAACATGTTGACAAGCAAATGGGGGGGCCCAGATATAGACATGTTTGCCTCCCCCCTGAACTATCAATTGGACAAAGTTTGCACAAGGACTCCCCAAAAACAAGCTTGGAAAGTGGATGCTCTGTCCTTCAGCTGGAAAAATCTATCAGTGTATGCCTTCCCCCCCTCTGCCTCTGCTCTCCAAAGTAGTACTAAGGATCAAACAAGACAAACCAAGGATGATTTTGATTGCACTAGCCAGGCCACGCCAACACTGGTACCCCCTCCTGCGCAGTGTGTCACTGTTGGCCCCATGGCACTTGCCTCAGACTCCTACCCTCCTGTCTCAGCAGGGGAACCAGATTCTGCACCCTCAGCTTCAAACACTGAACCTAGCAACCTGGCTAATTACCTAAGCTCTCCTCTCCTTTACCATCCCTCAGTAAACCAGTAATGGATGTCATTTTAGAGGCAAGGGGGCCTAGTTCTAGAAATTCTTAGGCTGAAAAATGGAAAAGATTCTGTGCCTGGCACCATTCTCAAGGGATGAGCACAGCAGTGCCCACTTTACCTCAGATTTTACAATACTTAACTGAGATGCTTCACAAGGGCCTGTCTTTTTCCTCAATAAAAATTAATGTCTCAGCTATTTCAGCTCATTATAACACAGAACCTCCCATCTTTTCTCATCCACTGCTTAAGCAGTTCCTCAGAGGGGCCAAAAATTTAAAACCACCCAGGAGAGCTCCAACTCCAGCCTGGGACCTTAACTTTGTATTGGAGAAACTCACCCTTCCTCCTTTCGAGCCAGCTGCTACTGCAGATTTAACATTTCTTTCTTGGGAAAACAGCTTCACTTTTAGCCATCACTTCAGCAAGAAGGGTATCTGAATTACAGGCTTTTATGGCAGTGGAGCCTTTCTTCATCTTTCATGCGGACAGGGTGCCCCTCAGGACCAATCCCTCTTTCATGCCAAAGGTGGTATCCAGTGTGGCCTTTAATCAGTCCATTCATTTGCCAACCTTCTTTCCTAATCCACAGAACAAAGGGGAATGGATACCGCACTCCTTAGATGTGCACAGACAACTTAGATTCTACTTGGACAGGACTAAACCTCAAAGGAAATCTGAACATCTGCTGGTGGCAATTGCTGCAGGGACAGAGGGGAAGGCTATTTCAAAGCAAAACATTTCCAAATGGATAGGCCATTGCATTCATTTCTGCTATAAGCACCATGGAAAACCTATCCCACAGGGGATCAGACCCCACTCAACCAGGGCTGCATCGACCTCTACAGCCTTTCTCAGAGGCGTACCCACCAGGGACTTCCTAGAAGCTGCTACCTGGAGTTCTGTACATACTTTCACCAAGCATTACCATTTGCCAATTTTCTCTAAATCCAGAGCTGGTTTTGCCACTGCAGTTTTGCAAGGCATTATAGCTGGTCCTAATGCTATCTAAATTCCTCCTCCCATCCTTAGCTTTGGGAATCTACCCAAATGTAATGACTGCATTAGTGAAACACAAAGAACATAGTACAGTTGTGTATACTTACCATAAATGTAGATGTTCGAGTGTATTCACTGTTGAAGTCCTGGTTACCCTCCCTCCAGCCCCTTGACTTTTTTTGGCTATACCTCTTCTCTCCTTTTCAATGCTTAAAAGCTTTTTGGTGTATTTGCTTTTTTGTTTGAGGTATAACCTTGTATATTTATAGATTTAATTACTTCCCATTAGGGGGATACCTGACATCTGGGGCAAGAAAAACTGATGTAATGATGTTGGCTGCATGTTTTATACCTCTGACGACCTGACGTCATGGAAGAAGAGACAGCAACTGATGTAGGACCCAAGACTTTGTTAATCAGGCTGACTGAGGGCTACTGCAAGCAGATAAACCATACATAATGACTGCAACAGTGAATACACTCGAACATCTACATTTATGGTAAGTGTACACAACTGTACTTTCTTGTCCTGGAAAATACTTTTCTTTGTGGCTATCATCTCTGCTTGGAAAATTTCTGAACTACTTGTTCTCCAGCCCAGGGAACCATGCACAGTGTTCCATAAAAAGAGAGTGAGCCTTAGGGCCAACCCTGCCTTTGTGGCTAAGGTGGCCTCTGAGCTAAGTTTCATTCAAGTGATACAGTTACTTGTTTTTATCCAATCTCATGAAACGAGAGAGATAGAATATTACATTTGCTGGATGTATGCAGACAGTTCAGACACTATACAGTGGTTTCTAGGCAGTCAAACAACTTTGTATCCTTCATGCCAGTCAGAGCAGGTAGGTCAGTCTCAAAGTGGCTAGGCAACTGCATTATTTTCTCTTACAAGAATAATGGAAAGACTTTGGATGGTTCTGTGAGATTCCACTAAACCACGGTAGCAACCACCACAACACTCGTCTTTAGAAATATATCAGCACAAGGTGAGTAAAGAAATACTTTTGATTCAGAAGTTTAAAAGCAAGAAGTCATCAGAAGAGATCTGAGTACAGTGAAATGAGGAGATAGACTTTTCTTTAAAGGGAAAGACGATTTCAAAAATGAGAAAGATGAGAGTATGAAATGACAGAAGCAATTTAGTATAGTCTGTAAGTGGAGAACATTACCGTAGAAGCAAATGTGGGAAAGGATAAGCAGTGCGCCATGTGCGGAATGTTTGCACCTCATGTGACCTCAAAAGGGATTATATTAATAATGCTGAGTGCAGCTTTTTTGTTAATGTGAGCATGCGCTGTATGAAGTGAACTGAGAGGGAAGAGTCCAGATGTATGCCTACAACTTTGAAGGCTTGGAGGTTACTGTATGGCATAAGTATCTGCGGATATATTACACTATTATGTAAGGATTTTACTTCTAGAAGGAGTCCCAGAGGCCATGGATTTAGTTTTAAATAGATAACTTGGTGGTGCTTATGAGACAATATTGGAACACATGCAATGGACCTTTTTCTGAATGGTGCCTGATATGGATTGATATGAAAAAAGTCATGGTACTGTTTAAAATGGTCAAACATCATGACTGTCTGTCAGAAATACACACACTACTCCCTCAGAAACAACAAGAATGGTTCCCTATCTTTAAACAGATCCCTGTATGGGCTAGCAGTAGAAGACAGGGTCTTTTACAAAACAGGTCTTGCACACTGGGATAAAATATTCCACACAGTATCAGAAACCAACAAGCTCTTAAAGCTTTTAGAACAAAGCTACAATACTTAGTCATACAAGAAAATGTATGCAAATGCTTCAGGGATAAAGAAAGCATCCATAACACTGGATCATTTAAATCCTTAGTCTAGTGTTCAAACTAAAAACACAGTTTATAATATCTCTGTCTCTTTCTGTGAATCTTCTTTCAGAATTCACAAAACATAAATTTTAAGTAGCTGTAAACAATTATGCTAAACTTCATATTTTGTTTTTCCTTTATTTTTTGTACATTGTCATTTTACTGCTTGCTTTTCATTACTGTTAGTAATTTTGATTGTCTTTTACTTATCTACCACAGAACAACCTATAACCTAAGTACTATGTTAACAATACAAGGAGACAGGAAAACACAGACCTTTGTCTTGGGATTAAACCTAGGACCCCCTGCATTCTGTGTGGGTGTTGAAGCCATTGGACAAAGAAGGAGTCTCTAGTCTGATAGGTGCCTACTTCCTTCCAAGAGCAGTTAGTTTTACCTTCAGCAAGGAAACCACCTTAATGGTGATTTTTTTTTTTTTTTTTTTTTAACATACGAGCAAACAATACAGTGCAACCAGTTAAGAGAGTATTGTACTGGAGAAAGGAAAACAATGATCCTTGTCTGGGATTGGACCCAAGATCACCTGCTTCCTGTGTAATTGTCGCTGCCACTGGCCAACAGGTAGCCTCTGGACAGCTAGGTGCCCATTCCCCCCAAGAGCAGTTATTTTTCCTTTCAATAGGAAACCACCGCAATGTTTTTTTTTTTTTTTTTTTTTTTTTGAACACACAAGCATACAGTGTAGAATAATGAATTAACCTAGTACTGTATTAACAGCTTAAGAAAAAAGGAAAACACTTTTCCTTGTCTGGGGACTGAACTGAGTATAGGTTATGGTTGAAATGGGTCAACTGGTCAGTCCAATTAAGCAGATAAAAATTAGAAAATAAATGAATGAATACATAGATGGATAAATATATAAACACATAAATACATTTCTAAATAAATAAAATATATCAAATGATCCTTGAGGGCTGGGTGACACCTCAAAGAAGGAAAGTCCTGTCTAGTCCTGCAGATGGCATATTGGCAAGGAATGATGAAGACTCCTAATTTGCTATATACGAAATGGGCAAAATTGGCAAGCTAAGTAATCTTTGACCTTGTCTGCCACTGAATTCTGTACTTCTTCCATGACACAAAGCTAACAGTATCATATTGGGGATGCCCAAATCTATGAAGGTTTTAATTAGTGAACATTCTGAGATGAGCCATAAAAAGATCTCCAGAGGTTGACCAGGTGAAGATGTGAAGTTGAAACATAATAAATTTTTCATTTTGAATGCAGAATTCTATCAAAGAAAACTGAAGAACTACTTCACTTGACATGTGCATTAGGCCACAATAAGTTTCAGACGTAAATGTAAGTAATTATCTCAATCCTCACCTATGACTATCATCTGGCACATAGTGGTCCTGTCTTTATGCACATTAACTACAGCCCATAATAATTATTCAGCTCTAACTGTAACCATAATCCTAAGTGCAATCATAACCATAAAAGTAACATTAACAGTTATTACAAGGACTATACCCAGCCTTGTGATTAGAGTAACTTTGTATCTAAGGACTGAATTAGTTTTATGGGGGAGTCTTCTAACAACTGGGGCTGGATTATGGATATGATGGACTCCGAGGTCTAGATTAATTTTATGGAGGTAGTGTGAATGAAAATGAAGGCTTATTTGAGCATATCTGTCATCATCAGCCTAATCCAGCCCTACAAGTTATGATTACTGTTTAGTGATGGCCTTTCATGGTGGTTAAAGCCTTCACAGCCCCATGTAGTGGTCTGCATTCCTCCCACTTACAGAATCAATTGAAATCAGTTATAAAGAGAAGCCACTAATGTTTTTCGGGAAAAAAATAAAATTCAAAATTAGACCCAGCTACATTCAGACGGATGTCTTCTGCCAGGTTACTTTACCATGCATTTTGTGGGATATGTTTAAGCACAAATACTAGTGAAAATGCAGGCTTACTTCAGACCTATCCTTAACCTTAACTCTTAAACATGAGTGAAGGAGTAAGAAGATCAAGGTTAGGGGAGGAGTTATGGTTAGACAAGCATACACCTGCTTTATACTGTACAGATTGGAATAGACTCTCACCCATCATAAAGTGTTTTTGAGGAGCCCTATCAAAAAATAACCATACTTTGATCCTATGCATTATTTTCATTTGCTTTTGCTTCCTCCCTGAAACTTTACAGATAAATATAAACCTTTGTTTTGGCCCTGATCCTACTTTGCTCTGTTTGCACCAGTGTACCATCAGAGTTGGTGCATGGCCCCATTGCATTTAATCTATTACCGCCTTTCTTTCTCTACTGACAGCTCATTATCATCCTGTATGCTGCTGGCCATTGACTTTTTTCATATCAATCCATATCAGGCACCATTGAGAAAAAGGTCCATTGCATGTGTTCCAATATTGTCTCATAAGCACCACCAAGTTATCTATTTAAAACTAAATCCATGGCCTCTGGGACTCCTTCTAGAAGTAAAATCCTTACATAATAGTGTAATATATCCACAGATACTTATCCCATACAGTAACCTCCATGTGCTGTATGAAGTGAACTGAGAGGGAAGAGTCCAGATGTATGCCTACAACTTTGAAGGCTTGGAGGTTACTATATGGGATAAGTATCTGCAGATATATTACACTATTATGTAAGGATTTTACTTCTAGAAGGAGTCCCAGAGGCCATGGATTTAGTTTTAAATAGATAACTTGGTGGTGCTTATGAGACAATATTGGAACACATGCAATGGACCTTTTTCTCAATGGTGCCTGATATGGATTGATATGAAAAAAGTCAATGGCCAGCAGCATACAGGATGATAATGAGCTGTTAGTAGAGAAAGAAAGGAGGTAATAGATTAAATGCAATGGGGCCATGTACCAACTCTGATGGTACACTGGTGCAAACAGAGCAAAGTAGGATCAGGGCCAAAACAAAGGTTTATATTTATCTGTAAAGTTTTGGGGAGGAAGAAAAAGCAAATGAAAATAATGCATAGGATCAAAGTATGGTTATTTTTTGATAGGGCTCCTCAAAAACACTTTATGATGGGTGAGAGTCTATTCCAATCTGTACAGTATAAAGCAGGTGTATGCTTGTCTAACCATAACTCCTCCCCTAACCTTGATCTTCTTACTCCTTCACTCATGTTTAAGAGTTTAGGTTAAGGATAGGTCTGAAGTAAGCCTGCATTTTCACAAGTATTTGTGCTTAAACATATCCCACAAAATGCATGGTAAAGTAACCTGGCAGAAGACATCCGTCTGAATGTAGCTGGGTCTAATTTTGAATTTTATTTTTTTCCCGAAAAACATTAGTGGCTTCTCTTTATAACTGATTTCAATTGATTTTGTAAGTGGGAGGAATGCAGACCACTACATGGGGCTGTGAAGGCTTTAACCACCATGAAAGGCCATCACTAAACAGTAATCATAACTTGTAGGGCTGGATTAGGCTGATGATGACAGATATGCTCAAATAAGCCTTCATTTTCATTCACACTACCTCCATAAAATTAATCTAGACCTCGGAGTCCATCATATCCATAATCCAGCCCCAGTTGTTAGAAGACTCCTCCATAAAACTAATTCAGTCCTTAGATACAAAGTTACTCTAATCACAAGGCTGGGTATAGTCCTTGTAATAACTGTTAATGTTACTTTTATGGTTATGATTGCACTTAGGATTATGGTTACAGTTAGAGCTGAATAATTATTATGGGCTGTAGTTAATGTGCATAAAGACAGGACCACTATGTGCCAGATGATAGTCATAGGTGAGGATTGAGATAATTACTTACATTTACGTCTGAAACTTATTGTGGCCTAATGCACATGTCAAGTGAAGTAGTTCTTCAGTTTTCTTTGATAGAATTCTGCATTCAAAATGAAAAATTTATTATGTTTCAACTTCACATCTCCACCTGGTCAACCTCTGGAGATCTTTTTATGGCTCATCTCAGAATGTTCATTAATTAAAACCTTCATAGATTTGGGCATCCCCAATATGATACCGTTAGCTTTGTGTCATGGAAGAAGTAAAGAATTCAGTGGCAGACAAGGTCAAGGATTACTTAGCTCGCCAATTTTGCCCATTTCGTATTTAGCAAATTAGGAGTCTTCATCATTCCTTGCCAGTATGCCATCTGCAGGACTAGACAGGACTTTCCTTCTTTGAGGTGTCACCCAGCCCTCAAGGATCATTTGATATATTTTATTTATTTAGAAATGTATTTATGTGTTTATATATTTATTCATCTATGTATTCATTCATTTATTTTCTATTTTGTTATCTGCTTAATTGGACTGACCAGTTGACCCATTTCAACCATAACCTATACTCAGTTCAGTCCCCAGACAAGGAAAAGTGTTTTCCTTTTTTCTTAAGCTGTTAATACAGTACTAGGTTAATTGGTTATTCTACATTGTATGCTTGTGTGTTCAAAAAAAAAAAAAAAACATTGTGGTGGTTTCCTATTGAAAGGAAAAATAACTGCTCTTGGGTGGAATGGGCACCTAGCTGTCCAGAGACTACCTGTTGGCCAGTGGCAGCGACAATTACACAGGAAGCAGGTGATCTTGGGTCCAATCCCAGACAAGGGTCATTGTTTTCCTTTCTCCAGTTTTGTTTTCCTTTCTCCAGTATAATACTCTCTTAACTGGTTGCACTGTATTGTATGCTCGTGTGTTAAAAAAAAAAAAATCACCATTATGGTGGTTTCCTTGCTGAAGGTAAAACTAACTGCTCTTGGAAGGAAGTAGGCACCTATCAGACCAGAGACTCCTTCTTTGTCCAGTGGCTTCAACACCTACACATAATGCAGGGGGTCCTAGGATTAATCCCAAGACAAAGGTCTGTGTTTTCCTGTCTCCTTGTATTGTTAACATAGTACTTAGGTTATAGGTTGTTCTGTGGTAGATAAGTAAAAGTCAATCAAAATTACTAACAGTAATGAAAAGCAAGCAGTAAAATGACAATGTACAAAAAATAAAGGAAAAACAAAATATGAAGTTTAGCATAATTGTTTACAGTTACTTAAAATTTATGTTTTGTGAATTCTGAAAAAGATTCACAGAAAGAGACAGAGATATTATAAACTGTGTTTTTTAGTTTGGACACTAGACTAAGGATTTAAATGATCCAGTGTTATGGATGCTTTCTTTATCCCTGAAGCATTTGCATACATTTTCTTGTATGACTAAGTCTTGTAGCTTTGTTCTAAAAGCTTTAAGAGCTTGTTGGTTTCTGATACTGTGTGGAATATTTTATCCCAGTGTGCAAGACCTGTTTTGTAAAAGACCCTGTCTTCTACTGCTAGCCCATACAGGGATCTGTTTAAAGATAGGGAACCATTCTTGTTGTTTCTGAGGGAGTAGTGTGTATTTCTGACAGACAGTCATGATGTTTGACCATTTTAAACAGTACCATGTAGTAGGAGGGTTCTCTGTTGTTTAAGGTAACCAGCAAGATGTCTTTAGTAATGCGCAGTGATGGCTCCTGGTGTTTAACAGCAGAACAAGTCAAGAGTTTGTTTTCTATAGATTGACATTGCTGTGCATTAGTACTAGAGATGACTGGTATTAAAGGAAGTCTGTATTCTGGTTTGGGATTAATACATTGATGGTTAAGGCTTGTCTGCATCTTATATAGCTAGCAGATACTATAGTCTGTGGCATACTTTTGGTTAAGTGATTATTCTTCGTATTGTTATTTTGGTATGTATTTTGAAGGAAAGTGTGGAGTTGAGTGTTAACCCCAAATATTGTTTCGGAGTTACATTAAAGAGAGGATAATTGTGTCAGTCATGGAGCATCAGTGGAGATAGTAATCGCTGCAGGGTAGCACATACACATGATTTATTGGTGTTTATCAACTGTATATTCTTTTAGGCACAGTTCCAGAAGCTTAAGAAGTCAGTATGCAGTTTTTTTTAATCTAGCTATCGTCTTAACTGAGCATAGTAATATAATGTCATCTGTTACCAGTGCTAGCTTTAGGTCAGAAAGGTTTAGTGTAACCTCATTAATAAAATGCTAGAGTAACAATGGCCCTAACCCAGAACCTTAAGGGTGCTCCACAGTGAAAGGTGCCTATGTCAAACAGGGTATCTTCCACAGAATCTTGAAAATATTTGTGTTTTAGGAAGTTCTGTAATCATTTCATAGGTCCTGCTTCAACATTCAGTTTTCTAGTTTGGCGAAAATAACGTAAAGATTTACAGTTTTGAAACCTGAAATCATATTCATAAGTACTGCAGCTGTAAATACGCCATCATTCATATTATTGTAAATGGAGTCAGTAAGTGTTGTCAGTGTATCAATGCCATTACATAATCCACATTTTGAATCTGTTAGAAGATCAGACCTTGTTCATAAACCAATTTTTCAAATAATGTAAAAGGTGCTGGCTGGCAATGTGTCCAAAGTTGTTAGTATTAATTTCAAAGGGTAGTTTAGGTAATAGAGCAGAGCCAATGTCTTAAGGGAGAGAAACATTTTTGATATATGTTAAAAGTTTATTTTTAAGTTGGTCTGACATACATACGAAAGCAAGATGGATTTTGCTAAATTTGGCACTTGCGCCTTTATAGGTTTGCTAAGAGTTTTCTTACTTGCTTAGCAGAGATTTTCTAAAGTGGAATGTTGGGGAAATGTCCACTAGATGGTATTTGTGTAGTGAGAATACTGGGTCATCAGGAGTTGAGACTGAAATGTTGCATGCAGGTATATTTTCAGAGAGGGAGAATGAGATTGCTTAACAATCTTATTCACTGAGGTGATTAGCAATGTTTTGTATGCTGTGGAAAAATGTGGTTTTATGGGTGTGAAACTGGTTGCTGCCTTTTCAGTGATATGATTAGATTTTTAATTACTTTTCAAAATAGCCTGAGAGATGCAGGTAAGGTAAGTTGCTGATTTCTCAAATACATTGCCTTAACAGTTTTGATTCCACCTCTAAATTGTTTTTTAATACCTAGAAAAAGGAAAGTTGTAGATTGTTGTTGTGATGATATTTTTCCCATTCTTTCTGTGCCTATTTTCTGTTCATTGTTAAGGTTTTAATTTCTTTTGCAAGTCAGGAGGTGTTACTGTCCTTGGCCGTCTGTTAATCTTAAGGAGCAACATATCTTGAATATGAGGTGGTTGATATAAGAAGCAGAAGTAAGCTTGGTTAGGAGTTGATTGACTGTGTAGATTATGAAACAGATATCCCAATGGAAGATGTGGACAAACCAAAGGGTAACAAGGCCAAAGAGACAAACCATTCAGTAAAAACTGTAAGAAAAAACCCAGTCAAGCTAATGTAAGATGTGTGGGATTTTAGTAGTTCTGATGACCAAACCAAAAGTAGTTATCAGAAACTGGGTTAGGTGGTTCTGAAGTGCAAACAGCAGTGAGAAATGTTGTTTATAATAAGATCTAGTAGTATTTCTTCATCTAAAGAGGGGTTGTGTATTTAATAATTGTTTTGGGTCATAAGATTGAGGCATCTGTTTAATTGTAAGAATATAGGATTAGTTGCATTAATATTAAAGTCATTTAGTAGTACAGTGTTTTTGCTGATGTCATTTGGGAACATGCTGATTATTTCATTCTGTAAAACAGGAACATTCGCAAAGATAAGACTGTAAACCACACCTGTGCAAATGTGTTTATTTATTGATTGATTTAATTTGTTTACCAGGGTAGTGCACTGATCAAGATTGACCAATTTTAGGCTTATCCTGGGTAGGCTGAGATTAATAATAATAATAATTATTATTATTATTATTGTTATTGTTGTTATTATTATTATTAATGTGTAATGTGGGTAGGCTACCGAAGAACAGACATACTGTTAGCCAGTTAGGTGCCTCTTGGTGCCTTTATACAATATCAAATCAGATATCCTTTCTAATTAGTAGCAAAATTCCTCTTCCTGTTCTTGTTCCTGGCCTGCTGTCAGTAAACATAGAACAGGTTTGTCTAATATAGATAAATGAGAAAAAAAAAATAGTTTTTTAGCCACACATTTCTGTAACAGAAAGTATAAGTGGTTGGTCTACGAGAAGGCAGCATTCAAGAATGGTGCCCTTATTACTATGATACTGATGTTGATTAGAACAGTTTTTAAGTCATTTACGTGAGCTCTAATGTTGGATTTTGGAACCTGAGTAGGTGTTACAGGACCAGGATTTAGATATATACAACTTACTATATAGAGTTTTATAGCTGAAAAGTATAGTAGTGGAAATATTTTTTAATGGAAATATAGCTATCTGAGAAGTTTTGTAGTAGGAGAATTTGGGTACAGTACTGTTTGGGGTTTTGTAGGTAAGTTTGCCTAAGAGTTGTTCTGTGTAGTTTTTAGGCTTAAGAGTGCATAGTTGTTTAGGATGGATAGTTGGTTTAAACTGCTTATTGTCGTGCTGTTGGAGGATGAGTCATTAATGTGCAGGGCATATAGAAGAAAAATGTACAAATTATGATGAACAGATGTTTAATAGGTGACATACTGAGGTGGCTGCTGAGAAATGTGGTTAAGAAGGAAAGGCTAGAAAAGCATGGCAAGTGAAGATTAGCACCTATGGAGCTAGGAGAGTGCATGAAGCTAGTGTGTATAATACAGAAGATGAAACCCCCTCGCTGCCACAAAGGGATAGGAGAGTGCATGAAGCTAGTGTGTATAATACAGAAGATGAAACCTCTCGCTGCCACAAAGGGATAGGAGAGTGCATGAAGCTAGTGTGTATAATACAGAAGATGAAACCCCTCGCTGCCACAAAGGGATAGGAGAGTGCATGAAGCTAGTGTGTATAATACAGAAGATGAAACCCCCTCACTGCCACAAAGGGATAGAATGTGAACAGGGTGGAAGAGGTAATATAGAAGGCATGTTCACTCACAGTCAGCTGACGTCGGCGGTATAATCTAAACCAGGAAAACTCGCTGTCTCCAGGGGCTAAACTATGCAGAAAGGTGCAAGAGATTGTGCAGTAGTGGTGCAAGAGATTGTGCAGTAGATGAGTTACAGAACAGCAAGGAAAGTGATGAATGGGTGCCTGCCGCCTAATTATATTAATAATGTAGAATGGTGAAGGTTAACATAGATAATGTCGATTAATTATATAAACAGCACAGCTGTAAACTGTATTGCTTATGTTGAACATTTTTGAATATACATTAATTCTGTTACCTGCATAACTAAATTGTAATGGGTATGTTAAACATTTCTCTTCCTCATTCACTTAACAGCTTAAATGGGAGTTTTTTTCAAGCCTTGGTGAACAGCAAAAATAACATTGACGTATATTTTCTGTATAGCCTCTTACTTCTCAAGGTTTCAATTGTGGCATCAAATTTAATCTGTAAGTATGTGTTGCAGCAGCATTGTGCACTTTACATTGGATGATTTTTGTCCTTAACCTGATCATGGTGAGAACATTTCAAAAATAAGGGGGTGTGGTACAGAGGTTTTGAAACTTGCTAGAAAATTGACTTTTTCCAATTTCTCATCTTCAGTTATACCAATTAATTGCATTTGAAGCAGTTTCCATTCCTATGGAAATAAAAATACCCAGAGAGGTCAAAATGGTGCATTCAATTACCTTAGTCCATATATCTCATAGTGCAGACAAGTGTCTGTGTAATAAACTTAGATGATTGCATTATGCAAATACCACATGGCTTAGCTTTATAATGAGGGAGGTAAATGTGTGTATGAAGATACAAAGGAACCACCTAGATGTGAACTTTTCCACTTAATTAAGAAAACACTTTAAAAATGATGTCCATTAACTATGAAAATAAGGTATGTGGAAAGTGTGTGTGTGTGCTTGTAACTATTTTGACAACATACAGACACTTCATTAAACCATGAGAATGATATTTAACTGTTTTTGTAATGTTTGTACCTGATATAATTGGTTGCTAAATGAATGAGCTAGGAACGTCATACCTGATTTCAAGTACAACAGATCTGACAGGCTGAAATAAAACAATGAAAGTTGGAATCTGGACATACAACTTAATCAGTATCAAGTAGGGCAAATAAGAGTCAGAAGTGTAACTAATGATATGATACAGACATATAATGTTGAAACATTGTATACTTATGAAAAACATTCATTTTTGAGATCTCCTAGTTGCAATCAGAATGTAAAACTACTGCCACAGAAGCCCAAGGGAGATTCAAAAATGTAGTGCATAATTTGCAACGCCGATCTGAATCACAACCACCACATAAATTGTTGATACAGGAGTGGGAAAGGATACATGGATGATTATGCAACTTTGTTGTATGCATCTCAATGTCTCAAATAAATAGCAGAAGTCAACTTGAATATGTCATATGTGATAATATTTTAAGCAAAATACACAGCATACATGTACCAATGCAATTCCACTTTATGAGCAATGCAACAGTGAGGTATAATCCACAAATAATAATGAACATGCATGTTCACCAGAGTAGTCAAGTAGTGGGCAGAAGTAATGCCACAGATGTGGATGGGACAAGTGTGGCATTTCAGATTACCCAACCCACTTTCATGCAAAAGCAAGTGGACTGTGTGTGCCCAATGCAGTAGGAGAAAGTCAATAGCTGTGCAGACATAGATGTTCATAACAGTGGCACTACTGATGACAGGCACTTCCCAAAGTCTTATGAGTTGCAAAACCAAAATTTGCAAGCTTTGTCCTGTGGCGTACTGCAACATTTTCTGATCATCAAGAAGAAGCAGGTCCAGGAACATATTCATATAATCACCACCAAGACAAAAAAGGACATAATTAATGAGGGTATTCCATATCTTCCAGAATGCAAGGTGAAATCAAGGAAAATTAATATCCACAGTGCAGCATGTAGCAGACAGCACTATTGATACCAATGCATATATAAACTGGTATGAATTTTACACATTAAATATGTAGGTGGTGTGTGCAACCACAAAGGAAGGATACAGGCTATATGCACCTGATACTTGACTGAAGCCATGATTTAAGCTTCTCCATTTTATAGCATAGGCTAGATTCAGACTTGCTGAATCTAGATTGTTTGGTATCATTTGAGCACTAAAACCAGCTCTTCGCTGTGGTACTGAATGATCTGAGGCGTCCATTGCTTCCATCTATATTAGTGCCTGTGTTTGCCCTTATATTGCACGTTTAATTTGTATTTGCATTCTTGAATTGTCTGAACTGTTTTTTGTCACATTTTAGTCTATACTGTACTAGTTCCTCTGCAGCAGAGCCCAGTTCCAGGCTTGCTGTTTCTGGGTCTGTTTTGTAACTTCTGAGCATCAAATTCAAACCATCCTTGTAGGTGAAGACCCGTCTGCATCCTTGTGGAAAGAGAGTGTTTTCTGGGTCCCATCTTATCGAGGGTGATTGGAGTAGTGCTCAGAGAGAGCATCTGTATTGGTTAGTTTGAGTGAAAAGAGTTCTCTCGTTTTGTTTAAGGCCTGCTTTTACACTTGTCTGGGTGTAGAGCACCATCATGCACTGCCGCATAGTGGTGGTCACTGTTGGTGGTTTAGATGCAATGCTTGTTAAATTTTCCCTTAGCACTTAACTTGTGGTCCTTCAGAGGTTTTTCGCAGTCCTGCTCTATTATCAGATGGAACACTAAGCCTAGCTTCAGAGGTGCCAACAAACCTCTCCACTAGCCATTGCTAAGAGTGACCTCTTTTCCTAACCATATACATTTACCTACACTATGGAGGGACAATTTTCTACAGTTTCCCCAGCCAGCTTGGTCGAAGTGGGCATCATGAGGCAGTGTAGCAATTGCCTCATGTTTACTGAAAACCCTCTACTTGTAGTCCACACAAACTCAAGATATGAGAGATGCACCTATATTAAGAACCTTGAATCCATGCTCTCTCACACACCAGTTAGTACATATGACAATATGGGGTGATTATGAGACAACAATGTTCATTGGCTATGTGCAGTATTGTGTCAAGTATATAGCTGGTGAGGATTACATGGTGGTACTTAAACTGTTGGCTTCAGTTTGGCAGGCATTATGAGGAGATCCAAGAGCAGACACAGACTCAATTCACTGGTGAACCATGGCATAAGAAATAGGTGGGCTTGTACATAAGGTACAAAGAAGGCTGTGGTATCTGACGCATAATGGTACATATTCACAGTGCTGTATATCCTATAGGCACATTATTAATGATGTTTAGCCGAATGCAAGATGCACAAGACAATTTTTTGCAGGAATAATGTCATGGTAAATGATGGAAGCAAGAATGAAGAGATGAATTTGAAGAGCCACAATATGGCCAGGGTGATAATCCCTTTTACAAATAAAAATATGAAGGAAAAATAAATAAAAGATAGGAATTGGAAATGATTAAGTGTCGATGAAAACATTTCAACAATAGTAGGAACGAGACCGAGCTATACATATAGGAATAATGAATCTTTAAAGAGATTGTTATGCTATGAGGATGACAAGAATATGAATGCAATACACTCTGATAGGCAAGGGACGTTCACCCGCAGAAGTTGTAATCAATGCATGTATATGGCAGGTGATAATAAATTTATCCATTCAAACCCTGGACATGAATACATTTTTAAACATTATGCTAATTGCAAAACAAGGGATTTGGTATGCCTGGCACAATGCCAGGTATGTAAATCTTTCTATGTGGGCATGACAAACAGAACCCTTAAGTAGAGAGTGAGAGAACACATATATGCCATAAATAAAGAAGATGAAAACAATGCATTGGCTAGGCATGTGTTGACCCATGGCATGACACACAAGTTTAGGTTTAGGGCCTTGGAGTTAATTAAAAAGACTGGTAGGCTAGGTAATATTAAAAACTATACTGAGGGACAAGAAAATAAGTGGATCATACGCCTACAAGCCCATAAAATGAGTGGTTTAAATGACAAAATAACACTAAAACCATTTTTAACAACTAAGTTGTATGCACATTAAGCATTTTGATTTTTTTATTATTTACTGTTTGTTTTTTATAAACTATATTTTTGCATATAAAATGTAATTAAATTATATAGGCTTTAGAGAAGGCTTTCATGATGATTTTATAGAGCTATTTGATGAGTGTGATGTCATAATCAATTTTATTAAGTAATTGGAGGTTGATGAAATGAGGTTACTATTTAAATTAAATGGAGAATGTGTGTGTATGAAAGTCTGATGAAACGTTTTTATAACGTGAAAGCGCTCACTGTTCTGAAGCATTGGATTTATTAAATCTATGTATATATATTGATATCTGCTGTGGTGTTGCCTCTTTTGTATTTTTTGGATTTTTGTACTGCTTCTAAGAGGCACTTTGCCCAGGACTGCCTTGTTTGATTTTCTGCCTGATATATTTCACCATCGTTGTATGTGAAGCAGGACATGCCAGTCCTACGACTTTCCATTCTTTCCTATGGCTAGCTGCACACTGCCTCCTCCTGCATATTCTTACTTTATTTCTGAGATTACATGTAGGCTGGCTACAATAATTGTGACAGTTCCCAGGAAGGTGGATGGGAAGTTTTAAGGAAGGATCATGCATAATCACTTTCTAGCAAATAGGAGTGTATACAGTATTATACTTATGTTGATCACTTCTGTAGTTGTATTTATTTTATTTTTGTCACATAACTTATAACCGTGTTCCTCTTTCATTGGTGTGCTGTAATTCTTTAATTCTTGCTCATATAAGAAGTGTCATTTGTGACATTTATGGTGCAATGCTATATATATATATATATATATATATATATATACATATATATATATATATATATATATATACATATTCATACATATATGCTAAATGTGTGTGTGTGTGTGTGTGTGTATGTGTGTATGTGTGTGCGTGTGTGTGTGCGTGCGTGCGTGTGTGTGTGTGTGTGTGTGTGTGTGTGTGTGTGTGTGTGTGTGTGTGCATCCTTCCACAGTCATAGGCATTCTTTGTGCTCTTCCATGTTTTATGTCATTGTAGTTATGGGTGTCATTCATCATTACCTGTGTAGGATGATATCTACTGTTTCCCCAAGTGTGATATCCTAGACCTTACCCAATAAAAGCAATCTGTGAATCATTTTGCTAAGCATGCCCATCAAATGTACTTTGTGGTTGGTGTCTAGCTCACTATCTTTCTGTTAAATCCTGCCCATCAGTATTACTGTTGTGTTACCATGGGCGTCACACATGCTGCTATCATCGATACCTTCTATCTAGTTAGTCAAATGACATATCTATCTGGTAGCATGCTGCTTCACTGCAGTCCTTAGTCCTTGCATTTTATGTCATCTTAGCCTTATGTCTGAATACTTATATTTCCCACATTTATGTCTGGTGTAGTGCAACATACACTTTCTTTACTGTGGCCTCAAGCCTCCTGCAAATGGCTTTTGTTTGTGGCTAAGGGTGTAGTATATAGGCTAAATAGTTTTAAATATACTGAAGTCTAGCTCAGGGAGAATTATAATTTTCTAAATGTATCTAGATTTGTCTGGATTTTTCAAACATTTTTTTAATATTTTTGTATCTTTATTTGTTGGTTTTATCACATGACTACAAGTTTCTATTTAAACAAGTTATTTTGCATATGTATTAGTTATGGAAAGTCTTACTTGCTTGTTTGTGTCTTTCGGCTTTTCCCGGTTAGGGGTTGCCACAGCGGAACTCCGGTCCGCTAATGATTGGTAGTGGATTTTTACATACTGGGTCACCAGCCCTGATGCACAACCTTCAATGAAGGTACGCCCCATTAACGTATGCCTCCACACAGAAGACGCTCTAGCTGAGAATCGAATGGGACAACGTCTTGCTATGAGGTGACAAGGCTACCGCAGCAAGCTTGGGAAAAAGACAAAGGCACTAAATTAACCCAATTTTTATTGCTCTTTCCAGTTTTTGTTTTTGACTTTTCATGTTAGCTCCAGGGATCTGTAAATCCTTTTTTATCTGATTAAATTAAGAATAACAATGCCAGCTGCTATTTAAAGGATAAACGAAATCCAATGAAACAGTTTATCATGTACGGTACCCTATTTTCCAAATTTAGAATATAATGGGAAAAGCTGCTATGGTATACAAATCAGATGTTTATAAGAGCCAGACTAATAACTGCCTCAGACAGTTCTGGATAAGTAGTTCATTTATGAGAGGCTGGCCATTTGGCTATACCGGTAGTGACATGAGTCTTAATACTAATCTGAGAACCAGAAGACTGACAAGAACAGGAAGTAGAAGAGCTACATTGGCTGTCTCATTTCTATGAGAAGCAGATGTTCCTCCATTTACTGGACCCAGGTCTTCATGATAGTTGTAATAGAATGATCCAGGAGACGAATTCCATATCTCTACTGAGCAGCCAAGGTTTATGTATGTAGTGTATATAATTTTCAAAAGGCTGAGACCAAAATCCTGAAAGTACAAAAGACTGAAAACTCAAAATACTGAATCTCAAAATACCGAAAACAAGATACAGAAACAAATAGAAGACAAACCATATCACTTTTTTCCACATGAGCTATGTTTTAGTATAGCTAGTTAGAAGGGAACATGACTAAGGTTACAACAGGCAGTCATGAAACACATAATGGTATGTTTGCTATTTTGGTCTGTTGAGTGCAATCATGGAATTGATATATTTAAGTAGTAGGGGGTGTGGGGGGCACAGCTGCCCACATGGGGGGTACAGGGGGGCTTGCCCCCTGGTTATACTTGTAGAAGTGGTAAACAGTTTATCTTTTATTTGTTTCTGTATGTAGTTGTGCTAGAATATAGTAAGTGTTGGTATTCTGTGTGTTTTTAATATTCTGAGATTCAGTATTTTGAGTTTTCATTCTTTTGAACTTTCAAGATTTTGATGTCAGTCTTTTGAAATTCAAGATTTTGAGCTTTCAGTCTTCTGAAGTGAATCCCTGCAGACTAGTTCAATTCTAGTGCTGCTAGTAGCCTCATGGGTCATGAGTCACAGTCAGGACTTCATCCCTCTTTGCTATAGCTGCTCTTCACCTCATTCAACACTTTTGATGATTGTTTTGACAATTATTTCTACTGCCAATTAACCAATGGAAAAGAGCCAATAAATGACAAAGAAAATTTCATTGGGATGAATGCTTTCCTTTGAGTTTTCATTAAAAACATTCAAACATTCTGGGAAGAACATAATAATATAGATACAGAATGTGAAAGCTAATAAGAGTTTTCATCTGCAGCAATAGGCTGCTTATGATTTCTGAACATATTTACAATGCGCTTCACACATTACTCTAATTTCTGGCAAAGTTCGTGGTCAGTGCTGTTGAGATCAGATCCAGTGAGTACTATATTACCTTTCTACTATGAGCTATATTCTTTCTACATTCACAATTAAGTATAACCAAAGAAATAGGCATACGTTAAATAAATGCTGATCATGAAATGGAATTATCATGCTTGCAGTAATGTGACAGTACCACTGACAGCCATTTCATAATATACAGAAACAGCTTCCTCATGGCATGTCAGCAGTGCAGCATTAAGACATTGACAAAAAATCTTTTGAAAATGATAGTGTGTTTTATTATGGTTCAATTTCAGTAATCTTGGTTTGGGTAAAAAAAAAACCTGTGGAGCAAACTTAATCATATCCTGACCTTATAGTCTATGGTATACTTACAGTTCGTTGCACCCTTATATTAGCATTCAGAGAAATACTGGTAACACTAAACTACCACATCTTCTGCATTGATCCTTAGATGAGTACGAAAGACATGAAATTCAGATTATTACAATTTATGCATTTAAAGATTTATTGAATTTTGCTTATAAGATCTGTAGTTCCTTCTTAAACGTAATACTGTTTCAGAATGCAGTGTGCAGAAAATATTAATAACGTATGGGACTCTGTCATTTATATTGACATTTATCTGTTTATTTATTTATTTTTAAACATCACATCATGATGAA
Source organism: Protopterus annectens (assembly GCF_019279795.1). NCBI lineage: Eukaryota > Metazoa > Chordata > Ceratodontiformes > Protopteridae > Protopterus > Protopterus annectens. Next base: position 1,984,935,374 of record NC_056737.1, on the reverse strand, counting down.
CTATCCAGCAAATTATGAAAAGTTCTTAGACTTGGTCCAAAACATGGGGCAAAAAACAATATAGTAGTACAGTACACAATAAATAATCAAACATGCTAGAAATAAACTCAAACATCACAAAATAAACACAAAAAGTACAATCAAACCATTCTTCAGAAATGTGTTAATGAATTTTGCAACTCTACTTTAGCAATTTATAGAAGGTTTAGGGCTAAGCATGTGAATATATTGTTGTTTAATTTTAGATCAAATCTTAATCAGTCTTGAACTGGTTTCACGCTCTGCTTTATAGGGATGAAATAATAATTTGTAAAAATGATGAAGTAACTTTTTTGCAAGAAAAATGGAAAGCTTACCTGTTCATTTTATTATTCTTTACTACAAATTAATTCAAATATATTTAAGCAATTTTGTTTAACTCAGGGTTTTGGATCTGTGCTACTCATACACTTTTAGAATACAGTATTGTCTTTAGTATCATTTTTTTCCCAAATGTTATATTGTATTTAAAATCATATTTGAAAAAGGTAGACTTCTGAAAATGGAATAAATCTAAAACGTGTTATAGATCTAAAACATAATGTGTTTGTCTACAGTATATGAAAAGAACACATAAATCAACCCCATGTTTGATGCATGATATCATACCTTTTAAATTTCATCATTTTTGGAATTTTTCAAGTATATTTGAAATCACTATGAATACAAACATGAATACCATCAAAACTGATGCAGTACATATATTATGTCAATGCAAAGTAAACTTTAAAAAACAATGTAGAATTAGATCTTATTTAATTAAAATATCTTCTGATGGGACAGATATCAAGCACCATTGCACTTTCTGCACAAATAAAGGTTACATTGTAGTCCATAATGTTTATTTTACTAATGTACCTCTACTGAATAAAAAATGAAATGTTAACTTTGAATTTAGTAAAGTTAATTCTAAAGTAATAGTGTAATATATCGAGGCATGGCACATAATGTTTGACAATGGAAAGCAACATTTTATTTTATTTTATTTTATTCGTTTGTGCCAGAGGTCAAAGCAGGGCACAACATGTAAACGAACATATTTTTGCCCATTGGATGAGCACTCAAGACAGCCATAAACAGTCTCCCTTTTGGCATTTCCCATGCCACACAGGATACAAGGTCCTTTGGGGATATTATGATTTAAGAGATTGACTCGAGTATGAGATCCTTCTCGGATATAGCTTGTGGATATATCTGTCATACTTGCAGCCTTTTCATAATAGTCTGTTCCCAAGTCTTCCAGATATAGGTCTGAGTTAGAAAAACTATTCATTGTTCTGTCATCTGCATAGAGAAACAAGAGGAGTTGTGTAAAAACACTTCAGATATGACAGTGCTACAGTATCAAAGTATTTAATTCTATAATATTTACCTAAGGTTTAAATGCTACTGCACCATTCATACATATTTTCTAAGTTATGTACATAAAGCAGAAGTGCTAATATAAGATGAAATTAGAAAATATTAGTAACCACTGGAGGTTTCCTGACCTAACAGTGTAATTTAGAGGCATCCATTGATTCTAGGTATATATTGCTTTGTGCATGAAGCAGAGCTATGCAATGCTCAGAACTTCTGATAAAATGTTACTAAAGTCACTTTTTATTGTAACCTTTCTAGAACCAACAAAGTTATTTCTTGAAACTGAAACAGTCACATAGTAGTAGAACAGAAACATATGTAGCGATGTAAAGCCTTTTAATGACAGGGAAGAACTAGAGCCATTCTAAGAAGTGGGAGCCATTCTTATTAATAAATGCCATATTGTTTATTTAAATGTAGTTTAATTAAAACACCACACTAAGATGTGAATTTCTTTGTATGGGATTTTTTTATGGAAGGCGACAATCCACAAGTGAGTACTTGAAGGAATGGTTTAAAAATTCATAATAAAAACATAAAAATCCTAAAATAAGACAGTACCAAATTATAATAAAGATAGCATAGCAAACTAAAGCTACAACAAACAAATTTCAACAGCCCTGCTATTAAACATGTTTATAAAATGGGCATTACACAAGAAGGGCTTGTTACAGCTTAAGCAGATACTGATTATAATGGTTATACTTGAGTGTTCAGATTTAATTTTGATTAGGATGATTGGTATGAACTGGGTGTATGCTATCTTATCATCATGAAAATTAGTACAGTCACACTACATGACCGCCCTAGACTTTTCCATGTCCCCATTTCATCCCTGGCTACCTTTTGCTACCATAGTTCTTATGACAGCATATTTAATGCATGTTTCAGCTTTCTCAAATTCCAGTATTGCTTTATCTTTGCCATTTTTATTTAAAAACTGCCTGAAACTTTCAGTGCTTTTTATTGAAGACAATTTCTCACATGCTAAAAAATGTTTTACCTTTAATGCATGCCTTATGGGTATATTTACTACTGAGAAACAGTTTATTTTACTTTATTCGGTCTGAGAAGTGGTCAAGTGCTTCCAGTATATGGTCAATATATATTTTCAAAGTATATTTTTTCCTTTTAATTCAGTATTAATGATTCTCATTCATGTAGTTGCCCTGTTCCCACTTTGAAGGTGTTACCAATGAAATCCTTCAGGTTCTTCTCACAGAGTCACAGAGTATGTGTGTGTCCCCTGCATATTTAGCAACTGCTGACTTGTTTTCAAAGAAGTAAATGTTTTAAGGAAATATTAGAAAATAAAAAAAGTTATCTTCCCAAAACCACTGGTGTCACATTTATTGAAATAAATCAGAAGTCAGTTTTGGGCAGTATTGTGTCTTCTCCAAACTACAAAACTTATGTTAAATTACAGGCAGTTATATATTCTGCTAGAATAAGCAGTACCATACAGCTTACACTCAGTCAATCTTTTAGTTTTGTTATATGTCCATTCTGTCCGTCCTGTCCACCTGGTGAATCTGGGCATACTGGGGCAATGCAGCAACTGTCTCATGTACACAGACGACCCTCTCTTCCTACCACCCAACACTACAACCTGTGAGAGATGCACTTACATAGTCAAACTGGAAACAAAGCTCTCTCCAGCCAAGATTGTGCTAGACAGTCAAGAGGAGAAGGTTAACACCTGCACCAAACCACAAAGCCCTTCTAAACCCACACCATCAACACCCACATATAGCAACATTAAACCCACATATGCAGAAGCCCTTAACATTAACCTGCCCAAGCAACAAGGACCTCCAGAGCTGAAACACAAAACACCAGTCACAACCAAAGTGACACATAGCTCACAACACCAGTGTGCTACTCAACAACAGCCCCCTAAGGCAAGACAACGTACCCAACACTTTGGTCATAGGTGACTCTATAGTCAGGCACACTGATATCCCACTCACAGGCTGAACAAGGAGAAAATTAATGTCAGCTGCCTGTCGGGTGCCAGGATCCACTACATAATGCATGCACTCAAGTCACTCCACAAAAAGTACAAATATGACTCTGTCATTGTCCATGTTGGAGTGAATGATTTGAGACATACCTCTCTGGACTACATGAAAAGAGTCATGGAAGAGCTCTCAGATCATGTCGCCCAGGCAGGTATGACCCTAGCCCTGAGTAGCATCCTGTCTTTGCCCAGAACGATATCACAGTATAAGGACAAAATGATTGACTTCAACAATTGGCTAAGCTTCTAGTGTCATTCAAAGGGGATCCAGCATCTGTCTGCCTGGGACGACATGATCAACAAACCATGATGCTTTGCCAGAGATGGTCTGCACCTGTCACCCCTGGGATTCAGGTTACTGGCTAAAGCTCTTACCTCCCCTATAGTGCCTTTTTTAGGCAAGGTTCAAAGGACAAAACCACCACTGTAACAGATACAAGCATGCAAAATCTGAAGGTAATGCTACTCAATGCTAGAAGTCTAAATCTCAAAATGCACTCTCTCGAGGCACTCCTAAAAATGGAGAACATCGATATCTGTGCAGTAACTGAGACCTGGTTCAAGGCTCCAGAGAGCACCCCTGCAATACCAGGCTACAACTCTTACCACACTTTTCGGCCACCAAACCAAGACCAAAACACTAAAGGTGGAGGTGTCTCCATATTCTCCAAGGATATTCACACCTCCAGGCTAGTTGCCCAACACAATGCATCTGAAATTCTCCAGGTGCAACTAACACTAGCTAAGACTGCAATCCAAATTGTAGCTTGCTACAGATCCCCCACCATGCCCCAAGATTCTCACTACACCTTTCTAAACATACTGGAAAATATTAAGATATAACAAACACCCTAATACTGGGTGATTTTAACTACCCTGCCATTAACTGGGAAAACAACTCGGGTACCAACACCTTTTCCCAACGGTTCTTGGAATTCATAAATTCCAATGCCCTGGATCAACTAATCCATTGTCCCAACAGGGGCTCCAATATCCTAGACCTGGTCATTACCAACATGGGAGATAGATGCTCCACACCAGTGGTCACCCCCTCATTGGTCAGATCTGACCATCAGCAAATCACCCTTGGCATCCACATCCCATCCCCACCCCCCCAGTACAGAAACCTCTGTAAAAAACTTCTCCAAAGCCAACTTCATGCTACTCAAGTCAGAAGTGACAAACTTCATGACACCCATGCAGAAGGGAGCTGAAAGTTTGACTGCTGAATCCTACACTAAGGCACTGTACAAGCACATCCACTCGTGCATGAATTGTGCCATCCCAAATAGAACCAATACTCTCTCCTCCAAAAAAAGAAAGACAATCTGGTGGTCTCATGCCATAAACAAACTATACAACAGAAGGAAGAAACTGTTGCAGAAAAGAGGAAAATCCCAGGATGCAAAAAAATCCCAGCCTCAGTAAGAAGCTGAGATCCTCATAAAATCCTCCAAAGCTAGTTACAAAAATAAAATTGCCAAAGATTCCAAAGACAACCACAAGGCATTCTATAGTTATGTCAAGACTCTAAATGGCAATGCTCAGATCTGCTCTGAGCTACAACAGAATGGCATTAAATATACTGATCCCAAGGATATTGCCAATATACTGGCAAATCGATTTAGTGCAAACTTCAACCCCTTCTCACCCCCTAAAGGGCCCATCTCAATACCAAAAGATTGCCAAATTCTGGTAATCACGGCCACACAGGTAGAAACTGCACTCTCCAAAGCTAAGAATACAGCATCCATGGGACCAGATGGCATCCCGGGCTGGGCACTACATGAACTACAAAATGAACTGGCACCTCACCTAAGTGTCATGTTTAATCATAGCCTCACCTCAGGCTTCGTGCCCACTGAGTGGTGCACAGGTACAGTTATCCCCCTCCACAAGGGGGGATCTACCTTGGATCCTGGGAACTACCGTACCATCAGTCTGACAAATCTGATCTGCAAGGGCATGGAACACATTATCATAGAACTTATAAATAAAGACATTGTCAACCTTCAAACACTGGACCCCACCCAGTTTGGGTTCATGAAGGGCCAATCTTGTCTCCTGAACCTGATTGACTTCTTCAAAATAGGCTCCAGAGCTATGAACAAGGGTAAGATGGTCCACACAGCCTGTCTGGACCTTGCCAAGGCCTTTGACACCATCCCCTACTCTGGAATCATAGATAAACTTACTAAGCTGGGAATAAATCCCTACGTCACTCGATGGGTTGCCAACTGGCTTACTGACAGAACCCAGACTGTAAAAGTAGCTGACTCCAAATCCAGCTCTAGACAAGTGACAAGTGGAGAACCTCAGGGTTCAGTCCTTGGACCGCTCTTGTTTGGCATCTACTTCTCTGAAGTACAGGCCAACACTAAGGGACTCTGGCTAACAAAGTTCACTGATGACTGCAAACTGGGAGCCATTATTGAATTGCCAAATGATGTGGATATTCTACAAAAGGCCCTTACAGAAAAAGATGCTTGGTGCCAGAGCCATGGGCTCAAGCTTAATGCCAAGAAATGTATAGTTATCCCCATTGGAAAAAAACACGTACCCATGAGTTACCACATAGGTGGCAGTACACTAAACACTGAAAGTGTGATGAGAGACATAGGGACACAGGTGGAAAGTGGTCTCACCTTCGATAACCACATCACCACAACAGTCAGGAAATCCTTTCATGTGGCACACCTCATCACTAAGGGCTTTTCATCCAGAAAGAAGGAGGTCATTGTCCCACTGTACTCATCCCTCATTATACCCATTATAGAGTACAATGCCCCATTTGGTATGTACCTCACAAGACATCTGCAACAGCTGGAAAGGCCACAGAAATACCTCACTAAAAGAATAACAGGCCTAAAGCAGATGCCCTATGCTGACCGTCTAAAAAACTCCAGCTATACTCTGTGGCATATCATCTACTCAGAGTCGATCTCTGCTTAACATACAGGGCCATGTCAAACCCTGAGCTGTTGGACATGCTCCACTTAAAGAAATCCCAATCCCTCAGAGCCACACGCTCCAGGGATCTAAACCTTGTCATCCAATGAACAAAACATTCTGGAGGGATAGGTTCCTGACCCAGAGACTCCCCATACTTTGGAATTGACTGCCCATACATGTCAAGCAGAGCACCTCCTTGGCCCTTTTCAAAAGGAACCTTGACGATTGGATGGGAGATAGGAAATTCACCCCAGGGATCATGTCAGTCACCCTACTAGACAGGGTTCCAGGGAAGTAAATATTGTGGGAAGAAATATTCTGGGAATTGATATGGCTAGGCTTGTATAGGCCCTAGGGCCGATAGCCTAGTACCAACCTATGAACCTATGAACATGCCTGGATATTTAATTAACTGACATGTATTACATCTGTAGCATTCAAAAGTGCTGGTTTGTTTAACTTTAACACTTTCATATACCAGAGCTCTGATCAACAGCTCATTGAAATCAAACCTCTCCTATATAGAAAATGCAGGATAAATACCCACATTTGTAGCTATCTTACCATCCCTTAGTCATATAGACGAATCATTAAAAAAAAATCAATAACTTTCTTATCCTTAGTGTATAGAGAAATAAAAGGAATTGTCTATTTCATTATTAACACTATTAATCAATGCATATAACTATTAGTATAATTAATCTGTTCCAATATCATTACCATTTCAATATTATCTTTAAAATTCTTTGTGAGTTTTTCTACGGCAGTTGGTAGTTTTACAGGTTTCATATATAACTTAGAGGCAATCCCTGTACAACTTTTCATACCAATGTATCCAAAAATGCAATACTATTGACATTATATTTTCATTCAGATGGACGTAGTACATAGCATTCTTTCACAATGTCTACAGACTGAAATCGTTCATTAATGTCTTCCTTCCATACATAAGGCAGTCGTCTGTATAGTGTACAAAATATTTTGACCTATTTAAGCTATACATCATGCATTTTCAACATTTGCTTCATATTAGCCAAAAAAAGCCTAAGATATGATTCAACATTTGATTCATAAAAGCCAAAAAAAGCTTAAAATATGATTATAAGAGACCACATGATCATTTCCATTTTCTGCAAATAATATTATGCATTAAAATAAAACATAGACAGTGGCCCTTTTCCCTTATGAAGTCTGTGCTGACAAGTAGCTAAAATGAGTATCTATTGTTTGCATGAATTCTCATCTGCTGAAACTTAAAATAATGATACTAAATGAATAAAAATGCTTGCAGTCATGTACAGAAAGCAAATATGAAACCCTGAATATCAAGTCAATCACTAATTCAACAAGTAAATCTATAAAAAATGCAACTGAAATTTAAAGTATGAAAAATATCAACAGTTCATTTTTTTCAGGGCAATTATTTCCCTTTCATTGCCCAATACCCCATTTACCAAATATACTAACTCCTGAAGTCATATTATCTCTAAGAGTAAATGGAATTTTTGAATTTTCAGGAAAACAAAAGTATTCCTTTTACTCCAAAGTACAGCAACCTCAGAGTATATTTAATTAATTGGGGTTGGAGGTTATAGACCACAAGATGAACCCCCTCCCACTACAAAACCATGTTTTAAATACAACAGCTTGGAAGCAGATGAGATTACCATGTTCAATGTGTTAATTATAGTAAGGATCAGAGTATTAACACTGCTCTTCAGAATGATCAAATGTGGGTATTTTGGGTGGCTTCTGCAATGGCAGCATTTGTGGTTTGAGGTATGTTTGGTGGTTTTAAAGGTTTGAGGTGAGGCAGTTAGGAAGTTGCTGCACCTGTTTTGCCTGATGAACTATAGCTATATTTTGAATATATGGTATAATATCAGGTTTCATTTAAATGTATTTCGTTAGACAAAATTACAGTATTCTCTTTGCATAAGTCTAGAAATGCAGCCATATTAAAGCAGGCCTTCACAGTATGCATACAGTTTCAGTGAAATAATCTTTAGTCAAGAATACTGATAAGAACAGAATGTGCAGTACACTGAGTACAAACACATTTTGTTTGTATGGTACAAGGCTTGGGAACCAAGGTTAAAGATGTATGTAGAAACTTACAGGGTTTTGGTCTTATTAGGAAATACTTCAGACATAGTTAATTTAGATCATTTGGACTGATATGCAAAAAATCATTGCAGCACAGTCCTCAGAAGTTTCATACAGACACTTGAGAGTGAATGAAGTGAAAAGATAACACGGCCGGACTTGCAAAACACCGTTTTTTAATACTTATTTTAAACGCTCAACAATAAAAATACGTTTTTCATCCCGTTTAAATACAGGACTTCTTCAGAAACTAAACAAGTTTAAAATTCAAAGACTGGTTTTTATACATCCTTTTAAAAAACGCACCAATTTCCTGAAATTACTTTGCTTTTAAAGGCATATACAGCCTAACAATAAGAGACTGGAACAAATCATTTTAAAGAAACAACTTTACAAATCCTTTTTTAGTCTAATATGTGCTGGAATGAATACGCTTTCTTATCTATTTCTTATATATTAATTTATAAATATAAAATATATAAAAAAATCTATGTGTATATACAAAATTTTATATATTTGTATTATTATATTGAATTACATGAAGATACAACATTTCATACACTGAAAAGCTTATAAGCAAACATTTATAAATTTCATAAAATTCATATTCGCATATGCTTACTCACACATATATCCACATATATATACATATATATATATATATATATATATATATATATATATATACATATACATATATATACTCATACACTTGCACACATATGTGTGCAAATATATACATTTTTGTGTTATTGTTGTTTTAGCAGGCATTGTTAAGACCTTTGAATTATGGAAGTAAAGTGTTACAATGCATAAATAATATATTGATACAGAGACAGAAAAACATTCCCAGATATTAAATGATGTTTTGCTAGTTTACAGAATGTAGTATTTGAAGTCAATGCTACATTTTAAAAGTGACAATACATTCAAAAGTTCAGATCCCATGCAAAAAGTGTGCAGCATAAATATTATGTCTCATTAAAGCCACAGATTCAAATCTCATGTTAGGATCTGAAGAAACTTCACACACCTGTATAAAGGACAGACAAGCAAAGTTCTAGACTCAGATCAGTTTAACTCTAGTAATAAATGTGTATATGTAAAAGATTCAACATTGTATATATTTCTTGCAGAAATTGCAATTTACCAAGACACCAGAGGCACAGACTTATATAACTGAGTTATCAGATTACAGGCCAGCTCAGCGAGTTGAATTAAAGATAGTACTGTATGTCCTAAAACAATATGGTAAGGATCAGTTTAATATTATTAGTGACAGATTTATGCAGTAACAGTTCTTACTACTTATCCCAAAAAATTGTAGACAGTAATGATAAATCCTTTCAGCATTCAGTAGTACTGAAAGAGTTAAATTATGTCAGCTAAATGTTGGCATCTAAGTTTAAGGAAGTCATTGTTCCATTGTCATTGTTCCACTGTATTTGGCATTCATCAGACCTATTACTGAGTACAAGGGAAGTAAATACTGTGGGAAGAAATAGCCAGGGAATTGTTATGGCTAGGCTTGTATAGGCCCTAGGGTCGATAGTCCAGTACCAGCCTATGAACCTACAATGTCCCCTTTGGTACATACCTAACCAGGCATATCCAACAAGTGGAACATCCACAGAGGTTCCTCACTAAAAAATACAGGGCATAAGTAAAATGCCCTGTGCAGACTGCCTCAAGGCCCTATCCCTGTATTCGGTCTCCTACAGGCTTTTGAGGGGAGATCTATGCCTGGCATACAGGGCATTGTCTGACCCCACTCTACTGGACCTCCTGCATATCCAGGAAACAAACAACACCAGAATTACCCATTCTAAAGACTTAAACCTTGCCTGTGATATAAATAGGTCCTGCTGAAGAGATAGGTATGTATCCCAGAGACTTCCCCATCTATGAAACAGGCTCCCCATCCATGTGAAGCAGAGTTCCTCCCTAACCCAATTCAAGTGGAACTTGGACAATTGGATGGGAAACCAGAAATTCATCCCTGGTTTGGCACATATGCCTCTAGGGGACACAAGTAACCTGTAAATGGTTCATCTCCTAGGCTCATGCTTACACTTATCAAGGGTATCAGAACTTGTCAGAGATTTGGGATGCATGAGTAGGCTTAAAAAGGCCCTTGTGGTTGTTAGCCTAATAAACACCTTTGAACCTAAGTAAACAGCTAAGTGTAAAGTGGCGGACAGAAACCTACACACAGAAGAAATTATTTTGTAAATTATGACCTGAGGGTCACAGAGTAAACCTAGAAAGTTCAACAGTTAAGATTAATTTTATAAAGGTTCAGAAATGCAAAAAAGTTGAAACATTAATACAGTGTCAGACTACTACTTTAGATTCATTTGTGGTTATGACAGGGAAAACAATCCCACTGAAGTTTCCAACTGATTTAATAATAAAGTTACAGCCTTGCCATTTCATTGTAGTACATTATTAGTTCAGTTACAGACTTGTGAGAATTTATTTATTAGTAACATAGATCTATTTCACTATAGTACATTATCAGTTTGCTTACAGACTTACAATAATTTATTAATTATACATGTTTATTTCATGCAGAAAAATGTAAATGCTATCAATTTATAATTGCTAAAACTGCAAATGTTATTTTAAGGACCTGATACTGCTTTTTGTGCTTTGCAGCTATCACTACAAAAAGACATACTGTCAGTTTGGATATCTGAATAATTTTCAGTTTGATTTTATATACAGTCAAGAAAAAATATTAAATCAGCCACCCAACCTTGCTCCGAAGATGGAAAAGGGGGTGGGAGTGGAAGGCCTAAGTATAAAAGGGAGAAAAAAGGGCATTGGGACTCTAAGGTGGCCCTTCCAATACCTCAGCAGTGACTGGGACAATGCAGAGTAAGGCCTAAACTTGGCTGTGGTGCACAACTCAAGTATATACAAAAAGACAAGACCACAAAAACCAGAAGTTAAGATTGTGTTTTGTTTTCAATGTTTAAATGTGTTTCAGTAATCTAAAATCTATAAAGTTAAAATTTGTATACAACAGATGTGCTTTATGAAAATTAGGGTTAAAACAAGTATGCAAATGTTTTTATGTTTTCAGACAATTGTATAACAGTAACAGTTTTCAGTTTATGCTTTTAAATATACTCAGATAATACTGACAGAAAAAATGCATTATTGTAACTATAGTTTAGTTTCCAGAATAGAACATTTACAAGATTTCAATTTATGTTTTTATCTGTGTTCAGGTAACACTGGCAGAAAATGTATTCCTTTAGTATTAGTTTAGTTGGTTTCCAGAGTATAACATTTATGCACAGCTATTTTAGATGTTCAGTATAACTATGTATCATTTTAATGTAAATTTCAGTCAAGGTCTTAGAATATGACATCTATACTCAGTTATGCGTTCAGTATAGTACATTTCAGTCAGATTTCAAAATATAACATTCATACTCAGGTATATATTTCTAACAGCATTACTTCACATTATTCACTCATTAGTTTTAAGGATAAAGTGACATAATTATTTGTAAAAGGCTTATTAAGATAAGTTATCTAAAGAATAAGTAGTAATAACTATTTAATACACTAAAGACATAATAGGTCAGGCTTAATTTGTTAGTTAAGTTACAGAATACAGTGCACCTTACATAATAATTATTGTACATTAGACAAAAAGTTAAAAAAGACACTGACAGGGTATGCAAAGGTCTAGATCTGAAATACAGAAAGCATCGGTTTTAGTAAAGGTACTTCTACTATTACAATACATGGATATTCACAGAATATTTAAGACACAAATGTGAAAGGCAGACATCTATTACAGAACATAGAAATTAGAAAGGAAAACAGACAGGATTATTAGTAACAAATCTATCTCAATCATAGCTGGCCTTAGGCAGAGGCCAAGTAGGTGGCCACCTAGGGTGCAGCTCTAGCAGGGGCACTTTTCCAGTAATCTGGATGGTGTAAATAGACCAGGATGGGGAGCACTGTGTAGCCCTTTTGCCTAGGGCATCACTTGACCTAAGACTGACCCTGCTCAGGATTTACAGACACAAGTTAATACAGTATATGCTAATTATACTTCAAGATAAGTATATTATAGGTGTAGAAAAGAGAGTTTACCAGTTATAACATAGATTCATAGATTCTTACTAAGCTAACTGCCCTTGTGAGCCATTTTAAGCTTAGCCAATTATCCCTTGTGAGACTCAAACCCTGCACCATGTGTTTGTAAGGCAAGCACCTTAACCATTAGGCCACAAATTGCCCAGTTATAATTAAATAATAAAGTTAAGAGACTTCAATACAAACAGACCACAAATACTCAGATGATACATAGTCATTGATGACTAAAGGTACTGCACTATGGTGGCAGTTTCGGTACCATTGATAATGTATGGCAATCCTATGCTTACAGGGTTACAGCAAGTTTTAAGGACAAGTTATCCAGGACTTGCAACATGATTATTACATTTACAGTATCAGCTTTTGCTAGATAGCATGGATCCAGGCTGGATAGCCCCAATTAATAATTTAAGCTGACTCTCTTTAATAGTGGCATGTATGCTAATTTATAAACAGATTTGACTTTAAATAAAGAGCATACCCTACTGGTACCCCCTCCCTAAAGAGAGTTTGTGTTGGCAAATAGGGACACAATTAGGATTTACTGCATGTACAACAAAACTACTGATAGGACATACAAACATGATGTTTCTATATAATGAAGATGTAAACTTAAAGGACATCAGTGGGATTCTATTATTAAATGCTCAACTTTTCTGTCTTTTTTTCTCCCTATTTACTGTCCCTGCTATGAGTAAACAAAAATACAGCATTTAAAATGTTTTAAATTGACTGTTTCTCTCCACTAGAACAGTACCTTACTGTACTGTGGTGGTTTCAATTTAAAAAAAAAAACTTTTGTCCTGCCCTTGCTGGAGTTTCCAATTCACTGATGTCATTGGGGCCACTGAATACAGGTAGTTTTATAGCCATTTCCCTCCAGAAACTGATATCACCACTACCGTGTCCTAAAAACCCACCCATGCTGTGATGTCACAGCTCCTTGGTCCTTCTCCTACCCATACAGAAAATTAACACTAGAACAAGGAAATAGTACATGAGTCAAGTCTCCTGCTTTGAGCTGTCAATCACAGGAGGTAGCAGCTCGAATTACTCTTAGCACTTTGACAGCTAGGGAAGTTAGCTGTGAAGGGGGATGGGGGATGAGTCAAACTAGTACAATTCAGGCTTCACAAAATTAGCCATTCTAAAAAGAAGCAGCAGTAAAAAGCACTTTGAAAGTCTGTTCTGTGGCATTTGCACTGTTTATGTTTTAAGTAGTCACTGAACAGCTTAAAATGCTACGTAAAACTGACTGACTGAAAGACAGCAGTGTATGCATGTAAAATCAATGCAGTGACAGGAGCTTAAGGAAGAAAGAAGCCTGAGTGATGTAATTTTTTACAAACAATCACTGCATTATGGGATACCTAGAGCCAGACTAAACAATTAGAATTACTTCAAGATGCCAGACCCCATGTGGCCAGACTGTGAAATATCTATAAAAATGTTTAAAAACCTGTAAATAGTCCAGAGTGGTGTTAAAATGTAGGAAACACCAAAGCATGATGAAATAAACATGTTTTTTGAGTCTGTGGGTGTGGTTCTCCTTTAACTAATTAAAAAAGGCTTGTCAATTTTTTCATCAGTGGCTCTCTTTACCTAAATTATGGTGTCAGTTAATGGTTCTAACCTTGTCATGACTGATTAGCTAAAGTTTGAATCATTTGCATTGTTATTTAACATATTACTGCCTTGTTCTCTCACATACATAATTCATGTTAGGTTTTATGTGCTTCATATTTATACAAATTGTCAACATAGCTCTGTAAAACATGAAAATTCTAATTGTTTTGTGGTAGTTCACAATGTAATCACTGTTACTAGCTGCTTTAAAGTCTGTCAGTAATAATGCCATTACTGTGCACATTATCTTCTTACTGTAGTTAACTGACACTTGAGCTGTTCTGCCTGGTTTGACCCTTTAAATGGGCATTATCCACTAGAGATAAACCAGTTAACAAAGTCTCATTAGCAGAGATATAAAACTTCCAATGTAAGTTTTTCCTTCCTCATGGTATGAAGGTCTTTGAATTTGGCTGTGATGCTTTAGGAGGGTGGTAACAAATGGCAATAGGGAGTTACACGTGTTAAAAAGTAATTTGGTAACTAACTAGTTGGGTCATTTGTTTATTTTTATGTTGTTTTATTTGGTATTACTCAGGTAAGACCACTATGCTTGAGTACCTCTTTATGTGGGTGGTCCAGGAGCACTGTCTGGATACCTTCAATCACATTGTATTTGCCTGATGATGGAAATAGATAATTAGTCTATCTTGTATGCTCTTTGATTCCATTTAAGATTCTACATCCTTGCTGCCTTTTCTTCTCCCTCAACCTTTTTCCACCTGTAGCACAAAATCTTGAATGTATTCATGAAGTATCTCATCACCATGCATTTTTGTAGCCTATTCTATGAGTTTATAATGTTCTGTTTTAAGAAGTACTGTTAGAGAAGTGGGGAGTACCTAGTCCCTGCAATCTGCTACCTGTGACCCTCCTCTACTCCCTGTCCTTCCTGTTCAGGGAGATGGCTTTATATCTGCTGATGATCCTTTATATACACATCATGCTCGCTGGTTTTGTCTTTTGTCTAGTATGAAGAGCTCCAATGCCTCTAGTTTCTGTTCATTTTCTTTTCTATTCATCCTCACACAACCTTGTGGTGGCTTCCCCTAGTCTTCTTCTTCCTACAGCATGATATGCTGCTCTTTGTATTGTCTCTAAAATTGCACATTGTATGAAGGTAGAATTCCAGGGCAATACAGATTGGGACTGTTATTTCTTAGACTTCTGGCACTCCTACAGTGCTGTACATGATCCAGACCAGGTGTGATCAACATTCCCAGATCCTTTGCTTTCTCTTGCATTACCAACAGTGCTCTTCCAGTTGATACTTCATAAAAGGAGTGATACAAGTAAGTCTATTATTTTGGATTAGTGTGAACTAAACCTCTAATTCAACCTTTATTCCAACTTAGACCGTTGTTTGAGCTTTTCCTTAGAGTACTACCACCCTCACATGCTGCTCCTGTCTTTGTGTCATCAGCAAAGAGAGTGCTCCTTTGCTCTCTGCTTTCTCATAAATGTTTGTTATTAACCCACTAACTGACTCAGATCCAAATCTACTGCTACTCTGCTACTCACTTCCTCTATTCCTGATATCACCTCTCACCAAAATACTCTACCTATTTTTAACCATTATGCATTGTTTCCTCACTCCCAGTCTTATCCACATCCCATACATGTTTTCAAATGGCCACAAGTGTGGCATTGAGTAAAAGGTACTGGTGAAATCCAGGTGAGTCACATCTACTTGTAGTCTCCATCAAGTTCTTCTGTAACTCAAATTTAAAACTGACCTAGGGGTTCAACGGACAGCTCCTTTTGATTATAAACCCATTTCAGTTATTTTCCGTAGAAATAGCTGTCTTCTAGAAAAACAACCAACATTTCCTCAGGATTCACTCCATAACTTTCTCTGCCACCACTGTTTGGTTAACAGACCTCTAGTTTGTCAGATTTCTTTCTAGATTCCTCCTTGCACAGAGGTACACAGTTGCTATCAGACTATTCTTCACCAGCCAGAGATCTGTTAAAGATGTCCATTAGGGTTTCTGTCAGCAGAGTGATCAGATTCTTTATGACATTGTGAGACAGCCCATCTGATCCCTGTATTTTATCTTCCCTTAAAGCTGTCAGTTCACTGTTCTCCTCCCTATCTGTCCTCATGTCTATTCTCTGCTTTCCTCATTTTGCTTTACAATGCAAAACTATCTTTACATTCACAATGACTGAAGTAATTTTCATTCAATACATCAGTTTTATTTTTTCTTTTCTTCTGTGATCTCTATCTCATCCTTAGCCATCATACCTAGGTCCATTCTTCCCTTCATCCTTTGTGCTATATCTTGTAAAAGCCTTTGTTCCCATTCTTGACCTCAATTGAAGTTACCTTTCAGCTTTTTTTTCATTTGTTGCCTTTATCTTGCTTGTTGCCTTTTTGCTTTTGTATTTGTATTGTGAGTTCTGTGCTTTCCTTTCTTCTATTTCTTAGTTGCCCTGTCTTTTGCCCTAACCTCTACCTTCGTATCAGTATGCCATCTCAGTGGCTTGCTTTTTTTCCCCCTTTTTGCCTGTTTCTCAAGTTGTTTTCTATAGCTCTGAGAACTGCTTGCTTACTGCCTCAGTTTGCCTCCAGTCCTCTAGTTCATCTTTGTATCTCACTTACAGCACAAAAAAATGGTCTATATTAAATCAGCGAACGCTTAAAATAGCGAACGCTGATTTATCGACCCTTTAAGAGTGAAAGCTGACAATCCCGAAGACACAGAGCAGTGATTTTTTTTCCCAGGGAAAAAAATTGCTGGGCCATTTTTGGGACTTTGCCATTTCCTTCACTGTGGTGTGATCTCGGAGTTGGTATATTTAAGAAGGGGGGTGTTTGTGTTTTGAACTTTTTTTTTTTTTTTTTTGTGGAACAGCAATTTCTTTCCCTGGGAAAAAATAATGGCTGCTCTGTGTCTTCAAGATTGTCATCTTTAGCTGTTAAAGGGTCTATAAAACAACTTTTGCTATTTTAAGCGTTCACTGATTTAACATAGACCCAAAAAACAGCCCCCTGAAATCCAACACCATCATGTCTGAGTTTTGATGCTTAGACTTCTCAGATCTAAGACACCTATACAGTGAGTATCCTCCATGTGAACATCCTTGACCTCCTCCACCTTTTAAAATTTCTCCTTTCTTGCAGAGTTCTGCATTTACAAGATGAGACTCTCATGCTCCAAGATTTCATACATCTCCTAATCCCTTTTTTTTCTGGAACTCAGAACTTCCCAGTCTGGTTATCACAGAGTCAGATCCTTCAACAGTGTAAGCCTCTTACTCTGTTGCACCCCTTTATTCATACCTTCAGTTCTGCTTCCTCCTTTCTTGATGTGGCTGGAAGTATGCAGCCATCAGTACTCCTCTCTTGATCTTTAGTAACCACTATTCTCTGGTATTTAATGCTCCCTCATCCCTTTCATGAATGGTGTTCCTCCTCTTCTCTGATCTCACACGGAATTGTTCTTATATTTGTGTATGTGGGAAATGTGTCCTTGTGGCTTTAAAATTTTAAATGTTTTACAATGTTAATTGATTAATTGACGACTTGGGTGTGTATATAAGGTTTTGTAAGTGTTTGTTCTGTGTCTGAAGAAGGTTGGAAGGTCCAACCAAAAGTGCTTACCAATAAATTTCATTTTATATTTCGTATTTGAGTACTCCCTGATGTTATATTTTGTAGTTGGAGCTGGGTTCTTGGAGTATACTATGCAAGCAGTCTGAAGACCATTACAAGCCTAGTCATCAACTCATATTCAAAAATTTCCTACCCCCTCAAAGTGGGCAGTAAAAGACAGATCAGGATAGAATTTAAGACTGCCCATCTAATTATCCAGGTTTACCTTGAAGGTGGGAAGGGTGCTTCTCTGATTTATATGTAGTGTAAGTTTGTTCCAGGGGTATGGGATATGCTGGGATATGAATCTATCATGCCAATGTGTCATATTTATTAGTTGTTCAAAATGTAGTTAATTTAGTCTGGTATTTGAGGAACCATTTGTTCTGTGAAGTAATAGTTGGTCAAATGGGTTGGATAGTTCATGTCTCCAAAGGCTAGACTCAGATCTGCACAGAGGAGTCTATAAGAAACTAGGTACAGAAAGAGGACTGCCAGTCTATGCAAATTACTAAGATTTTTGTGACCATTGATCTTTTCAGTTAAAAGCCACTGAGGTCCCTCAATGTTTAGTGATATGTTTACACAAATATATGTCAAAAGTGGCATCATATTCAGTAATAGATCTGATGAGACACGAATAGAGGAGAATTAGGACTTCTCTGTATTTAGAGGAGATGTCCTTGGAAATTAGAGGAGCCACTCACAAGGTTTTATTAACTATTGTGGTGCCATGATGGTTAAAAGATATGTAATCATCAACAAGAAAAACACCTAGATCTCTTATAACACTGGCTGATTGGAAGGGTGTGTTAGGGGTGTGTCATCTGCATTGTGTGGGAAAATGTTTTGTTTACCAAAATAAGCTATACCACTTTCTTCACATTTAAATTGAGACCACTGTCCTTTCACCAATTGTTTACATGATTTAACACCTGCTATAGCAGATGTGAATTGGTGGAAGATCAAATTACAACTCCCAATCTACAGTATTTTACAAATGTAGGCAACCATAGGCCAGTGGTGTTGGCCTGAAGGTCTAATAAGTACATGGCAAAAGGGAGAGAATCTAACACTGAGCTTTGCTTTTAGAAGTAGCACCTGCAACTCTAACCACAAGGGTTCTGTCAGACAACTAGTTAACTACCACCTTACAACATACGAGATTTATATTCTGATTTACAAAGTTGTCAATAATACCTGCATGGTGAATACTGTCAAAGGACTTAACCAGGTCCAGATATGGTGTATGTATGCTAAACTTCTTAGAACAACATAGTATAATAATGGCATTTATACTGCATAATGGATATTGTACTGGGAACTGTAGTAGGGGAATACTATTTTTGTATTACATAATGAATCTTCAACAAAATTATGAAAATTAGTTAAGGTACACTTTCTGATACATATAGGTATGCACACCAGAAAGAGAAGTGTAGTAGAGGAAGGATTTCTGGATATAATGGTGAAAAATGAAATAGCAGATATGGTGAGGTTGTGAAGGAGAGGAAGTTGAAAGTTGTGTGAGAAAAGTTTTATGGGATTGACTTGTGTCTAAGAAGTAGAAGAGGAAAGACATAGAAAGGGGAGGTGTACGAAGAGAAGCTTTGTGGCAGGTCACAGTAAATTTGTTAGAACTCTATTTGTTGTTTGGAGTAGCACAAGAATGATATGAGAATGGCCTGAACATGGTTGGATGTGTGTGTGTGTGTGTGTGTGTGTGTGTGTGTGTGTGTGTGTGTGTGTGTGTGTGTGTGTGTGCGTGTGTGTGTGTGTGTGTGCGTGTGTCTGTGTGCATTTGTGTCTGTGTGCATTTGTGTCTGTGTTTGTACATGTAAGAAGTTTTAGAAGGGGAATTTGTGTTGTATCTGTAATATGGGGGGATGTCTGGTTACTGCAGTAGGTTCAATATCTTAATCTGTGTTAATACTGCCAGCATGCTCAGGGTGACATTTGTGTGATCTTCTACTATTTGTTATTTATATATGGTCTATCTGCTTGTAAAAACTAAAAATAGTGAGAGAGAAGCCAAAGCTACATTGATATATTACAAAAGCACTGCGACAGTTTTGCTCCCCCTTACCGAGTCAAAGTCATGAACTTAAATTTTAATCTCAAATATGCGATGTAAGATTAGATATTTATGCGGTTTCAAAGGCTTGTTCTATGCACATTGTATATTGTTCCCCAGAGCACAGTCTGTGCATTCTGAGCAAATGACCTAGGACAGGCTTCCAACCATGTCACATTGATGGAGAATGTTGGCACCTCTAAATAGTTTTATGCACTCCCCCATCAAATATTTTTCCAACTTATCCTTGAAGTACTTGTCAGTGATCAGTCTTGCATTGGTGCTTCACTTTAGATGGAATTTACAATTTGCTTTGGGCATACTTACACAGAATGCAACTTCCAAAATGCCAGACATCAGCAGTATTTACCAGGTTGTGTTCTACTTGTATTTCCTCCTAGAGCAGGTATTCCCATTTGCTTCTTTTAGGCAGGGAATAACATGGACAAGCCATCTTTACAGATAATGGCACTGAATGATGATGCTCAAGCATACCTAATGACCGTTGAGTGAGATGCAAAAAAGGAAAAAGTAGCCAATGGCTGTGTCATCCAGATTACCGATTCCTCACCAGAGAAACTCATAAGTCATACCTAAACTTCCTACCTGATATTGTTAGTGATTAACAGAAGGTAAACACTAAAACACTAACTCTACATAGGGTAAATACCATTCACGAAGGGCAGAGCATTTCATTTCCTGGACCACTTCAGCAAGATGTCTGATACAATACCAACTTCAGAACATACAGCATGCCAAGAAGTGACTTCATTTGAAGAGTGACTTTGCAGGTCAGGTAGTGGAGCTGTTAGTCATGGAAGCTATTCTGCAAATGTTATCCCATGTGATCTGAACAAAATAGGTACACAGACTACTTCCACAAACGTTATGGGGAGATATTGTGAACTGGAGCAGTTAAGTATTTTGGAATCACTTAATCAGACAGTTAACCTCCTAGAACTGGTATACCTGCTCTTTCTAAACTCTTTTTAATGGAATCAGTGGCCCAAAAATAAAATAAAACAAATTACAGACTGTTTAGTATGAACTAGAACAAGATCGTTCAGTACATGAGGATACAAATAAGGTGTGTACATCTTGGGTGCTATATATAATGAATTGGGACACATATATAGAACCAAACACTGCATAATGAGACCAGGGACTGCACTCTTAAAACTGGGAGGCATAAGTTATTAGACATAAAACTCCCATTTTTTCAACTGCTAACCGCAGTGCCATACAGATCAATGTAAAGTGTACATCATTGCAAAAGCTCAAAATACCTGTAAATGGATTTGCTTTGGAAAATTTTCTAAAGTCTGGTAGTTTGGAGACTGTTATGTCCTGTGATCTTGTTAGCAAAGATTTGATTACAGAGACACTATGTACATGGAGCAAAGATGGCCTACTCTGCTGTCAAAACTTTCATTTAACAGTACATGTATGGGAAGCTCATACACAATATAGGAATTGTAACTGTATTGCTGCACAAAGCAATAACAGTAAGGCATTTTCCATACTTTAAGGACATGTAAAACTTTAAGACAGGCAGTTTCAGGGGTAGCCAACAAACAAGAGACAAAAAAAAAAATAGTCCAAGGACGATATGTTTTGTATTTCACATTACAATGGGAATGCCTTAAAGGGGATATGTGTAGAAAATCGAACTAAGATGATGTCACAGTATGACGAAACAAAGAGTTCCCAAATTAAGCAGAAACAAGTAGAATGGGAAGCATCTGATCACTTGCTATATGATGATGCTCTGGAGCCTTCAGCAGGAAACCAGTACAAAAATTCAGTTGGAGCTGCACAGCAAGGGAAGGAGCAGGAAACAGTGGCAGCTGTGATGCAGGCAATATTGTGGAGTGATGGGCCAAGGAGTTCCCATATGAAGAAGCAATGGATGATACAGGATGTAGCTGAAGAGGATATGTCACAGGAAGATGTTCTAGAACTTTCTGTAGAAAGCCCACAGGAAATAGAGAGCAACTAATGAGTCCTTAGTTTAGAAGAAATTGATTTAAAGGAAGAGTTGCTTGATTTAATAGAGATGGATAGACATATTAAGATTGATAAAAGAAATAGATTACAGAAAGCTAATAGCATCTGAAACAGACACCAACTTGGTTAACAACAGGGAAAACAATGCTTTTTAAAAATGAACCTGTAAGCCATTATAAAAATGATAGACCAATAATTTGCCTTCCAATGATGTACAAACTATATACTGGAAATGATGCAGACAGAGTTTATAGTCATTTAGAAGAAAATTCAATAATGGCAATAGAACAAAAGAGTAACAAAAGAAAGTCATATGGAACAAAAGATCATATGTTGATAAATAAAGCCATGATATGGAGAATTGTAAAAAGGGGAAGAATCTAAGTATATGGATAGATTACAAAAAAAAAAAACATTTGACAGTATCCCACATTCATTGTTAAAGGAGTGATTACAGATGTATAAGATACATTATATGACACTGATCATGAAACAGTGCAAACCACTTTGCAATTAAGTCATGACAAATGGCACATTTTTATCCCAGGGATAAAAATTCAAAGGTGAATTCCAGGGTGATTCTTTGTCACTGCTGTTGTTTTGTCTTGCCCTTAACCCATTACGCTGTTTATTTAACAAATAAGGTCTTGGCTACAATTTTGCTCCCAAAAAACAACCTTGCTTAAAGATTTCTCATCTACTTTTTGTGGATAACTTAAAACTCTATAATTCATCAAATGAGGAGTTGACAGCACAACTGCAAGTGGTTAAAACTTTCTCAGATTATATAAGCATGGTATTTGGTCTTGATAAATGTGCAAAAGCAACATTTAAAAGAGGAAAGCTGCAGAACCAAGAAAATGTCAGTCTAGGACAGGAATGTGATAAAAAGGAATATGAGTAGGGAGTTTATAAATATTTGGGAATTGATGAAGGATTGGCAGTAAAATACGAACAAATGTGAATAAAACTCTGTAAGGAATACTTCAGAAGACTAAAACTAATATTGAAAATGCCCGTGACATCTAGGAGCAAAATTCAAGCTATAAACCAATTTGCTCTTCCTGTTTTGGTGTGATTGACTGACCCTAAAATATATTGAATCAGTTGGACAGAAAAGCAAGAAAAATGTTTCACACTTATCAAATTAGATATAAAAATTAGTGTATACCAAGATTATATATATTCCATGCTCTGAAGGCAGTATAGGCCTCCTTGAAACGGATTACATGTATAGATCTGCAATTGTGGGACTGCATGTATCTCTGCTGACCTCATCAGATCCAAACATACTGAAAGTTTTACAACATGAGGAGAGGAAGTCTAAAATGATCTCTCTGCTTTGTTTAGCAGACACATTCAGGTGACAAGCAGGAATGGAAATCAAACCAGAAATAGGTAAAAGTCACACAGCAACTGAATGTGCCAAAAAAAAAAAAAAAAACAAAAGAAAGAATATAAGGAGAAGGATCAGATAAGAAGGAAAAAAATGTGGAAAAGCCATAAATATAGTTGCAAGTATACAGATGTCATGATGATTAGGATTTGATGCAGAAATGATTAAGGAGAGATGAGTTGAAACCAAAGGATGAAAGCTTAATAATGGCAGCACCTGATAGTGGACTACATACACATTGGTTTACAAAGTCCATTGAACATGTGGGAGAAACAGACAAATGTAGGTTTTGTAAAAAATGAATTGAAAACAGTCACACACCTTGCTGGGTGTGATATTTCCATGGCAGAGAGCCTATACACTGAAAGATACATTAATGTGCCAAGATTGCTGCATTGGGGATTGTGCAAATACTACAAAACAGAAGTAGCTGAAAAGCATTGGAAACATGAACCACAAAGTATTACAGAGAATGATGAAGTATACATCACATGGGATCACCCATTGTCAACAATTCAAAAATAGATGCGAGAAAACCAGATATAGCAGTCCATGAAAAAAAGACAAAAGTAGTATTGATCGTCGAAATTGCTACACTTGGTGATTGCAGTGTCTCACGTACAGAGAAACACAACGTAATAAAATATCAAGATGTGAAGGCAGAAACGATGGCAATGTGGAAGAATGATACCCAGACAGTTCCAATAGTGGTATGAGCAATGGGTTGCATAAAAAAATACAGTTGTATTTAGATATGCTACCAATACATGCAATTCCATATGAACTGCAGAAGGAATAAACTCTGGGCACATTGTGGGTGCTGCAAAGGGCAAATTGGCTAACATCAAAGACTGAAACAATACTAATTTCATGAACTTTAATCATATCCAAACTTTCCATCATAGTATTTGAAACCCAAAAGACATAGAGAAATTAAACCAAGATAAAGAAAAAAAAGTGACCATAGTTACCGGATGAAAATTACCCCATGGACCACACTGGATCTTCTCATGATAAAGAGTTGGAAATAGGTGAGTATGTGCTGAATGATCTTCAAACAAAGACGTAGCCTAATTTTACAGTGTCTTAGATGGAAGATCCTACACTTATGGAAGCTGAAAGGAATATACAGGTAAAGATGGTATACCTATGAAGCCAGGTATTATACTCAGCTTCTTTTATTTTGTGCCAGCCTGCAGTTTATTTTTAATTTTAGAGTGACAAAAACAATCCAAGTGGTTGTTACACAGTTCTTGGTACCCCAGCATTGAAGCAACCTAGAAACTAGCCCATAAACATCTGTTGCTGGCCGGACTAATGTAATAATTCACAACATTATAAAAGAGCTAGGGAAAAAAGTGAAGCTGTAGCCTTCTAGATTTCCTGAGAATAAGTGATGAACTATTCCAGATGAGCTAAACATATCTTAGCACTGAGGTTGGTTGAAGAGCTCCACAGTGAGTAGAGTAACCCTAGTATGCTGCCACTTAAACCTGATGGCAAGGTATATTTTTACAATGACTTCAGACAGCAGAATTCTGTCTGGCATTTTGATTCTGCCCTACACTCTATGATTTGATGAACTACTTGAGAGGATGAGTGCTGTAGCTGGCTCATCTGGTGGCTGGTATTGCTGTCTGATCTGTGCCCCTTGGTTGTGGAACAAAAAAAGGCCCATACTTCTATCTGGTGGTCTTTCCTCCTCTCTAACAGAGGAGTACCAGGTCACTGCCAAACCCTTACATTTACATGAGGAGCAAAAAAAAAAAAAATGGATTTGTTGACCATGCTTTCTCACATGTTGCAGCTGGAGCAGCTGCTCCTTTGTCCCATCCTAACTAGACTTATGGAAAGGCCCTACTAGATGAATAAAAGCCTATGTCATAACAACTGGGTATTGCCAGGTGGCTCTCACAATGAGTGCAAAGAAAAAGGCAACTAAACTTTTCCACTGCTGGATGAATGATTTCAGTGTCCATTTCTTTTGTGGATTGGTAACTGACCTCAGCAGTATGTCACTGGTTCATGGAGAAGTTTCCGTAGACACACTGCCATTACAAAGTTGTATATCTAAATGGTGGGGTCATGTATAATCAAATCTGGAATCTAGAATATGCAGCTATTGAAAGTATAGACAGTGCTTGACTACCTTAGGGAGCTAAAGGCCAACCCGTAAAAGTGTACAACTGACCTGGAGGAGGCTTGATATCTTGATTATATTTTGTATACGGTCCTGATGAAACCAAAAGTGAAAATGCAGGATGCCATCCAAAGGTGGCTTCAGCCATTGACCACAGCTGTGATTAAGGTCTTATCATTATAGCTTGGGGAGCTGTAACAGTCAGTGAAATTGTTTCCTTCCAGTATCCATTTTTAGGACACAGCAAGAAATGGTAAGGATTTGCTTCTGTTTTAGATTTCACACACACACACACACACACACACACACACACACACACACACACACACACACACACACACACACACACACGCACAGCAAAGTGTGCTAGTCTGAGATGAATGCAGAATTCTTCTCTCCAGCAAACAGGTAAAGATGCTATTAAACAAGTATATATCTGCAGTTTCTCTATTGGTTATGAAGGAATGCCTCACTGATCACCACCATTGGTAGTTATTATACTTGCTGTTTACTTCTGTTTCTGACTGTTGTCTTGCTATAGTAACGGAGAGTGGCTGAAATGGGTCTGTTTTGGATAAGCCCACAACCCCTTTGGCAAACTCCGTCCTCGAGTCTCCACTGAAAATGGGCTCCTGGCTCAGTTGGACTAACCTGGCTAACAAATGTCAGTAAATAAATACATAAATAAATAAACTTTAGTAAACAAACAAAGCAAAAAATAAAGAAAATGTTATAGCTATTAGTTTTCTTGTTACACTGAATAAAGAACTTTTTACTTCTGGTACTAGATGTAATATAGCTGCATGTGCAACTTTTTAAGGTAATACTGCTTCAAGAGATGCACACAAGTGTCTAACTGAGGGATTTCAAGATATGAGTTAAAGAGACAAAAGGTCATGTTGGATGGAGGTACAGTGACACAACGGATAGCATTGTGTCCTCACAGCAAGAGGTTTCTGGTTCAATTCTTGGCTGGGGTGCCTTCTGTGTGGAGTCTGCATGTCTTTCCTGTGTTTGAGTGGGTTTCTCCTAGGTGCTCTGGTTTTCTCCTGCAGTCTAAAAACATGCAGTAGGTAGACTGGACAATTTATTTTGTGCTTATCTATTTATATAATGCACATTTAGATATTTCATAACTAAGGAAACACACAAAAATTACTGTCCTAAGGTATCAATGAACTCAGCTAGTATCTAAACTGTAGATTTCCAAACCAAAAAACCCTTTCAGTAAAATTCAGCGAGGTAGTCCACAGGTATAGAAGCAAAATCACTTTATTCGAAACCACTTAAAACGAATGTTGAGCGCTTTCCTCTACATAAAGTAGACTTCATCAGAACATTTCTACACCACAGTTTTACATTTTAAATACTCTCCCATAACCAATCACATACTAATTGGTTAATTAACTAATAGTTTAATGCATTAACCCCATAAGTACTACCTCATATATATTTTTATCAAATAAATGTCCATGTACTGTTATTTATATATACATTTAAGAAAATGAAATTCATAATATATAAATAATCAAATTATGCTTGAACTTTTACAGTATGTTAAAACCATATAAAATACATATTAGAAAATTAAATACAATTACTAATTATTTAAAAATTATATGTACAAAATTGTATAATTTATAAAATTCAAATGTAATATATATATATATAAACCAAAGTCAGTAATGAGTGGTGGAGCACAGCAGATCAAATAACCAGGAATACACCAGCTGTACGTGAAGGCTTTAATCCACAGTATCACAAACAACAAATATAGAACACAGAATGCTGCAGCTGATAAGCGCTTTCACTCAAGAAATGAGCTTCTTCAGATCAATTTACTGCTACCCATAGTGCCCCTTTAATACTAAGAAAGCACTTCAAACTTAGACTGCGAATAAATAGTTGAAACCGGAAATGCAACACATAAGGAGTCAAGTCACTTGACTCCTTATATGTTGCATTTCCGGTTTCAACTATTTATTCGCAGTCTAAGTTTGAAGTGCTTTCTTAGTATTAAAGGGGCACTATGGGTAGCAGTAAATTGATCTGAAGAAGCTCATTTCTTGAGTGAAAGCGCTTATCAGCTGCAGCATTCTGTGTTCTATATTTGTCGTTTGTGATACTGTGGATTAAAGCCTTCACGTACAGCTGGTGTATTCCTGGTTATTTGATCTGCTGTGCTCCACCACTCATTACTGACTTTGGTTTATGTTTATTTGCATATTTGAGTGTTTGGGAGCACCTCGTCTATCTAAGGCATATTTTGGTACTTGTAATATATATATGTTTAAAAAGACAACACCTCTAACTGTAACTCTAACCTCTAACAATAATAGTGATCATATATATTCTAGAAGTCAAGATCTGAAATTTACTGTGAATAAGGATTTTAATAATATTTATTATTTGGACACAGAAGTCAGAGTGCTAAACAATAGATTTAGTACTAAAATTTATAGAAAAGACACTTATAGTAATTCTTATTTACATTATGACAGTTGTCATTCATATACACAAAAAAGAAGCATCATTAAAGGTCAATTCATTAGAGCAGCCAGAATGACCTCTGAAGGATCGGATCTATGTGAGGAATTAAATTTGATAGGTAATATGTTTAGAGTGAGAGGTTACCCAGAGGATATGATTAATGATATAAGGGAATATGCTCTTAGTAATAGAGAGAGTAAGTATCAAGCCATAGTTGGAGTTAAGGAAGTAAGAGCCCCAATGTCAGTAGTCAATTTGTCAGAAGTTGAGGCAGGTAAATATTCTAGGGCATGTATATTGAAATATAGTGCAAATACTAGGGATATAAAAACTTTTATAGAAAAACATTGGAATGTGTTAAAAATTGACAAGAACATTTTAGAAGTGATAGTGAAAAACCTAATTTTGTACATAGTAATGCCATGAATTTGAAGAATGAATATGAATTTAAATATTTGTCCACCATGAATAAGGACAATAAGAGGGACAACTAAGTGTCGAACATGTAACCAGTGCAAATATATAGTCAGTTATAATAATGTGGTACTACAGGACATAAATTCTACTAATATTATTTTTAAAAAAGGAAATTGTAGATCTTCCCACATAGTTTATTTGGCTATTTGTACATTTTGTGCTTGTTACTATGTAGGGAAAACAGATAGGAATCTCCGGAATAGAATATATGATCACTATTATTGTGTGAAAAAGGGAGATGAGAAAAATGCCCTATGTAAACACTTAAAAGGTAGTAAAACTTGTGATAAATTTTTATTTGGTATTTTGGAAGTAGTGAACCCTAACCCTAGAGGTGGATGCGTAAAGAAAAAGTTAGGTGAAAGGGAAGTATGGTGGCAGGTTAAACTGAATGCTTCTGTATTCCCTGGGCTCAATGAACATATATCAATTAAGTCTGTATTAGAAAATTGTGTTTTATAGTTATTTTAACAAGAAGTTGGATGTATGCATACAGTTAGAGGTGTTGTCTTTTTAAACATATATATATTACATTTGAATTTTATAAATTATACAATTTTGTACATATAATTTTTAAATAATTAGTAATTGTATTTAATTTTCTAATATGTATTTTATATGGTTTTAACATACTGTAAAAGTTCAAGCATAATTTGATTATTTATATATTATGAATTTCATTTTCTTAAATGTATATATAAATAACATTACAGTACATGGACATTTATTTGATAAAAATATATATGAGTTAGTACTTATGGGGTTAATGCATTAAACTATTAGTTAATTAACCAATTGGTATGTGATTGGTTATGGGAGAGTATTTAAAATGTAAAACTGTGGTGTAGAAATGTTCTGATGAAGTCTACTTTATGTAGAGGAAAGCGCTCAACATCCTTTTTAAGTGGTTTTGAATAAAGTGATTTTGCTTCTATACCTGTGGACTACCTCGCTGAATTTTACTGAAAGGGTTTTTTGGTTTGGATATCTACAGTTTAGGTACTAGCTGAGTTCATTGCTACCTTGGGACAGTAATTTTTGTGTGTTTCCTTACTTTGGTGGCTGTCCTAGTTCGTGTTGTTTTTCTATATTTCATAACTATATATTGTTTCATGCTTTATGCTTTTGATAATGTTGCTTTTATATGTGTGCACTTATGTATATGTTTCATCTGTTTGTGTAACATGAAATGTGTTTTAAATATCTCTAGTCAGTATTTGCTCTACTGCCTAAAGGGTTAATTAATTTTTAATTAATTAATTAATTAATTAATTAATTAATTAATTAATTAATTAATTAATTAGAACTATGCAAATCTGATTGGCCAACATCATTTTAAACTTGTTTAAATTAAACTGACTGTTTTTTTCTTTGAGATCTGATGAAGCATGTTTTTACATGTGAAAGCGCTTATCCATTGATTGTACAATAAATTTGTTTATATATTTTTAAGCCTGGTGGTCCAGCCTTGTGTTTCATTTTGTAGACTGGACAATCTAAATGGACCATAGGTGTGAGTATGATTGTATGGTGTGGAAGAACAACAGTAGCAGGGCAAACCACATGGCAGTGTAAAGCTTTGCTCTAGATGAGTGCCACAGTTGAAGTGACACCACAACTTCATGCAAAAATGGGAAAAGGGGGTTGTGGATGGATGGAAAAGGTCATGCTGGGGTTCACTTTTGCATGCCCTGTCAAGAAGAAGTTGGAAGCAGGAGAAAAAGAAAGAATAAAGGCTGAAATCAGTTACAAAGCTGATAGCTATGCAAATTCTGCAGGAAACTTTCTTTACAGGAACTGTATTATCCTGATATTTTCTGCTGCAAGGGACGCATTCTGACATTATGCAAAACAGAATGAGATACTCTGTAAACTGTACAGTTTCTATCAGACTATGACAGATATTCTACAACACACAATGGGATAATTTGTTTTAACAGTTTACCTTTGACCAGAAAGTGACAGAAAATATATACCACCTTAAAATTATAGAAACATCAACAACGTTGGAGATGCCACATGACTAAATGAGAATTGATTAGAGAGATGATAGCGGCAGATCCCAAAACTGAGTCTGCAGTGTTTTTTAAGTCTTCTGTAGCTAGTATAGGATTTCATTCATATACAGATCACATGAGACAGGCAATTGACAAAAGCAAAAGCCACCAGCTATAAAGTTTAATAATTTGTATCACTGATCCTTACACAACTGTCCCACCCTACAGCACCCACCCACCCACCTCAACTATCTTTGATCACAGTGACGATTTTACCCATTACTACCAATTTCAGCAGTATGTGCACAGCCTTATAAAACTTCCATACTTGAAAAAATATTCCAATAATCTCCAGCTTTGAGGAATTTCTTAGCTTTATCATTCACATTCACTTATTTTGTAGTATCCTCATGTTAAGCACCATAATTGCATACTGCCAAGCCTCCCAAGTAGAACTCTAGGTACCTTTTTTGTCCCATCCCTTCTCTCATTCAGACTTCAGATATATGGCTCTAGCAACCTGTCCCTATAAGCAAGTTCCCCTCACACTCCTGATCATCCTAGTCCATGTAGCTCTGGACACCATCCTCCAGCTTAATACCTTTCTTTAGGTGAGAAGTCCAAATCACAGTACAGGTCTAACAGTGGAACATGGCCAGACATACATGTAAATAGTCATTTCTGGATTTTGTGTGCCTCCTCCCAAACCAGTGCAGAATAGCAACGTCTTAGTGCTTTAAAGCTACATAGAATGTTTCTATTTCTGTTCTACAACTTCCTGCATTACCCTTCACCTAAACTAGGGCTGAAATGTATGACTTTATACATTGTATTTAACTGAAGTTGCTATTAAATGTAGCACTAGCCTACTTAGAACATCCTGTACTCTTCTATCATTTGCTATATCCCAAATATTTATGTTGCATGTGCGCAAAGTCACACAAAGAACCAAAAATGCAGTTGTCACTCTACTGGTCATCTCCCTGACTGTTGTCACAGTTAACCTAACTACTACACTCTGCTTTCATTGAGACATACATTTTTCCATTCACTCAGTCACTTTCTATCCAGCACTTTCCCCTTTCTGGTTACTCATCATTCTTTTATGCAGTACCAAATCAAAAATCTTTCTAAATCCAGAAAGACTGTGTTTTCAGAACTGGCCTTTTTCATCTTGGCTGTCACAGTCATACTGCTATAACAAGTCAGACGTCAGAGTGTTGCCCCTGTAAAAGTATGCTGCTATAGCTCAGGTAGACCCTTTAGTGTCCTACATACCAAAGTCATTTATTTGTTTCAGTTCTCCAGTCATTTTCTAAGTATGTAGGTCAGTTAACAAGTCCGTAATTCTGAACCTTGAACCTAGATCCTCCTCTCACTCCAGTACAAAGTGTTACCACCATAGCATTCTTCAAGTTGCTAGCATCCTAAACATGTTCAGTTACTGCTGCACAAGATTCTTACTGGTTTTATGACTGTCCTGTCCCATTACTTCCTTTTGCACCTTTCTGGCAGACCACTGAACTGTATCAGTTGTAATGCTCTCCAAATTTCAGCAATCTCCTTTTTTTAAAATGGCCTACGTATCTATTTTTCTCCACCATCTTCCACATGTCCCAGTAATTATATTATTAATCTCTCCCTTTCTTGAGTTAAACCAGATACACAACATTCATGAAAGACATGGGGCACCAACAAACTAGTCTGAAGATGGGTGCCTAATGCAAAAGATCTATCCCACAGGACTTTTAAAAAAGTGTATTCTGTGGCCTGGATATCTCCTTTGACAATGGATGTTGAACTGGTTGTTTAATACCTCTGCACCAACCTGTTATAAGCAGAAAGCAGAATGTGAGACAGAAGGTAATATAAACAATTTATAACACACTTAGAAGGCTCACAACCCTATGGCGGAAGTGGCAGGCCTGTGCATAGAGGTGTACACAGCCCAGAAGGAGATGACAGAGGTGAATGAAGAAATAGTTTGGCAACTGAGAAAAAAGGTATTAGGCTATAAGGTACTAATGAGTCTCTGTTACCTACAGCACAGAAGTGGTACTGTGGCAGGTCTGTGCCTTAAAGTATATACTAAATTAGTTTGGGAACAGAGCTAGTAGTGACAATATACTTCTCATCAGCCTAACATACTGGACAGGAAGGCAAAAATATAAAGATCTTCCTTGACAGTGGTAGTGACTAAGTAGCTAACACACTCAACTTTGATGCTGGAAGTTCAAAAGCCACTGGATTTTATCACCACACCAGATGGCTTAGATTCATTTTAGTCTGGCAGTTAGTACAGAGGTTTAAGGCTATGAGTTGTTAATAAGCTGCTTCCTTTGGTATGAGGTTTGATTCCCTCAGCTTCCATTTGCCTACTGTGTGAACATATACAAGTCACTTAATCAGACAACACTCTTTTGCAGTTGTGAAATTGGGTGGCATGGTCTTCTGCACCACATAACTAAGTACCTGAAAATGCAAGATCAAGGTCATACCAGACAGGCCTCATTGGCTGAGGATGACAGTAGTCAGGACTCATCAAGCCAGCTGACTGGATTTGATGGGCAGATGACCCAGGTAGCTGCTCATGCTTCACTATTTTCAGTTCAACAATAGCTTCTAGTTAAAAGGAGGAAACAAAGTTGTCTGATGATGGGGCAAGTGAAGGTAAAGTGTGTTGAAAACTTATCCCTGTATTATAAATATTAAGGCAGGTCTACTCAGAAAAATTAAGATAAAATAGGCAGAGGAACAAGCATAGCTTATTTACTCAGATATGTTAGAGGTGGTAAAAAAACAAAAAACAGGAGGAGTGCACCTCCACATATTCAGGAGGCTAAATGTTTTTGCCAGATAAAATATTTTATCCAAAAGACTAAAAATACTCCTTCTATAATGACCAGGGAGTAAAAAAAGGAGACAAAGGCAAGGGGTAATGCAAGGTTAAATGCAAATTAGTGAAACATCAAGGCTTTAGATTGTCTAAAGAATGGTAGTGTTATCCTGTCTGTAGTATGGGCAAGGAGTGGTTTACCATTATTATCTCAAGCCCCTTCCTAGACAGATGTACAGACCAATTCATCAAACCTTATTGAAAGGGTCACGAAGCAAGGGTGGAGCGACTTAAATTAGGAACTTATCACTGTGAATCAGAACAGTCAGAGTCTGTACTAGAGACTCAAATGAAAAGCGATGGAGACAGGAGAGGACACAAGTGACTGAAGCAGCAAGAGAATAAAGGTAGAAAGTGCAGGCTTTTGCCCCCTAAGGTAAAGGAAGATAGCTGGATTAGGACAGAGGTGACAGTTTATCTGATATACTCACTGAAATTCTCCTCTTATTTTTATTTGTCACATTAGGAACAGAGTCAGCAAAGAATGAGCTGATCAAATATGTATGCATGTGAGGATACTTTGTTTGAAGGCTAGTTGATAATGTGAAGCTAGGAGTTTGGAAAGATCTGTGATATACCAGAGATAGGTGGCGAGATCTGTGATTACCTGAAGAGTATAGCAGGCGTGATGGCAAATTTGGCCTGAAGGTAAGACATTATCATAAAAAAATAGATGAATGAAAGTATCAATAACCTAAAGGTTGTTGTAGAGGCACATCTCATAATAAACACCTAAAGAAAGTGTAGAGGATATTATAGTAGCTTACCAAATATAATGTTCATTACGAGAATATGGAAAAAGGACTAAGCATGATGCTAAGTCGTATATGTATTACTGCTATGGAATCTTCGGCCATGATGTATACCTGTTTTGGTGTCAGTTATCTATTTGCAAGTGAATCCTGGATGCTGGGGGTGGTTTACTGTCATTATATTTTGCTGTTACTGTTTCTAATATTCTAACATAGCTGTGGATATGTTGTTAGTGATATACGTATTCTTAATAGCTCTATGATAACATGAGCTGTTGGAGCTCATTACCTCAGTTTTGAGCTACTTAGAATGTTTATTTTTTATCCCACAACTTCCTGCATTGCCCCCCAACTAAAGTGGACACTTAGACACTCTCCAAGTATTTCTAGGGATGATATGTAAGTTGTACAATCTTCCTTCTGCTATATGAGTGCAAGGATGAAAAATGTAAAGTGTCTAAGTTGAAAAGCCCCTTTTATTTCCACAGTAAACAATGAACATTGTAATTGTTCTTGCACTGAAGGAAAAAAAAATAGTCAGTCTGTGTTCATTTATGTCATGCATATTTATTTATTTATTTATTTATTTAACATTTGTTGACTGGGAAAGTCAGACTAGGACAGAACCTATTTTCAGCAGACGCCCAGGGAAAAACTCTCCAGACATGTCTTTGGAATGTGAAAGGAAAACAGAGTACGTGGGTGGAAACCCACTCAAATGAAGGGAGGACATGCAGACTCTGCACAGAAGGTACCACAGCTGAGAATTGAACTGGAGAACCTCTTGCTGGGAGGTGACAATGTTAACTGATGCACCACTGCACTGCAAATATAAAGCTTCACAGTTAAAGTGCATCTTAAGGTATGAGTTGTGAATGAAGGGTACAATGGATAGGTGTAACTAAGAATTTGGGGAATGAGGGGGGCTATGTACTGCATTACATTTAAAAAGATAGGGTGACAAGGGGCGATGATTCAGAGTGTATGCATTTAATTTAGGGACAGTTGTACAACAATGTGGCAATTGACTTATGGGTCATTATTTTCTACTTGCATCGGTCAGGTACTGAGTAGTTGAGCTAAGGTACAGTATAGAAGCTGGTATCAAAAAGTGCAAGTAAAGGGGGTATGGTATGCTGACTCAGTGATTCAGTGTAACATATATAAATCAGGCTCTATGCTTGGCAACTGGATATGACAGGCAAGCAAGCTTATTCAGGGTGCTGAACAGACAGAAATGAGCTATGTAGCTTCTGGCCAAGTGGAGTTGTCTGTAGCTCAGTACTTTTTCTGTTAATTCTACATGAGCTAAGCTTGATTTGCGCATTTCTGTTAGTGGCCAGAACAACAGTAACTAAAACAGAAGTCCTAGGACTCCATGCACACAGGTTTCTTGGATGTGAGCCTGATTTACCAGAGTCACTGGTGCTGTTTGTCATTTGATATGCATTCTCTTTTAAGAAGGATGCAAGAGCTGGACTCATTTATCATCAGACAGGACCAGCAGGAGAGGCAGTGCATGATACTGAAGTGGGACAACTGAGTGGATACTGATATCAGACTTATCCAGCAGAAGTTTTGGTCAGACAGGAAATTTGGGATCTTCTGGAGTTGGAGATTACAGTCTAGTATAATAGGTGAAATAAAACAGAAGTTTAGGTAATGGTGAGCTGTTGAAGATAAGCCCTCCGTCCTATTTTCCTGAGTGGATGGTGAGATGGAATAGATGGACGGGATAAGTGTGGACCTATATTATTCAAGTTGTGTACGATTATGTTTTGTTTCTTTTCCCTTTACTATTTTTGGCATTTAACCTTACCATACCAGCATGTATTTTGGGTTTTGCTTTGTTACATGTTCACTATTTTGATATCTTCATTTTTGTTAGCTACGGTTAATGTATTATAAATGATTCATTATACTCACAGCGGTTGCATCTGTTTACTGTAAACTTGGGGAAGAGTGACATGATGTATATTGCAATATACGTGGTTCATCTTGAATGTCACACATGAGACACCTGTTTTATGAAATATCGTCCTTTAGAATTAAAAATGGGCTTGGAAAGTGTATTTAGAATAGTTCAGTTTAAGTATCCCGCGATGTCTGATGCCTGGGAGTAAAGCCTAATGAAAGAAATTACATTGCAATGAAAGGTGAGGAAGAGGAGCCAGGTCAGGGAGTGGATGAATTATATGTATAAGATTTTTTAAGTCTAGCCTAATAAATTACATTTACTAACTCTCTTCTAGCCTCTCAACTGAGCATGGGTTCTTGTTCCATAAACTTTACAAACCATTTCATCTGTTTTACCTGAATAGTGACACAAAACTTTTTACTTGTGATATCGTTTGTGAATGTATAGGTAAATTTATTCCCTCTTCCCATTATGACAGCCATCAGTGTTTACTCTGTCAGGTTCTACTTTGACCATCTTCTCCTTTAAGGGAAACCGGTATCTTTTAATGTTTTTTACAGCATAATCTAAAGACAATGACATCTGTATATTCTTCTCTGGGCAGCTGTTCCTGCTTCTACCCTTCTGCAACATTTCTTTCCAGTCATTCCATAGCTTTCACTTCTTTTTTTCCTCAATTTCTCCATCTCATTAACAGAGTTTTGATCAGTTCTTCCCTAAACACAAACTGTTCATTTATTCTCACATTACTTTTGTAGTAGTAAAATATTACCTTGACACCTGTCCTAAATTGTCTTTATGCCCCTTCCTTTTTGTTGCTTGCTACAATGTTATGTCTCTATGCATTCCTGCTGCAGCAAATATCTTTGCAAGGCTACTGCTACTTTGTACAATGATTAAAATAGAAAAGCACTTGCCTGGCTTGCCTATAAAATAAAATCTAGTAAAGTTAAGGTAACATCACCAAAGATTATTACTTCTGAAAAACACATTGAATGTATAAACACATGGACTGCAACAGCCACTTATTTACGCATGTTTTAAAAAATGCTAACTATTGCAAACCTTCAAATTAAAAGACAGTAACATGATATGTAGTGTGAGGGCACATCATACATTCTCATATATGTTAATTCTCCCCTTTTAATATCATAATGTTGTTGTTGTGTCTTTCGGATTTTCCCGGTTAGGGGTCGCCACAGCGGAACTCCGGTCTGCTAATGATTGGCAGTAGTTTTCTTTACGTGCCGAGTTGCCGGCCCTGACGCACAGCTTTCAACGAAGGTACGCCCATTCACCCATGTCTCCACAAAGAAGACGCTCTAGCTGAGAATCGAACAGGACAACGTCTTACTTTGAGGTGACAACGCTACTGCAGCACCACCACCACCGTCCCTTTTAATATCATAATAAAGAGCTAAAATAAAGGATAGCTTGACTCTTTTAGGTGCTACCTTCATCCACTGAAATTATATTGATGACTGGTACTTTGGGAAGCTCATTGGGTTAGTGGTTATGATCTCTGTCTCACTGTAGCAGGATTTGGGGTTTATTATTTATTTAAATTTGTTTACCAGAGTAGAACAGACAATGACCAATTACAGGCTTAGTGTGGGTTAAAGAATAATGTAAAACTCAATGTACAGTATACAAATAACAGTAATTTACATTTATGAGTATAGGTTCATAGGTGTTTAGTATGCTAACAACCCATGAGCCGTTTTAAGCCTAGCCATGCATCCCAAATCTCTGACAAGTTCTGGTATTCTTGTTAAGTGTAAACATTTACAAGCAGAGACCTGGGAGATGAACTGTTTATAGGCTACCTGTGTCCATTAGAGACATAGGTACCAAACCAGGGATGAATTTCCTGTTCCTCATTTGATTGTCTAAGTATGCATAGAAAATCTGACAAACGATATATACATAGAAGATCTAACAAATCAAATATATGTACAATTACATAGTGGAACAGAAAAGGGATACTAGAGTTAAAGAAGAGGTAGTAGTGGTGTAGATATAGGTAGTTGTAGCTAGGTTAGGAAGGCTATTGGAGACCAGAAATATGAAACAGGGAACTGGATTATGCATAGTAAAGCTTAAAATACTCATGGTAAAGAAAGGTGAATAACAACTTAGTATGAATGAGCTAATCAGGTGGATCAGGTATGCGGGAGGTAAAGATGCTACTCTGCTGCAGATATTGGTTTAGGTGGTATGTCCTTTACAAGGACAATTACATTCAAACTGTTTTTGTAAGTATTGTTTGAACTGTGGCCTGAACAGAGGATAGTTTGTGTGATTAGATAAATCAAGAGAAAGTGACTGTCATAGTTTTGGGGCCACTACAGAAAGGAAATGGCTAGTGGAGTGCAGTCTTTGAATAGGGGTTTGCTAGGAGTCGAAGATAAAAGTCTGGAAAAGAGAGGGAGAGGAGGGGCTGTCTAGTTTAAGCATTTTAAAGAGTAATGAACCAAGAAGATTTGACCTGGTCTGTACTGGAAGCCACTAAACTTCTGAAACAGTAAGACATTGGTGTTCATTCCATAGTGAGTTAGCTGTGACTCAACATATTTTAATTGAAAGGGTCTGAAGGGTGATAGTGTGCTTGATAGAGGCAGATGCTAGATATTTGAGGAACTGAGATATTTTGTTCACCCAGAATAGTAGACTGTTGATCACAAATAGCCGACTCCACTTCAGCAAACTTCCATTCAACCAAATGCATGGACTACCAAATTCCTTTCCCTGGGAAACAAACTACTTGACCACCAGGGTGAATTTGGCCCCTTTTTCCCAGTGTAGTGCAATCTCGGAGTTGGTATATTTAGTTAGGGGGGTGTGGGAGCAAAGCCCCCCACTAGGGTGAGTTTAATTTTTTTCCGTTCACTTTTCTTCCCTGGTGGCCAAGTGGTTAATTTCCCAGGGAAAGAAGTTCAGTAGTCCATGCTTTCAGTTGAATGGAAGTTCTGTGAAGTGGAGTTGGATGTTTGCGATAAGAACAAGTGTTATTTTGGTCAGTAAAAGTAGACCCATACATACAGATACAGATATATGTATGTATGTATGTATGTATATATATATATATATATATATATATATATATATATATATATATATGGGTCCACTTCTTTAACTCAAAATACTGAAATCTCGAATTTCAGTATTTTGAGTCGAGAATATCAAAAGTGAAGTTTTTTGAAACTGCACTATTTCAAATCTTGGTTTAACAAATTTGTGGTGGATTTACGTTGGTGCTTTCTTTAGTGTGTGCTGTCACTTTAAGGGTTTTGTGGTGTGGCGGGTGATGTTTGGGTCTTTACGGAGATTCAGGTAGGTGTTTAAATTTTAAGGGTTTTAGTGTTAATGTTTTAATATTTTGTTGTTATGGAGAGTTGTACAGGTAGGTTGGGGTAGGTGGATGAGAATGTATGTGTGTGAGTGCTGAATGTGGTGATTTTTGTACATGTGTAGTATGTGTTTGTGTGTGTTGTTAGTGAGTTTACATATAACTGTCTGCAGTGGGAGTGTAAGGTCAGTCAGGGAAGGTATGTGTTCCTTTTTCTTTGGGTTAATGCGACCTTGGAGTTGGTATATATAAGTAGGGGGGGTGGAGGGCATAGCCCCTCACATGGGGGTTGCAGGGGGGGTTTGCTTCCCTGCAGAAACCTATGGTGGTGTTATAGTGTTTGTTTTTGTAGTGTTTATGTTGTTTTGGGGGGAGGGTTGCGTATGTATGTGTGTTTTGTTAGGTTCGATGTTGTGAGTGTTCGTGATTGTGGTGTTTCGTGATTTTGAGGGTTTGACATTCTCGACTTGAAATACTGAAATTTAGGATTTCAGTATTTCGAGTTAAAGAAGTGGACGTGTGTGTGTGTGTGTGTGTGTGTGTGTATTTATATTTATATATATATATATATATATATATATATATATATATTTATATATATATATATATATATATATATGTATGTATCTCTCTCTCTCTCTCTCTCTATATATATATATATATATATATATATATATATATACATATTTATATATACACATAGATATATAGATAAATACATACACTTCTGAATTGTCTGCAGTAAAGTGGCCCATTGAGACATTTGTAACAAAAATGAAGATTCACCATGTTGCAAGGAACCTTGTAGAATGATAGGGGACACTATACTATTTTGTTGAATTAATAAGTCCTGCTCTTAGTACATGTACTCATCTAAACCCACTATTCAGTGCTAGACACCTACATAGTTTGTTCTTTAGTTGAGTTGGAAAGCTGGCACAAAGTTTTCTTAAATTCTCTTACAGTAGCTGTACAGGACTTATCAAGTATACCAATAATGTCTCGTCCATTTAAACTGCAATCAATTTATCATAAATGTTAGATTATAAAGAATGGCACATTGGGCAAATGATATGGAAACTTAAGGTGCTACAGATTTACTTGGTAGAAATTATATTTGCCCAGATGACTATGCCTAAGCTGCACCATTCAATTATCCATCTATTTTCATCTGTTCTCCAGAACTTTATATCTTCGGAGAATCTGCTTAGAGTGGAGTCCTTGGGGACATTAGATCCTAGGATAATAATAATAACAATAATGATATGTAAATATGGACTGCATACATGTGTTTACTTGCTTAATAGCAGCAAATAGTAGCTGGGTTGGTACTCAACCATGACTGTAACAGATCAGCATAACAATGTTTCAAGTATAAACTACAATGGATACAATGTGTCATAGGATAACTTCAGCATTAACAGTTCCCTGCAACAATACATTGCACATGTCAGTTAAAAGGAAAATAATGCATCAGAGGAAAGCAACCTAGCTGTACACAGACACTTAAAACCTTCATAAACCATTAAGGTTTAATGTGAAAGGGAAGCAGAGGAAATAAAAAAAAGAAGGCTGTGACAAGTAAAACCTAGATGGCTTGGTCACCTAAATCACATAAAGTCAAGCTTGACATGGCACTGCAGTTTCTGCCCCTGATTTTCATGGCTCTGTGGTACAAGTCTGAGGAAAATGGAACAATTTAAGTCATAATTCAATTGTGTTACTAGTATATAACTTTCACAAAGGTGCTAGTAAAAGATTTCATTTTCTTTTGATATTTTACAAAAAAATGTGTCACTGTTGACAACAACAGCTTTGACTTTCCATGCTTAATCTGAATGTCTTACCTGCTCTGAATGGACTTCCATACAGCCAGTCAGAGAAACACCTCCTTAGTCTGTGTATAGAAAAACGTCCAAGCACGCCTCCTATTTGTTCTGAAATTTGTTCTTTTTCAAATCCTCCTTTTGATTCAGAGGCAACACAAAGCTCTGTTACACAGAAACAAAAATATATGACGGTTACAATTTAGGAATGTGTGCATGAAGGGTGTGCTCCCATTACGTTATTTATTTACTGAATTAGATTTCTTAACCAGAGGAGAGGACTGATCCACTGAGGATGTATTTCAAGCTTGCCCTGGGTGTAAAAATACATTTTAATGCTAATAGTAATTTCCTACAGTCTGCTGGAGGGATAGATTCCTGTCCCAGAGACTTCCCATACTCTGGAACAGGCTACCCATCTATGTCAAGCAAAGTTCTTCATTAGCACTCTTCAAGAAAAATCTTGATGAGTGGATGGGAAATAGGAAATACACCCCGGGGATCACTTCTTTGTCTCTGCTTGACAGTGGCACAGGAAAATAACTTTCTTGGGTGGCATAAGCCAGGGAACCTTGTTGGCTAGCCTTACGTAGCCCCTTGGGCCAATAGCCAAGTACCTACCTATGAACCTATGTTGACAGAGTTAAGATTTACAAAGCATTTTTGGAAATTACTGACAAAAAATGTGTCTCATATCTAAATCATAAGGTTTGAGCTGTAGTTTTTAAACATAACATTTGTGATTCTTTACCTGATAAAAACAATGTTTCTTATAGTGATATAACATTTCCACTGAGTACATTATGCCATTTTTTCCACATTTCAGACTGTATAGTAAATTGCAAGACTGCTTATATACGATGCTGTTTGCTGGAACCAGTTCTTATTGATGCATAGTGCATT
This sequence comes from Protopterus annectens, assembly GCF_019279795.1. Classification (NCBI taxonomy): domain Eukaryota; kingdom Metazoa; phylum Chordata; order Ceratodontiformes; family Protopteridae; genus Protopterus; species Protopterus annectens. Next base: position 1,984,893,324 of record NC_056737.1, on the reverse strand, counting down.
TTACAGCAATAAATACATTATTTCTAGTTAAAGTTCTTTTTAGTTTTCTGTTAAGAAAATTAGCTTTGTTTACCCACGGTCTATATTTTATATTTCAATAAATGGTATCTTTGAGAAAGTTAGGCTTAAGACTATCTCAAAACCACATCCAAAGAACTGTAGAAAACTACTTCTTTCCACAGAAATATGACAGGACTGAATTGTGATGAATAAATTGACAAAAGCGCTTAACTTTTTAATACATTTTAATACTAATAGTGACTTCCTACAGTCTTTTTGATGTTTTGAAACAGTCTTAAGCATACCATTATGGTTATTGGTTAATTTGTTACACTTTGTGCTCCTTTCATTGAATAACTTTGAGAAAGTTTGAAGGCTTTAAAGGAAACCAAACATTAGAGAAATAATTTAATTTTGTTTTCTAAGATACAGCAAATTCTATAAAATGTGTGTCTTTTTGTTGTTTGCAGTTCTTTCAGTGAAAATAGTATAAAGGAGAAATATCATGTACAGAATAGTATTTACTGAAAATTATCTTAAAATATAGAATATTTTTGTGCATTTTGCCAATTATTTTTCACTGGCAACATGTTGAGTAAGATAACACTTTTACATGGTTAGAACTTTTGCCTTGAATGGTATGAAATTCATCTAGACAAGACCAATAGTATGATTGTTACTGATCATGTATTTCTTAATACTAGGTAGCGATATTGTGTTATATGACAAACACACACACGCATGCGCGCACACACACACACACACACACACACACACACACACACACACACACACACACACACACACACACACACACACACGCACATATACACACACACTCACACACATACACACACACACACACACACACACACACACACACACACACACACACACACACACACACACACATCCATCCTCAACCCCTTTTTCCCATTTTGTACATGGGGTTGGGGTGTCACTTCAACAGTGACAATCATCTCAAGCCAACGTTTATACCACTGGGTGGCTAAACACACACACACACACACACACACACACACACACACACACACACACATATTTATATTTATATACATATATATATATATATATATATATATATATATATATATATCTGTGTGTGTGTGTGTGGTGTGTGCGTGCACGTGTGATCCAGTTTCTTCCCACATTCTAAAGACGTGCAGTACGTGTATTGGACACACTAAATTATCCATAGGCGAGAGTGTGTGTGCGAGTGAGCGGTGCGAATGAATTACAGCAGCAGGGCTAGCCACCCAGTGGTGTAAACCTTGGCTCGAGATGATTGTCACTGTGAAAGTGACACAACAACCCCATGTGCAAAATGGGAAAAGGGGTTCAGGATAGATGAATGGATATATATAGATATATATACATATATTAACTAGTTATACTCAATCCATTACTACCCCTGGTTCAACAAGTGTGCTTCATGCTATGTATCACTTTAATAATATAATTAACTTTGAGATTTTGCACCTTCAAGAAAGGGGAATTTCCCCTGCAGTGAATGCCTTGGAGTATAACTTTGTACTTAGCGATGGTCAAAAAATGACTTTTTCAATAACTGTGTACTAAAACATTTTAAATATGTTTAGTAAAATGGTTGCTCAGTGGGAAAGATTTCAACCTCACAACTCCAGGATCCATAATCCTTTTCTAACTTCCATACACAGTTCATTGAATAATATATGCTGTGGATGGGCACCTTATGTGTTATAATGTCTAGCACCATCTTCACGCTGGACTATGGACGACTGGTCTCCCAGGAGTCCTGCTGACTTCATTTGTATCTGTCACCTTGAACTTGAACTTATCCTTCAGGAGGCCAAACATTCCATGATGAACTACACTTGCCTCTGTGTCCTGTGATATCTTTCCTCAATATATGCCTGAGAATTGAGGTTTGGGGGCATCATCTACTAGTATAGCAGGGAGGCAACATTACCTGCAGAAATGACAATAAGCATGTTACATGTGCATCAACATTAGCAAAACTGATTAGTCTAGGTTCTAATGTCACACCCACAAAAACATATTACATGTCTGCATTTCCATTTACTTCAAGAAAATTCAAATGCTCCCTTTCTAGTCAGTCCCCTGCACATTACAGGATTAAATCTAAATCACCAAGAATAACAGTGCATATATTATGCAGCACACACCAGTGCATCATTACAAGTATGTATTTATAGGAAAAAATGCTATATTGTACATGCTTTATAGATTTCACAAGCAGTATACAGTTGCATCAACAGCATTTACAATGTATTTATTTTTATTTTTCTAAAAACATGTATAAGCATGGGTCCCTATCAGTTGATCAAGTTTTCAGAAACTTGAACTCCATATGGTCGAGACCATATGATCAAGTTTTTGAAAACTCAAAGCTTTTGACTGGAGATTGTGGTACAGCGAAGATCAGGAAATTTACCCTTTTCCTCACTGTAGTTCGATCTCAGAGTTGGTATATATAATTTGCAGGGGGTATGGGGGCACAGCCCCCCACACACACATGAGGGGTGCAGGGAGGCTTGCCCCCTGCAGATATGTAAAAAAGGTAGATATTTGGGGGTTTTTTTTGATGTTCAAGTTTTTCATATGGTCTCTTTGATATTTTATTTTTCAGTTTCTGAAAAGTCGATCATCTGACATAGACACATATACTTACATACATACATACACACAAACATATGTATATAGTACTACTAGTCCCTCACTTAATATGATTTATCTTTGGTAAGTAGTTGTCATTGAGCTGCTCACAAGGTATGATCCCATGGTAAAAGGCATGATGCAGATTTTTCTTCAGCCAGATGTGAGTAACCTGGGCACTCCTAAAATGTCTTCCACAGCCTTTGTGTTTATGTCATCTTCACTGCATACAAAAGTTCAATTTATGGAACTATACCTCTTTCTGTTGATGTCTTCCATGGTGGTACAGAGGTAGCGTTGTTACCTCACAGCAAGAGGTTCTCCCATTCGATTCTCGGCTGGGCTTGGGAGTGCCTTCTGTGTGGAGTCTGCATGTTCTCCCCATGGTTGGGTAGCGTTCGAAAGACATGCATGCATAAATGGGTGTGCCTTCGTTGAAGGTTGGGTTTCAAGCTGGCACCTTGGCGTTTCGTAAAAATCTACTGCCAATCATTAGCGGACCAGAGTTCCGCTGTTGCGATCCTTTACCGGGAAAAAGCCGAAAGACAAACAACCTCTTTCTGTTGACATATATCATTTGCTATGACTGTGTCAAACTTTGATGAGAAGGTATATACAGTTTATAATGCTTAGCACTATCTGCAGTTCTGTAGCCTGAAGGAATGACTATGTGATAATACAATATTCCTGGAAGCTATCAAGAATGCTGCATACTTAACTACCCACCATGCCATATAAGTGATTTTGTCATATCAATTACTTTATATGGAGTGGATGAGTTTGAAATACTTACAACAATAATAGACCACAGAAATAGTCCTGTGATCTGTACAGATTTCTCTAAATGGCTTTCATAGAAACTGAATGGCATTGCAATGTCCCAGTGCCCTGTACACAGTGCTTTGAGTACTCTTCTGAAAAACAGGAGGCCACTGAAATATGCCAGTAACTTCTATATAGGTTCAAAAGTAAGTACTCAGGAAGCTTTGGGTACCTTTCTGAGAAATGGGGTGGAGCATCCATGCTATCCAGTAAGAGTAAACAGCAATGTGGCACATACCACATATGTGATGCCTTAGAATCTACATTTAATATCAGTCCAGAGGTCCTGGTTGCTTAGTTTGACAAAATTCCATGTCATTATGTGGAATTTCCTTTTGCAAAACATCCCGGCAAGGTGTGCAGTAAAGGGCAATTGAATAATTTCATTATGTCCAGTTCTAATAGTCCTCCCAACTGATTGCAGCTGATTGTATGAGGCACTAGTTCAGGAAAGTCAGAGTCATTTTTTGAAGAGGCAATGACCTCAATGGCGATTGTATTTAGGTAGCAAGTGCAAAGGGTCTTACCCTGACAAGGTGAGGACATGCAGGAGAATTCCCCACGTAAGAAAGCTTAAACTTCTCTGTACTGCTAGTTTGTACAGTTTCTCACTTTCACTGCTAGTTGCCACAGAGATGGTGCTCACAAAACTGACATATATTCAGCAATAATAGCCATCATATACAACCAGAAACATTGTTACTTCAGTAATAGTAATTACTGCATCTTTTTTAGTTCTGTATTTTATCTACATATTCCGACAAATTAGTCTGCATGCCACAATCACCATGGATGGATTTGTATATTTATTTATTCATTTTACATTTGTTTACCGAGATAGTCTGACTGGACTGGATCCATTTACAGTGGAGGCCCGGGGAGAAAAGCTCCACATATATTAACAGAAATACTAGAATTTAATACATAGTAGTAAAAACTGATGATAACACATTGTAACAGCAAAAATCCAGCTAATAAGACAGAAATGTAAAACAGACAGGATACGACTCAGCAGTTAAACAGACAAAAACATTTTAGCATTGAGAGTCATTACATACATCATGTTAGAATGAAGTAACTATATTAAAGAGATAAAAATTGCTGGATGTAAAAAGAAACTGTAGCATTTACAGTAAGCAAGTAATAAGCCCTTCCAACTTTCCACAGAGCTAAAGCAGTGATTTTAGTTTATGCATGGGCAAGGTGCTTATGAAATGTGATTTTAGAGAGTTTTTGAAGTGTGAGGTGGTTGGGATGGAGGTCAGTGAAGGGGGGGGGGGGGTTGTTCCAGTTTCTAGCAACGGTGTGGGAGAAAAGTGCTTTGCCAGCAGTGTTGTTAGCCCTAGAGATGCATAGAAGTGATTTGCCACAAGAGCGGAGTGTGCGATTTGTTGCATAGGAGGTAAGTAATTGACTTAGCGATGGGGTTTTATCAGGATTCTTCAGAATGTTATAGGCAGTAACCAGTTGGTGGTAAATTAGTAGTTGAGGAAATTCTAACCATTTTAAATCCCTTAGAACTAGAAAATGATGGATCTGAAGGTGGCGTTGTTAGCAAATTTGGCAATATTATTATAGCATGACTCAAGTTTATCAAGGTCAAGTTTTCTGATATAGGTAAGAATTGGTGCTGCATACAATAGTGTGGACAAAAGGTAAGTTTGGGCTAGGGTGATCCATGCTTGATCTGAGAGGAAGTGTTTGAGTCTATAATGAGCCCATTTTTTTGTGAACCTTTTTGATGGTTTGAGAGATATGGACATCAAAGAGAAGGTTTTGGTCAATCTCAACACCAAGGAGTTTGGCATGGGCAGAAGGAGAAATGATAGTACCATTTTTGGAGTCAATAGAAAAGGAAAGTGGAGCAGACTTTGATTTGTTGGGGGTAAATAAAAGCAATTTAGTTTTATTAGGGTTAAGGATGATTTGGATAGTTGTGAACCAACTTTCCACAGAGCTAAAGGATTCCTGGGTCTGTTGTTGAAGAGTGGAAAGAGATGGGGCTGAACAGATTAAAGTCAAATCATCTGCGTACTGTATGAGTGTGGCATGCTGGATGGAAGTATGTAGATTGTTAGTGTAGATAGAAAAGAGAAGTGGGCCCATTACTGAGCCTTAAGGTACACCTATGAAAGTTGTGGAAGTAGAGGAGATAGTGTCCCTTGCCATTGGGCAGATCATTGCCTATCAGCTAGATAGTTCTTGAACCAGGCAATAGTAGAAGGGGCAAAGGATAGGGATGCTAGTGAATCTAATAGTAGGGAGTGTGAAACCATATCAAATGCTTTGGATAGCTCCAAAAATATAGCAGATGTATAGTTATAGTTGTTTCTGTATTGGTTTACTATATTGGTAAATGAGAGAAGAGTGGTAGTTGTACTGTGGTGTGGCTGGAACCCATGTTGTGCGGTGGAGAGAAGTTTGTGTGTGTTCAGGAAATGCAATTCTTGAGCGTGAATACATTTCTCTAGCACACTGGGGAGGAAAGATAGAATAGCTGTAGGATGGTAATTAGAGAAGTCATAAGAATTACCGCCTTTATAAAGAGGAATAATGTAAGACACTTTCCACAGTTGAAGGATGTAGTATTCTTTTATGGAGCGGTTTATGAGGATGGAAACAGGGTAGGATAAGGATTCTGTGGCTAGTTTTAGGAAGTTGGCAGGTACACTATCAGCTGCAAGGGTGGTAGGTTTTAATTTCAGAAGCAGTTTTTTTAACTCTGGAGGTGGGAAACAGGTGAAAGAGTAATGTTATCGAGACACTTGGCTGGGATATGTGGAGGGTTGTTTTTGGACAATTGGCTGGATAATACCATTTATGGATTCTGCAAAGTGTTGGTTAAATTGAGAGGCTATGTCCATATTGTTATTCATGGAGTTGGGAGCTGGAGTAGTAGTTTTGCCTGGTTTAAGTAGGGAGTTAATAACTTGTCAAAACTTTTGAGGATTTTTTGAGTGTTTTATTTGGACAGTAAGAAAGCAGTTCTGTTTATCAAGTTTAGTTTGTATTTTGGCCTGATTCCTAAGCTGTTGGTAGTTTTGTTTGGCTTGGATAGTGTTATCTTTCTTCCAGATTTTCCAGGCCTTATCTCTGGACTTTAGTAGAGCTCTTGTGTCCCTACTTAGCCATGGTGCATAGATAGTCTTAACTCTAATTTTCCTGATGGGGGCAACTCTGTTAAGGACATCAGTGAAGATACTATTACAGTAGTCAAATACCTCGTCTAAACCAAGGGAAAGTAGTGCCTCCCAGTTGCATTATTTTAGAATAGTGTTTAGATCCTGGGGGTTTAGGTTGCAGTCATTTCGGATTTGTCCATACGTTATGGGCTTAGGTATGTTTGTATGTTTATGTACTAGGAATGCAGGGAGGTGGTCACTAAGACTGTCTGATAAACAGCCTGTCTGGTTGTTTTGCTCAGGGCCATTGACCAGTGTCCAATCAAGGATGGATTGTTTTGGGGATTTTTTGTCTACTTTAGTGGGTTCTTGAATAAATTGAGAGAACCCATAGAGATTTATGTGATTAGTAGGGCTGTTGGAATTGCAGGCCAACCAGTCAGTATTCAGGTCACCTAGTAGGATTGCTTCATGTGGGAGATTATCTCTAGTCCATTGTAGGATTTCCTCAATATAGCAGAGTTATTTCCTGGAGTGATATAACAACAAAGAATGCTATTTTTTGTGTTTTGTTTATATACAGGACAGACGCAAGAGTTTTCGGCATTATTAGGTAGAGGGGTTTGAAGAGGTTTAATGTTTAGCATGTTTTTAAAGAGAATTGCAACTCCACCTCCTTTTCTATCCACTCTATCCAGTCTTAAGATAGTATACCCTGGAGGGAGGATCTCTTCAATATGGGCGTGGGTTTTAGCCATGTTTCTGTTATAGTCAGTATGTCAGGAGTGTAGTGGGTTATAAATGCATGCAGGTCAAGCAGTTTTTTAGATATACTCCTTGTGTTGATATTAAGAATTAAAAGATCAGATAACTGTTTTGATTTGAGTATAGCTTTGAGCGGACCTGGGTTTGGGTGCATATCTCCTGAGAGAAGAAGTCTTTTTCTGATAGACAGAATGTGCTTGATTTTGTGAGTCAGTTCTATGCTGGATTTAGGTGTTGTTTTTCTAGTATTGCATCTTGGTAAATACGCCTTGTGTATATAAAGTATTGTGGTAACATTAAATATTGTGGAGGATACGAAAAAGTTTATGTCTGTTTTAATAGATGGGAAAATATGTGTTGTGTGGAATGTAGCATTGTCTAGTGATATATTAGTATGTATGGACGTGATGTAGGCTAGTGTTGTGAGGAATAGTGAGAGAGATGTTAGTGTGATATGCATGCTGTCTGCAATTTATGTTTGGGTACTAGGCTATGTGATGATAGAGGTGTAGTGGTGGTTAAAGGGTGTAATTAGTAGCTATATTGTGATCAGATGTAAGTAATATGTATTTTTACCAATTAAAAGTAATTAGCTAATATTCTTTACTATAGCTACTGTCTTTACCAGTTACCCTTTGCCTTAGCTGCATTAAATATAGTTGGTTACTGTTCAAAAAAGTCTTCCATAAACCAAAAAAGAAACCAGCCCAATGTTACCTTACAACCTATATATTCATCAATACAAATAAACATACATGGATCTATAAATGAGCAAGTATAAGGCATACAGTCCCAGTTCCAACCACAACAAGAATAGACAAAATATACTTTTTTCAGCTGGAAGTTCACAAAGTAATGGCTAGTTAGCATATATTGTTTACCTTAGCCCCAAGGCCTGTAGCACACATGGACTGAATAGGAGCATACACTCGCTGCCAAGCAGCATAGATTATCTTTGCTCCAAGGCCTGTAACAGCAGACAAAGATGAATATATTTTCTCACCATCAAATAAACAAACAGATGGACAGAACCCCTTAGGTTGAACACAGGTCCATTGCAAAAATCCAACCAAAGCGCAAGGCAAATAGAACCAAAAAGAGATCCTATATGCTTGCAGTTGAACAGCCTCAATATTTTACAGCCACAATTATTAACTTTGGGCAACCACACTGACCAATTATTCCACCAAAGTGAAATAAAGTTCCAACAAATTAATTCCTATAGTTCAATATGTTGCCCAATATTGCCGTTATAAATGTATTATTAAACATCACAAGCTTAGGTACCCCAACCAATTATTCCACAAAAAGTGAAATAAAGGTCTAAAAAATGTAACCTGCAAATATTGCAGTACAAAAGTTACCAGATCTGTGATACACATCTATAGACAAACTATTGTGCCTGCTGTCGCCTTCTCTTTATCAAAACAATTTTGAATTTACATTGATATTCTCCACAGGTAACCATCCTGACCCAGTTATGCCACACAAGTGAAGAAAAGGTCTGATTTGATAAATATGCCTATTGGCATTTAACAATAAAGGTTACCCAATAATATATAACACAATAATAATAACAAAGGCTGTTTCTACTCAAACACATAACCTCCCCATCAGTATCTTAATAACCACAATAAATTCACTGCTACCTTTAGTACACGCTTCACTATAAACATTATGAAAAGAACCACCAAAATATATAATGATGGCCCCTCGGTTCTCTATTGAAATCGCAAAGGTCGACTTACCCGAATACAGAAACGTCGACACGTATACGTCGAAATGTGAAAACACCAATCATCCTGAAGCACAAAATCTGAAATGTCAAATCGTCATGGTTGGCCCTTCTGCGGTATAGCTCCGTAAGGTAAGTGTACGATAGTTACTGACCTTAGGGTTAGGGTGCGGGTTAAGGTAAGTGCATAGGTAGTAATGTATGTAAGGTTTAGTGTAGGGTTAGAAGTAGGGTTTTGTTAAGTGTATGTGTGTGTGGGTTATTTATTTTGTTTGGATATAACTCCGTAAGTTGTGTGCAATAGTTACGGATCTTAGGGTTAGGGTGCGGGTTAAGGTAAGTGCATAGACAGTAATGTATGTAAGGTTTAATGTAGGGTTAGAAGTCGGGTTTTGGTTAGTTCACGTATGTGGTTTATTTATTTTGTTTGGGTAGGTAGTATGTAGTGCGCGGTGGGGTTGGACAACTATGACGGTTCGAGATTTTGAATTTCGTGGTTTAGGGTGTTCGGTGTATTCGCAGTTCGGGTAATATGTGTCGATGATTCCGTATTTGCTGTTTAGGACTTTCCCAGTTGTAATATAGACCCAGCTACATACAACCAGTGAATTTCAGAATACTGTTGTAACCGAAATTCCCATAACCCATTAAAAAATAGTTTTTTTTATACTGTTAGTAATAAAAACAATTCCTTCCCAATTCAAGAGAAGCATTCCAGTATTGATAGTACCTGTAAATTTAGTTTCTAAAACACATACCCAGAATAATACACTCAATAATATCTCAAAGACTTTAAACAGTCACAACTTTCACAAACGGAAAAATTCTGTAATATATTCAGTAATATATTTCAAAGTCCATACCCCTACAGAAGATCAAAAAAGTCCATAGATGTGATATTTTCACTTCAAACTGCTACCAGCACAGACATATGTCGCCAGCTGTATGAAAAACTGCTAACAAAATATGAATTTGTTAGAGTGCTCTTCAAAATGATAAACGAAATACTGGGCACACATGGATAGAAAAACGTCTTTCACAAATTGTATAGTCAAAAAAAGTTGTATATGCCGAAGAGCAACTTCTTCATATAGTTGAAATTAAGTTATTCACCACTTATGTCCAAACTCCCAGTCCTCCAAATTTTGTAAATATCCACTTTGCACAGGTTAACAATTCCCATTTAACTTCAGTGGCTAAATCAATTTAATCGGCAACCCATGATACTGCTTCAGATACAAGTTCAGTTTACCATTGTCCACTCAGTAGATCTCATACACAATCAGGAAAAGTATAGCTAGCCTGCATAAAGCTCCTGTGACAGGCCAGGCCCAAAACAATTACATCACTGCATAAAACATAAGGTAAAACAGCAATGAAGCTTAACTGCGGACATTAAACTGAATAGTTGCATGCTATCACTCCAGCAGAAACGTCAAAATGTTACACAAACACGCATCCATTACTCTAGTGACGATCCAAAACCGAATTTGCTGCTCTACCCACTTCTTTCATTCGCACACTCCATATGGCCGTTATGTGGATTATGCCTTTTTCTCCAATTTAGAGCAATCTTGGAATTGGTATATTTAGTTAGGGGGGGGGGGGGCGTAGCTCCTCACCTGATTTGGGATTTAAAGTTTTTTTGTTTTTTTTTCATGCGGCCAAGGGAAGTGTTTCCCTGGGTTAAATCGGCCATTCAAGATGTTCTGGTTTCGATATTACAAGGTCGATCTTTAGTTACTCGATTAACTAAAGTTTTGATCTTGTAATATAGACCCATCCACAGTCATTTCATTATTCTCACCATTGTCAATTTCATCAACATCATCATACTTATTTATCCCACAGTGAACATTTCTTTACTTCGTGGTAAAATTTCCAAGAACATAACCTCGCAGTTTAATTTCTGCAGTACATTTCTCATTAACTCATATTTTGTCACATTTTCTGACATTTTTCTTACATCCCCAATTTTGTCATATCAATTATTTTATGATAACTAATAGTATTTGTTACTAAAGATTAGAACACGACTCTGCATTTTTATTTTTACCCAACAGCATGGCATCACAGTCATCAGCAAACAATAACTGTAAGAAAAAATGTACAGCATTCTAAGCAGCTTAACCTTCCTTGTAATTTATTCAACCAGCATGACATGCTTTACAATGGTTCCCCAGAGAATTGTACACATCATGAGGAACCCAGAAGCTTAGACTGAACCTTCCATGTTACTCTACCCAACTTAGTTTTGTACATTTAAAACATATAGGAAGATCAGCGTTTTTTTATACTAAAACTTAGTAAGATATTTTCCTCATAAGCTTGCTACTGCAGAAAGCAGTCACTTGATTTCTAGTCAGTATACACTACTCCTCTTTATTACAAAACAATGTCACAGTGACAGAGCCTGGTGTCAGAGGTTATATAATGTGTCAGATGTGATGAATTCTAGAACAAGATAATATAACAGTTTGATGAAAGCTAGAATGCTGGGTGGAGAGAGAGAAAGACTACAAAACCATATGGAGACAGGAAACAGGCGTAGCTACTCAGATGTTTTTTATTTTTATTTGTGCTGTTCTGCGGACTGGTTTAAAGTTAAAAGAAAATACTGTGATACAAAATTGGATCTACATACAGTTATCCTAATAAAAAATGTATCACTTTAGTTATTTCCTATTTGACGATTTTGACATTTATTAATTTTATTTATAAATACTGAATCAAGTTTTAATAACCTTTAAATTGTTCTGTCTTGTATACAAGCAATTTCATTATAATAGCTTTTACTGCATATAAGACTAGTGAAGAAGTAAGAAACATATATGTGAAATGCACAGTAAGAAAACTGCTGTGTTTGTATAGGATAGCTTGTATGATGTTATAATTTCAGTGAAACCTGTGCATGTGCTAACATAACTGCCTAAACTATAATGTTATTTTACCTAAACATATCTCAGCAAAATTTATACTCAGTCTTTACTCAGGGCAGTTTTCTTTTACATTGCATATCATGATACATACCCAGAATCTCAAAAGAATCTGCAGGTTCAGCCCACCTACCCTCTAAACAAATAACTGAAAAACATATCTGAATTAGTTTTGCACAAATGTTACTTTCATGCATACTTATATCCCTTAGATGCAAAACATTCTCAAGGAGTGTTTGTCCAAATAAATAACTGGTGACAAAATAATGGAGACAAACAAAAATGCCAAAAAATGCATTATTGTATCCTTTTGGAAGTCATCTACCCCAGAGAGCTACCACATTGGCAATAAGCCACTAAGAGTTGATCCAGTTGTTCTGGACTTGGGAACTTATGTGCACGGTGACCTAACTTTTGACTGACATGTACCTATTGTTGTAAGAAAGCCCTTCTATATTTCACAGCTTATAACTAAGGGGATGTTTTCTAAATCTAGGAGTGGCATTACCCCCTTTACTCAGCCCTCATTACACCAGCCATTGAATATAATGCTCCCTCTGGCATGTATCTGTCTGGACACATGCAACAACTGTAACACCCACAGAGATCGAGTCAAAGCCCTGTCACTATACTTGGTATCATACAGACTTCCAAGAGGTGACCTGTGTCTGGCATACATGGCATTATCTGACCCATTACTGATAGATTTACTGCACATAAAGCAAATCAAATGCAATCAGAAATATTCAGTCTAGGCATTGAAACCTCTTCTACAACATCAACAGGAGGGACAGGTATATTTTGCACAGGATACTGCTGCTGTGGAACAGACTCCCACACACATTAATGAGCTTTATTCATGCCACTTCTCCCCATGGCAATCAAGGCTGAAAACTTAGGTTCATAGGTAAGTACTAGGCTAGCTGCCCTAGTGCACCATTTTAAGCCTAGCCAATTATCCTATTGGCGCTTGAAATAACCTATGTTAGCTTGGCCTTACCCATCCCATGGTCAATAATTATATATCACCCTTAGTGAGAATACCTGGGATCATGCCACAGATAATTTAAGGGGAATCATGCATGTGATAAAGCATTTGTCCATTAGTATTAAAGGGGGCAGTCCTGGGGTAAGTTTTCTAATACCCATCCATAGATCCAAGTTGCACTTGAATATGGACAGGGATGAACTTTGTTTTATGTGGATGGTGAGTCTGTTCCAGAGCAGTGGTATCCTCTGGGAGTTACACCCAGAAACTTATGGTTCAGTTAACACCCTGGGTTGATGTTCTGAACCAGCACCCCACCTCTTTAGTTCTTCAAGTGAAGAGCAAAAAAATCACTTCACTGTAATAAGCCATAAATGATTAGCTTAATACAATTAGAATTACGCACCCCCCACAACAAAAAAAGAAAACAAATGACATTCCTTCTACTGGCACACCAACCAGGTGGCCAGATGCATGACACCTCCCTCCAGGCCAAGTCATTCAGGTCTCACTTCTGTGCCCCCACCCCAACCCTTCTTTAATATGTTTTATTAAAAAAATAAGAAAAAAAAATTTCTTCTTTTAAACTGTAGCAAACTATTTGCTATGAATGTAGCAAACAGGTGCTACACTTTATACCTGCCTGCATGGGACACTTCAGCTCTCAAGTTTTAGTTAAAAAAAATGCTTTTTAAACCCATAGAAAACTGCTTGATACAAACGTAGCATACAGTTGCTACTGTTTATACCCTGCCTGCATGGATCACTACAGTGCTAATGTTTTAGTTTTTTTTTAAAATTATTTTTAAACTATAGCAAACAGTTGTTACAGTTTGTACCCTGCTTGTATGGAACGTTACAGTGCTAAGGTTTTAGTTAAAAAAAAGAAAAAGTGAAAAAATTATTTTTTTTTTACTTTTAAACTGTAGCAAACTGTTTACTACAATTTATCAAGTAGCTGATACAGTTTCAACAACTCACAGGACTCTACAGTGATTAGATTTGACATCAAATGCAATATCGGCTATTAAAAGCCAGTATAACATCATCGGCTGATTGCTCCCTGCAACACTTTGCTCCCTGGGCTGTTACCTCTCTACATCCTGCCCTTGCTTCACTACTGGATATACCTGTCCATCCAAACCATGATGTTGTAGCTGAGGTTTAGATCCCTAGACCAAGAATTTATGATGCCATTTGACTTGCTGATGTGCAGTAAATCCATCAATAATGGCTTGGAGGATGGCTTGTATGGCAGACACAGATCTCTTTTCAGCAGTTTGGAGGATACTAAGTATAGTGACAAGTTTTGAGTTCGTCCATGTAGGATATGTTGTTTAGGCATTGTATCCTTTTAGTACGGTAACTCTGTGGGCATTCCAGTTTCATTTCAGGCATTCAAAGGGGGCATTATACATAATAACTGGCCTAATGAGGGCTGAGTAAAGGGAAACAATAACATCCTTAGATCTAAATACAATCCCTTTGTTTATAAACTGCACAATATAGAAGGGCATTCTTATGTCCTTTGACAACCAAGGAGGTACATTATCAGTAATTAGGCCATCCTTCAAAGTGGGAGATGTTGAAAGTATCTTCAGGAAGACTATACCTTCTCCTGTTTGTTTATATCAAAAGTGAGAAAATATTCAACAGTTTCTAAATCTAAATCTAAATTTTCAATGTATCTGAAAGCTAAATATGACTGCAGCTGTTACTGGGATGGGAGCTAGCAGACTTCCCAAAGATAAAGGACCACACAAACACCTTTCAAGATACCACATATCCACATTTTGTTTGATTCTCTCATGTGGGTCCAGTCTCAGATCTGTATGTTTTGAAAGGTTCTGTCTGTGTTCTAAATTTCATAAAGTTATACATAAAGTTTCTTGCCTTAAGCCCGGAGGTCATGCTAGAAGCGAATCTTTGGAAAAGCCCATTTACCAGTTAATAAGCAAATGAGTGAAAAAAAAAACAAGTAAATAGCCTCTTTCACTCAGATAACTTGTGATATGGAATAATCCATGAATTATACATGTCAAGTATTAATGCTGGAGAGGACAAGTGGCACAAAAAAAATGTCCAGAAAAATAATAGGCAAACTTCTGGGCAAAATATGGCTCATACCACTTTTTTTGTAATATAGTTTTGCAACAACAATAAAATACTGCAGCATATGCTACTAATGGAAAATCCTTATATTTCATAAGTACAGTCTAGTACCACTCATGCATAATTATGATATTACTATAAAGCTTATTTATATTGTGCTCTCAGAAAGGAAACAGAAGATTTAAGCTTTAAAATAGCTTCATGTGATCAATGTATTCACTTTGGATAATTTCCACCAAGCCCCCTCCTTTATCCAGCTTCATAAATCTTAGTCCAGAGTTTTTCATGTCATGTAGTTTGGTACGTTCACTTTTGGTCAAGTTGTCTGCACTACTCCTTTGCCTCTTCTCAGTCATTTTCCTAAAATCTAATTCACACATCCAATAAAATAACAATAGTGTCAGATTTGGGGGGGATTAAATGTGCTTGAAATTTGTAGAGCATCAAACATTGATGGTAGTTCCTTAAAAAGCCAACCAAAGTTCAACTTCATTACAAAACATTTTAAATCAATCAGAAGGTGAGCTGTGTTAGTGTGCTGCAAGGGATATTAAAGACCATTCTTTTAAATTTGTAGTTGCCAAACAAGTGATTAAAAACCCTAGGGGTGGTCTTTGGCATCTCCTCTTGGAGGTAAAAGAACTCTAATGGCAACTGACCTTGAATGCGGACCACTGGCCAGGACTCAATGAAACAACCTCAATTTCAAGTATTTTAAAGCTTAAATCTTTATGTAGATAGGGTTACGTTTCATTTTTTTAATTTTTAATGCTCTGAAAAGACTTTACATCAGCAGGCAAGCTGACTATTCAAGTTATTTTGATAATGGTATTCACTCTTACTTTAAGTTTTTTCTCTTGACAGTACTCTTAATTGGATCAGGTGATCACTACTATTTAGTATTTTAAAGTAGTTGAGTGGAAATTTTCTGAAGAAGTCTTGTAATTTCAACAAGATGAAAGCATTTATTGATACTTGTATATTTGAACCTTTGTTATTATTTTTGTTACTTTAGAGTGTTATTAAATGGTTTTAAGTCTCGACAATTTTGTTTACTTTGTTTGAGGAAGCTAATTCTCATGGATGTGCTTTGTTGTTTTTAGTTTGTTAGTTGTTTTGTTGGTTTTTAGTCAAAACATGAAGGAAAATTATAAAATAAATTCTAAACCTAATGAAAATAACACTTAATATTTTATAATAAACTACATACCAAGACGACTATCTAATCGCACATAAATCTCAAATACACTGAATGCAATAGTTGTATGTGCAGGGATGATGATAGCTTTATCACGTCCTTTGTGATTTCGTCCATCGTCAATCTGAAACTGAAAAACAAATGATAATAATTAGAATAGCAAAAAGAAAATAGGTAAACTCATTCTGAGAGCTGTTTTACAAGAAAAACAAATGACAGCAGGAACTTAAGCTGAAATATTTAAGTTTCAGATGTAACTATGGTTTCTCATCATTTACTGATCTTGTTAAAAAAAGTGAATGGGCAAAGCAATCACAGAAGAAAAGCTGTTCTGTATATGAAGCATAGAAAATGTTTCAACAAGTATCTGTCTATACTGTAATGAATTTCGCTTCCTTCTTTTTTTCATTACCCAGTAAATATTCCCATAGAAAAAGACATTTACGTAGTCTTTTATTTTACTGCCACATACAGAGCAACTTTTTTACAGAGGAAGGTTCACTTAAGAGAGATTGCATTTCATAAGTATTGCAAGAACTAGAACAAGATGAACTATTACTTCTTTCACAAGCAACACAGCACAGTACAGCATAATATTATAAAATACAAAGCAACAGAAAATGCAATTAATGACCTGCAGCAGAAACACAAGTACAATATAATGTCAATTTAGTCAGACAACCGTACACACTATTATGTAACTAGGCAGATACCATTGCAAGATAAATGTAAATGTAGCAAACTTAGTTAAGTAAATGTCAATCAGAAACAAGGTAAGACTGAGGAAAGAGTAAAGGAGCTCTTTGCCGTCAACAGTGGTCACATGTGAAGCAGAGCTGCATTCTGGGAACAGCACGCACCACTGTCTACATACAATTGGTGAGGTACGGTTCATCAGGATTTCTTTAGCCAAGTAGACTGCATGTAAGTTGGATCTGGGCTCATGGTTAAGATACACTGATTTAGTGTGGAGAAAATTAAGGTGTCTATTGTCAAAGAATACTTTGACAATATAAATTGCTCATTACTAGGGCAGCTGCCGACTTTGTTGTGGTACTGTTACTGGGGTGCTACAGTTAGAGGATGACAACAGAAACACGCAACAAGTTAAAGGATGATAGTAGAAAACACACAATGAGTTGTCAGGGGCACTGAGCAAATCACAGAGATGAAAGAAGCATTCAAGTAATCTGCTATTTTTTTAATAAACACGTGCATGTATGTGAAACGAAGGAAGAGAAAAGACCAAATTGATCACAAACTATTCACAGGGATAGACGAGCTCTATTCGGAAGCTTCAGGGAGTAAGCACTGTGAGTAAGCACTGTAAAAGAATTAATTCAGTTCTTTGTTGTTTAGGGATAAAGACTACTGCCTTTGTTTGATTTCTTGTTAATAATTGTTTCCTTTAATGTTAATAATTAACCATTGATAACAAACCAGTTCTGAAAGTGTGAACATAATTGGGAAATCGGGATGTGAGTTTTACTGAGGTTTCAGTAAAATAAAAATGAAAGTATCATTCATATAAAAATAAATTAAGTGTAGAATACATTGAGGTCATCTTTTGAAATACCAGTAAAAATATTATCAGTTACAGGCAGCTAGGTATGCTGCCAGTCCAAAGGTGACACTGCAAAAGAAGGTGACCTGAGAAAGACTATAAGTAAGGCAGTGGTATTTGAGCATGCCATATGCCTATAGTAGGTTAGACAAGTCAAAAAAGAGGTTCACTGCACTTGTTCTATGGGTAATTGGAGTCAGCCAGAAGACCAATTAATATTGTTAGAGAAACAATAGGGATTCAATATATTTTTCTATTTGGAGATGTTCTTATTAATGCATTATTCATTTATTTAATTATTTATTTAGTGCTTTAACCCCACTCAACCAAAAGGTTATATGTAGTAGAGAGGAATATAAAGTGCACAATATAATTTCATCTTAAATACATCTTCAAGACGTGTTATTAACAGCGTAAAATAAAATAATTTCTGGTGTATTTTGCCCTTCTTAATGCTCCATTTCTCTAACTCTGATTTCTCTTCCACAGTGTAGACTGGTATTATTTTCATTTGCAATATATTGATGAACTCTCTAGGACAGATACATATGTAGCAAGCCCTGGCATCTTAATTGATATGACATTTATGCATTCTACTTTATTTTACATTGTTGATATGACAGTTTCTTTCTACTTCCTCATTCTTAATAACTGATTTTTATCCATTTCTATTTACCTTATGTTTTGCCTAAGAAGCTCCAAAACACACAAGAACAAGTCAAGGCAAGTGCTCATGAGGACTATAAGATGCCTAGCCATATAGAATAGTCTATCTGTCTCATCTGGTGACCAGTGACACTCCATGTTCTGGTGCCTCTCAACTCTATATTGTGGAGCAAAACAAAGCATTTGACAATCATACCCCTAATACCTTACACCTGGGGGAGCAGCCACTTCACCCCACTCTAGTTAAGCTTCTGCCATATACACCTTTATGCAGACACACATAAAAGTTCATGTCTCCCTCTTTATACACTTAATTGTGCTTATCTCCCAAATAAGCAGGGCTGTACATTACAATCCTGGTGTAAATTTATGTCTAACCATCCATTTATTAAGACTCGCCTAGAAAGTAGTCAAAGAATTACTTTGTTTGACATGTAGTGGTAACTTGTTCCATAGGACGTGGATACATTGAGTTAGCTCTTTATCTAACAGTATGTCTTGTTAATTTGTTGGTGTAGATTTTGATCCCTAGTGCAGATGCTTGTAAAGCTACTGGTTTTACAAAGAAAGACAAGACCAAATAGGACTGGGTTTTTCATAGCTGGAAAAGCAAGAAACTGTCTATAAGAGATATCATTAATAGAACTAATCATCAACTTCTGTCCAGTCCATACACTTTAATCACAATGAATTCAAGGTGAAACTTATTATTAATTTATTTATTTTTGTTTACCTTGGCATGCTGCGAACTGACTATTAGCTGCTTGTTTTCTGCTCCTACCTTCAACTTCTAGCATGTATACCCTGGATAAGGCCACCCTGATGAATGGAAGGGAAGTGCGGTGAGCATGGTGAGCTGGCTAATATCCTGCTGACAGAGGCTGTCACAAGTGGGTTGGAAGGGGAAGTGGATCTTTGGCTGGCAGCATTACATGCATTGTTATACACAGTGAAACTTTTTCAAGGCCTGACCTTCACTGTACTGACTCTCATTAGTAAGCTGGTTTAGACAATGAGGACAATCTGCTGAGGATGTAGCCAACCTGGGTGTTAGTGTAAGCATCAAAAACAACACACAGAAACAACAAACAGGATCCCAATTAATTCATAAATTTTAGCGCCTCGACTTCAACAGTCTTCAAGAAGTATGTGCACAAGTACTAAAACACTCCCCTTAAATACTACTTACAATCAATTAATTAATCAATTAAAAGAAACAATTAAATCAAATACTTCCAATTAATTTCACAATTAAGACCATATGGAACCAGAGTATTATATTTAAGAATAAATAAAGATTCTTTAAACAGCAATTTATTTTTAACGCAGTTTCATCACCTACCTTTACAAATTTTTTTTTACTTAAATAGTAGCTTGTAATAATTTATAGTCACTATTGTGACATTCTTTAAAATGGACAGTAATAGAACTTTCTACTTTACATTTTTTAATATCTCTAACATATTCCTGCACTCAACACTTGAACATTCTTTTACTTTCACCTATATAAACTAGATTACAAGGACAACGTAAAGCATATACAATCCCCTCAGTAGTACATGAAAAATTCCCCAAAACAGTGAAATTCTTTCCTCGAATTTTATCAAAAGTTTGAACCACTAAACCACAAACATTACATTTCCCACAGGGGAATGCTCCACTGCCTCATGGATTCTCTATTAAACTTTTATCAGGGGCAATAAAATAAGATTTTATTAATTTATCAGCTAAACTGGCTCCTCTTTTATAAGAAAAAATAGGATGATAATTCAATAACTTTTTTATCGTTTCATCTCTTAACAAAACTTTCCAATAATATTCAACCTCTTCTTGGATCTGTTCACTAAGAATATTATAAGTCATAACCACATATAGGTTATCTTGCAATTGTGTATTCTTACTACCATGTATATATCTCACATGATTCAATTTATTATATTCAGGCTCATAACTCTTGTAAATTTTATCCAAAGCATCAAAGATAGTAAAAACACAATACCCTCTCTTAAAAAACATTCAAAAATAGCTTTAGATAAATCATCAATATTATTACAAATTCTATGAAGTTGCAACAATTCCCCATAAGGTAAGGAATTAATTTGATGAACTGGATGAAAACTGGAGCCATGTAAGAATTGCCCCCCATCTTGAAACTTTCTAAACACTGAGGTAAAAATCTCATCCCTATCAGTGCCCACAAGATGTACATCCAAAAATCAATTTATTTTCCAAATTGTAGGCCATCAAAGGACAAATTATATTGGTTATGTCGTAAATCAGCAACAAAATCCTGTACTACCTCTATGCCATATTGACAAATAAAAATAAGATCATCGATGTACCTATAGTATTTTATCGCATACTTTTTAAAAAAAATCATGTTGGTAAATAGATTCCCTTTCAAACATAGCCATAAATAAGTTGGCATAAGTGGGGGCAAAAGGTACCCCATGGCTGTACCTTGTAACTGATTAAAATCTGTTCATTAAAAGAGAAATAATTGTTAGTCAAACTAAATTCTATCCACTCAATCACATAGTTTGATAAGGGACAATCTTCCATAATAGAATGCAGAGTTGTAATATGGTCAGCATGCTTGATGTTAGTATACAAACTAGTGACATCCAAGGTCACCCAATGCATTCTAGAATTCCAATTAATCAAGGAAACTTTACTGAGAAAATCAAAAGTATCCTTAATATAAGAGTCTAGTTTTTGTACATAAGGCAGTAAAAAATCATCCAAAACTATACCAATATTATGTAGAAATTATTTAGTTGCAGCCACTATGGGTCTACCAAGTGGATCCATTCTATTTTTATGTAACTTTGGTAGATGACCATACTGTCTACCAAAGTTACATAAAAATAATAGTTTTGCATGATGTTTTAGGTATGTTTGTGTGTGACAATGTGAGGTATTGCCAGCTATGCCAGGAGAAGTAGGGCAGTGGATCTGTAACATAGGCCAGCATAGCTAGCTGGAGTTTTGTAAAGAATTATATGTCATTTGTATATTAACCTGATTTTTACAGGTGCTTGTGTTGAAATTGCATTTGCAAAGTTGCTTGTGTTAAAAAATGTACCAACAGTGGGTCCTGCTGGACAGAAAAATAAATACACCTGTATGTCAGATTGTATTGTAACTGTGGAAATTAATATATTGTAACAAAGGATACTGGAAGAGAAGAGGTTAATCTCAGTCCAGCTAACTTTGAAAAATAGTTTGAAATTAAATTACCCAATAGGCCATAACAATTGTATCTTACAATTCTGATTGCAGCCAGAGACAAAATGTCTGGGAAAACAAGGACTAGGAATCCTGCTCTATTGCCCTTAGCAGCAAACTAATTTCTACCCTGGAAGGGTGGAAGTGTTGAAATGGTTTCAAGTACTGTTTTTCTGTATCTGTGTGAATTGGTTCATCTGTGTTATTTTAATATCTCCTGTGACTGAATCTCTGGTGTTTATTCTAAATAGATATTTAGTATTTTCATGTTATTTTATTATTTATTATTAAATATATTTAAACTTTTCATTGTGGCTGGTCTTTTAGAGAATATTTCAACCTTTGAGAGTACTTATATTTATTTAGTGACACTGTGGCCACTCCTGAGATCCTTGCCACATTGGTCAAACACTACTATTTGTATATTAATTTCACTCAGTATAATTAGGTAACCTTGTAAGAGCCTTAGAGTAGCTGGCTTTGGAGTGTCTGATGGCTGTAACTACCTTATAGTTTGGGCAAAGGGTAGCAGGGCAAGTAAATCTGTGCCAGCCTTTCCCAGGTGTGTGTGTGTGTGTGTGTGTGTGTGTGTGTGTGTGTGTGTGTGTGTGTGTGTGTGTGTGTGTGTGTGTGTGTGTGTGTGTGTGTACAGGGACACAGAGCACTGGTTTCACAGAGAGGGTGGTGGAGGACTTGGCTTGGACACTCGGCTGAGGACTCAACTCTACAGCTGTGCTAGTGGGAAGTCTTACTGTGACCGACAGGGAGAGAAAGAAACCCAGCCTCCATTTGAGTGTGTTCCCTGTGTGAGCATAAGGGAAATTGTGCTTGGTGCAGAGAGCTGCATCTGGAAATATTGTGTGTATCTATATTTGTTCCAAGTGAACTTCCCTCACTGGTGTCAGTGGTGAGGATTCAGGCTACTTGATTACTGGCCCAGGGGGAATGTCACAGTGTGTGTGTGTGTGTGTATGTGTATGTGTATGTATATGTATATGTATGTATATATATATATATATATATATATATATATATATATATATATATATATATGTGTGTGTGTGTGTGTGTATTTTGTTTAATAACTGGTAGACACATGATTTGTCAAAGCAACATTTGTTAGCTCTTACTTCATTCAATAGGATATTTGATTTTGGATTTTGGTCATAAGAACAGAACAGAACTTTGAAATTTTAACATAACTTGCTAGGCTTCTAACCTAAAGTTTTATAATGTCTCTTAACCTTCAAGCTGATGTCACTCAACGATGGCTTGGTGAAGTGTCACTGCAAGAATGTTGTCAGTAGAACATGGATCAAGGGTTTTGACAGAGGCTCAGGCAATATATTCATAGTTACCCAGAAAGAAATTTTAGCAATTGTCTTTGGTTGTCAGAAAACCCATAATATTTACTGTAAGTCAGTTATGATAGAATCTGCTCATAAACCAGTACAAAACATTTTCAAGACATCTCTTCACAAAGATCCAGGGAGACTTCAGAAAATGTTATTAAATTAGCATAAGTGTGACAAATTCATTCAGTATAAAAATTGCAAAATTAATGCATTTAGCCAACACAATGAGCAGAGATTACAAGAATGCAAGGATTTGCTAGAGAAAGATCTGGAAGTCTTATGGCTTCTTTCAAGAAACTTGAAGAACTTTGAAACTGTACCCAACAGAACAGAGAAATGCAACTGCTTTGAGATATTGTCATGAATAATTTCCCAGCTCAAATAAAATGAGTATCTCCAGATATCAGAGTAAGTTTTTTCTTACTGAGATGAGCTTTCATGTATATAAGGCTTGATGTTCAAGATAAAATTACAATTCCTTATCAGCTTTGCAAGGCATTGTTTCATAAAACTGATGACTCCTATTTAGGTATTAAGGAGTGCAAGAAAGGGCTCACAATGGAAAGTGTAAAATTACTGCTGATGCTTCTTCTTACTAAATATTTGGGAACTAGCTTATACTTAGTGGTATGAAATAATATAGAAGAGAATGAGAAGGTCTTCTGTGGGCACATGCTGCAGGAGAACCTATAATTTGGTATGCCAGATGCATATGGCTAGCGTCATTATTTTGTTCCAGGTAGTACAGTGACAACACTTGGGCTTTCAGGCCAGTTATTTTACATTAAGAGGGTTCGTGGTCTGCACTCTTGTGGGAGGAGAGGCTGGACTCTGCCCTTTTGAGCTGGAAATTTCTAGTTAAAGGCTTATAGTGCATGCATATTTGAACTGCTTCTTCTGAAATTGGTACACCTTGTTTGCTGTAGCATAGACTAGATCCAGGCCTGCTGAATCTAGCTTTGTTTGTATAACTTGAGCACTAATCCAGGCATTCTTTAAAGTATTCAATTGTATTTATTACTGCTTGGTAGTAACTTGATTAAAGTGTAGCTATCATTCTACGTCTTTTGGATTAAGCACTTGGGCTTCAGACCAGTTGTTTTACATTAGGAAGGTTTGTGGCATGCACTGTGGTGGCAGGACAGGTAGCTTTCATCCTTCTAAGTTGGGAACTGCTGATTGAGAGATCAGTGTCTGTTATTCTTAAAGTGTATTAGTTCTGATTTAAGCACTTGGGCTTCAGGCCAGTTATTTTACATTAAGAAGGTTCGTGGTCTGCACTCTTGTGGGAGGAGAGGCTGGACTCTGCCCTTCTGAGCTGGGAATTTCTGGTTAAAGGTTTATAGTGCCTGCATATTTGAACTGTTTCTTACTGAAATTGGTACACCTTGTTTGCTGTAACATAGACTAGATCCAGGCCTGTTGAATCTAGCTTTGTTTGTATGCTTGTTGTTTGTTTGCTTGCTTGTTATTTCCCTGGAACGCTAATTCCACCTAAAACGTGGCTTCTCAGCGCTTCTGTGGATCCCTAGTGATATCTGCATTGCTTACTGTACTTATTTCCTTGTTTCACTTGAAAGAAAGTTACTGTTTGTCGTTTTTGCATTTAAGTTACCTGTAACACATTGCACTTAAGTTACCTGGCACTTGCTCACTAAAGCAATTATATAAGTCAGCACTAAAAATTAAAAGCACTACACCCTCACTCCCCATTGACCCTTGTTTTCAATTATAAAGGAATTCCCAATATTATTCTAGCATGTCCAAAGGTCAATTGTCAATCTCCTCTCTGGTCCAGCTGGTGAATCTGGGAATCTTGAGGCAATGTTACAACTGCCTCATGTACACAGACAACCCTCTCCTCCTCCCAACAAATTCCGACACATGTGAGAGATGCAACCATATAGTCAAACTGGAGGCTAAGCTCTCTCAATTCAGTACTGGTATAACCAGTCAGGAGGAGAAGGAAACCACACTCACTACAATTCCAGTCTCACATAGACCTACCACGACAGCAAACCAAACACATAATCACAGAAAAACATACTCGGAGGCTCTAAATAAAGATCTGCCTAAGCAGCAGAGACCTCCAAAGCAGACACCCAAGCAACCACTACCCCAAAACAAAACACATGCAACACATATCTCACAAAGCCAGTGTGCCGAACAGTCACAGCCCTTAAGGCTAAACAACACACCTGATACACTTGTAATAGGTGACTCTATCATCAGGCACACTGACGTCCCACTCACCAGGCTGAACAAGGAGAAGGTCACGGTGAGCAGCCTGTTGGGCACTAGGATCCGCCACATAACACAAGCACTCAGGTCACTCCAAGGCAAGTACAAATATGACTCAGTCATTGTCCATGCTGGTGTGAATGACCTGAGACGTACCTCCCTGGACTACATGAAAAGAGACATAGAGGAGCTCTCTGAGCATGTATCCCAGGCCGGTATGACCCTGACCTTGAGTAATATCTTACCCTCACCAAGAATGATGCCACAATATGAAGACAAGATGATCAATTTCAACAATTGGCTTAAGTATTGGTGTCATTCAAAGGGGATCCAATGCCTGTCAGCCTGGGATGATATGCTCGACAAGCCATGATGCTTCGTTAGGGACGGCTTGCACCTGTCACCCCTGGGCTTTCGGATATTGGCAAAGGCTCTTGCTACCCCCATAGTGCCTTTTTTAGGTAAGGCTCAAAAGACAAACCCACCTCCATAGGTATCACAAGGGATAAGAAACTAAGAGTAATGCTACTCAATGCCAGAAGTCTAAACCTCAAGATGCATGCACTCAAAACTCTCCTTAGCATGGAGAACATCGATATCTGTGCAGTAACAGAAACCTGGTTCAGGGCTCCTGAGAGCACCCCAGCACTACCAGGTTATACCTCATACCATGCTTTTCATCCCCAAAACTTGGACCGAACCACAAAAGGAGGGGGAGTATCGATATTCATCAAAGATACCCACACCTCCAGGTTGGTGGCAAAGCACGAGCATCAGAGACTATCCATGTGCAACTAACAGTGGGTAAAACTGCCTTCCAGTTTATAGCCTGCTACAGACCACCCTCCCAAACCCAGGAACCCCACTCGGCCTTCCTGAGAACACTGGAAAATATGAAGGTCTCTCCAAACACCATTATATTGGGTGACTTCAACTACCCAAACATAGACTGGGAGCATTACTCTAGCTCCAACACCCTAGCCCAAAGGTTCCTAGAATTCATAAACTCAAATGCTATGGAACAAATTGTTACCACTCCCACAAGAGGGAAAAACATACTGGACCTGATCATCACCAACATGGGGACTCTATGCTCCAGACCAGAAGTGTATCCCTCACTGGTAAGATCAGACCATAAACTGATCTCACTGGATATTCACATCCTGACCCCACCCCCTGCCCAGAAAACCACAGTGAAAAACTTCTCTAAAGCAAATTTCACACTCCTCAAAACCGAGGTGGAATCCTTCAAAGCCCCCGGGCCTGTGGAAAATATGGCCCAGACCACAGAATCCTTTATAAACGCATTCTATGAGCACCTTCAGGAATGCATGGATCATGCAATTCCAAATAAAACCAAGACCCAATCCTCCAAAGGCAGACGTCCTGTCTGGTGGACCCCAGCCATAAACAAACTATACAATAGAAGGAGGAAGCTACTACATGATAGAGCAAAATCCCAAAAAGGGAAGGCATTTCTGATCAGTAATAGCAAAAAACTAGGGGCACTCATAAAATCATCTAAGGCCAGCTTTGAGAGAAAAATTGCACAGGACACTAAGGATAATCACAAGGATTTCTTTAGTTATGTTAGGAACCTGGGTGGGAATTCCCAGATATACTCAGAATTAGTCCAAAATGACAAAAAATACACCAAACCCACAGACATTGCCAACATCCTAGCTGACAGGTTCAGCGCAAACACACCCCCCACCAAAAGGGCAAATATCTATCCCAGCAGAGTGCTGCCCCCCTGACATCTCAGATGCTCAGGTAAGAGCCACCCTCTCCAAAGCAAAAAACACAGCATCAATGGGACCAGACGGTGTCCCGGGCTGCGTCCTACATGAACTCCAAGAAGAGCTAAACCCAAACATAAAACTGCTGTTCAGTCTCAGCCTTACTACAGGATATGTACCCAAAGAGTGGCGTACAGCAACAGTGGTCCCTCTCCACAAAGGTGGTGCCTCAACGGACCCTGGAAACTATCGCCCTATAAGCCTGACTAGCTTGGTCTGCAAAGCTATGGAAAGGATCATCATGGACATCATAAATAAAGATATTGGGGACCTACAGACACTGGATCCTACCCAGTTCGGTTTTGTTAAGGGCAGATCCTGCCTCTTAAACCTGGTCGACTTCTTTGAAACAGTCACCAAGGCCATTGACGAAGGGAAGGTGGTCCACACAGCCTACCTGGACCTCGCAAAAGCCTTCGATACAATACCCCACTCGGGCATTATAGATAAGCTCACCAGCTTAAATATAAACCCCTATGTCACTAGATGGGTTGCAAACTGGCTCAAGGACAGAACCCACATGGTTAGAATTGCTGGAGCCATGTCAGACTCCAAACCAGTTACAAGTGGCATCCCACAAGGCTCAGTCCTGGGACCTCTCTTGTTCGGTATATATTTCTCAGAGGTACAGGCCAACACGGAAGGACTGTGGCTGACCAAGTTCGCAGATGACTGCAAACTGGGCACCATAATCGACTCTCCAGCTGACACAAGCATTCTCCAAAAGGGCCTCATAGAAACAGACAACTAGTGCCAGAGCCATGGCCTCAAGCTAAACGCCAAAAAGTGTATAGTCATCCCCTTTGGCAAAAACAAAGTGCCCACAAATTACCACATAGGTGGTAATCCATTAAGTACAGAAGTAATTAGGGACCTGGGGACCCAAGTTGATAGCAATCTCTCATTTGACAACCACTTGGCCAAAGTGGTTAGAAATACACTTTATATAGCCCACCTAATCATGAAGAGATTCACATCTAGATTAGGGGAGGTCATCATGCCTCTTTACTCATCCCTCATCAGGCCCATAATCGAGTACAATGCCCCTTTTGGGATGTACCTTACCAAACACCTGCAGCAACTGGAAAGACCCCAAAAGTACCTCACCAAGAGGATCAAAGGGCTCAAACAGATGCCATATGCTGCCCGGAAACTCCAGCTCTACTCAGTGGCATACCGCCTGCTCAGAGGCGACCTGTGCCTGATGTATAAAGCCATGTCCAACCTGGAATTAAGGGACATGCTGCACCTCCAAAAATCCAAATCCCATCGAGCTACATGCTCGAAAGACTTAAACCTCAGCACTGAAATAAATAGGACATGCTGGAGGGACAGATTCATAACCCAGAGGCTCCCTTCACTCTGGAATAAAATCCCAGTCCAGGTTAGGCAGAGTCCCTCACTGACTCTCTTCAAGAGGAATCTTGATGAGTGGATGGGAAATTGTAGGTTTACCCCAGGTATCACTTCTGTGTCACTGTTAGACAGAGGCACAGTATACTAACCTCGAAAAAGGGCATAGCAAAATTAATTTAAAATGGGTGGCGAAAGCCAAACATACTCTGGCTAGGCTTATAAATGCCCTAGGGCAGATAGCCTAGTATGAACCCGAATCTATGAACCTATGAACCGTTGTCTTTAATAAAGCTTAATAAACATATTTCATTTATTGGCATTCAGCGTTATTGATTCATACCATTGGATTAAGTTGTTGGCTTGATCTTCCCATAAGGCTCGTGGTGTGAGTGGTGGCAAGCTTTGTAGAAGTTTGAACCATTGTCTTTAACCCAACAGACAACTGCCCAGGTAAATTCAGGATATGTATATGCAATTTATATAGGTGCAAAAAAAAGGTTAGGACTGGAAAAAGAAAGCGGTGTCAGGTAATGCAAAGAACACATGTAGTCTTCTGAACTTCAGGCAATGTGTGATAATGGTGAATTTTGGAATGATTGATAAGACAATTGAATGATAATGGCAGTGTTTATGGGTCAGTGGAAGTCTTAGACAACTGGTGGGGGAATACATGGCCTATTAGGGAAGGAAGAAGGTAATTTATTCACTGTAAAGAGTAATGGGATTAGGATATTGTGGATAATTTTGTCTTGCAGTATTTTTCTCAAGCTGAAAAGGAAAATGACTAATGACAGAATACAGAATATTTGAAGAAAGGGTATAGGAAATTCAGGACATAGGAGGAGATGTAAAATCAATCTGACTTAGGAGAAGATGGATATTTACGATATTGTGGAATTTACACAGTGAAAATAGGTTGTGGCATATTCAAGGACTTTACAGTAGTATGGAGTAAAATAAAGAAGGAAAGGAAAGATAAATCAATTATACAGATAACTTGGTGAGGTAAACATAGAGTAAGCAAGGGGAACATTAGCTGAGAGATGCTATAAGGAAAATAAAGGGTGGGGTGAACAAAGATTGGTTGTTGGATTTCAGAGAAGTGCACAGAGTGGTCAGAGCTATTAGTCCAGTTTACAGCCAACAAATGTAGTTGTTGATTGGGTGAGAGTTCTGTGCATCATGATACTTATTGATTTGGTGATGAAGAAGATGAAGGGAGTTTATACTTGTATTGAGAATGCAGAAGATTTGGCCAACTGTTATATGTAGCCACAGTGTTGGGGCAGGGCACTGTAAGTTGCAGACAGTACAAGATATGCTGTTTGTATAATGGTGACTTAGGACTAAGGACTTCCAAGATAGCTACACACTGATCAACAGCTTGATTTCAGCCCAGTGTGAAAAAAGAAATGGACAGATAAGGGCAGAAACTCTGCAAGTTTTAGTAAATTAATTTACCTGTTAGTGAGTACACTGCCTGGATGCCAACAAAGAAGAGACTTAGACAGCCTGAATAAAAATCAACTAGAAAAGGTGAAGAGAAACACTGACTGGGAAGAATCCTGCAGCTGTTCAGCAAAAAGCAGTTCAAGCTCCAGCTTTTGTGTAAGGTATGGCTTCCAGTAATCTACAGGAAAAAGATAAATCAAACATACTCAGAACTGATTAAAATAAACAAAATATTGAAGGAGTATATCAACTCAAAAAAGGCTGGAAAAATGGAAGAAGCTTTAAACAGCTTTTCATATGAAATTATAAAAACTGCAAAAATCAATGGCTAAAATGAAAAAAGGTTGGCTAAGTATGAGACTGCTCAAGAAGAGCTTTTTCAAAAACTGGTAGAGTTAGAGAACAGAGCATGCATAGAAAACCTGAGATTTTCTGCTGTACCAGAGAAACTGGAAGGAAAAGATTGTATTAAGGTTATGAAAGTACAAATAAGCAAATGGACTGGTATTCCACACTGGATTTGTTTATTGAAAGAGCACATTGTGTACATGTTCCAAACCTTGCCATGAGAAAGCAGACAAGACCTGTATTACAAAAGATGCAATCACACCAGCCGAAAGAATTGATCCTGACAAAACTGTGACAAAAAAAGTACTGAAAGTCGAAGACAGTAGAGTATTTGTGGAAAATGACTATTCACTGTACATCACACAAAAGAGAAGCAAATTTATCCAAGCAATCAGGGAATGTCAAAAGGCAGGTGTGAGAGTCAAGCTGCTATACCCAGCTGTCTTCAGAATATTTTTTCCTGGAGGATCAAAGTATTTTTTTTTTGTTTGATGTGGAACAGGCGAAGAAGGAAATACAAAAATTTGCCCCACAAAAAGTAAACCATGGAACAGAAGGAGACTCTGCTTCTCATTATTCTGATAATAAAGCTGAAGAGAGACTTTGCCAGTGAAACATTTTTCCAGTGTTCCAAAAGAAAATGCTTGACAAACTGAAAAAAAGCATAGGAGCTGACTACAAAAATCAGGAGTACCTTAGACTTCAGTTGGAGCCTGGGGTTGGGAGATGGAGATGAAAAGGAAGAAGACCAGCAACACTGAAATTACTGAATAAATGTGAGAGTATAAACATCAGTCACATATATGAAATATGGCTTTACAAGAAAAAAATGGAATGATTTGACTTTTGTTGACTTTGTTAAACTTATGGGGGATTGAAACACATATAAGTTCATAGGTTCACAGGTGTGTACTTGACTAATGACCATAAGGGCCTTTTTAAGCCTAGCTATAAATCCCAAATCTCTAAAAAGTTCTGATACCCTTGACAAGTGAAAGCAGTGGCTTGGGAGATGAAACATTTACAAGCAGGGACCTGGGAAAATGAACCAATTACAGGCTGTGTGTGTCCATTAGAGACATGGGTGCCAAACCAGGGATGAATTTCCTGCTCCCCATCCAATTGTCCAAGTTACACTTAAATTGGGTTAGGAAGGAACTCTGTTTCACAAGGATGGGGAGCCTGTTCCAGAGAAGGGGTATGCCCCACAACATGTCCTAAATGTTTGGAAGGTCACAGAACGGAAGGAAGAAAATGAAACAAGAAAGAAAAGTATCTGTAAGTTAAACTATTTTTAGTTTTAACAATATTTGTATGGGACATCTCATAATATAAATGTTATATAGTAAAGCATTTTAATTATGGTTGTAAGTGATAAAGATATTAAAGTAAACAAGTGCATTTTTTTCTTTCTAGTTTTAAGAAATGTATGCATTACAATGAAAAAAGAGAAGAAAGGCTGGGCAAATGCTTGTTTAAGTTAATATGCTGTAATCTTGAATTATTGAGGTGGGGGTGAGGTGCAAAAGTACAGAGATTATAATGTATGTAGAGTTGATATGTTCTCTTTTACTTTTGTAAGGGACTGGATTAAGGCCTTTGGCTTAATCAAATAATTTTTGTGTACACAAGTAAATAAGAGAACACTGAATGTAATAAAAAATGTTCCCTTGGTAAGTAAATGTTCAGTGTAAGTTGAGAGATTTACAGAGCTATGCATTTGGTACTTGTGTTTCCATGGACACAAGCTGCCAATAGGGGTAAGCAGTAAAAACCAGAACACTTTTTTTATGCCTAAAGGTTAATGTTTTTTGAAAGTGTATAAGCTATTTTTCACATATAGAAGGAGAAAGACAAGAACAGACAGCAATTAGTTTAAGTAGGTGCACAGGTTGTAACATGCATCTTAGCATGGATAACTTTAACATTAAGTTAAGTTATGTTTACAGTTGTCAATTTGGGACAATAGTCCTTATCAGGAAGGTTAAACTTCATTATTTAAAAATGTACATAGTCGTATGTGTTTTTTAAAGGTAATAGGTTCTGGGGTATTCTATTTTTTGGGGGGCTGGGTTTTTTTTGCTTTTTTTTTTTGTTCAAGGGTTTTCATTAAAACAAAAAAAAATGTAAACTGTGACATAGGTTCAAATGGAAATGGAAAGAAACAACTGCAAAACATTAATGGGTGCATGTATCACAAAAGCTGGAAATCGACATTTAAAAAGCTGTCATATATAATAGAGGGGAATAATAACTTCTTATCATAATGACTACATTAAGCACATTATTTTGGAATGTGAATGGCCTCACTGGTATAAATAAAAAGGTAAGAGTATTGAAATATATTAAGAGATGCAAATTGCAAGTAGGAATGCTACAAGAGGCACACTTGGAAAGACGTGAGCATGTGAATTTGATAAAGAAAGGTTTTCAGGATGGATATTTACCAGAACATCAGGCAAAAGAAAATGTATATATTTATACTAATTGCTAGAAGAGCTCCAATAGTGATAGGGGGAAATATAGTAATTGTAAATTTGTGGAAGTTAGGGGCCGTGGATTATGCTGGCATGTATTTATATTTCACCTAAAATTGCTGTTATGAAGCTTAAGAAAATTTTGAGATAAATAATCCGCTTTCAGCAGTGAATACTACTTATAGTTGCAGACTGGAACTTGACTTACAACAGTGAGGATGTATCTAGAGGGACTTAGAAAGAGAAATATAACAAAAGAGGCTAGATTTCTGACGAAATTTATGAAAACATTTGATATGGAAGACGTGAATTCAGTAGTAGGAACACATATACAATTTACATATTATTCCCCAAGGTACAATAACTAGGCTTGACTAGATAGAAGTTATAATTCACAGGAACATGTGCAGCTAATTGAAAGCTTTGACACACATCCAATAACTATTTCAGATCAGGGTCCAATAACAAGTAAGGTAAAATGTAAGGAAATAAAGTATAAATGAGACACTGGCACTTCCTTACCTATCTGTTAAAAAGAGAGGAATTTAAGGAATGGGTAGTGGAAATTATTTGATAATTATTAGGGAAGATAGAGGTTGCTTCAGACGGTATAGCTAGTGGGTGGGATAAAATGAAGCTGAGTTTAAAAATAGGGAAGAAATAAAAACGAGAGATATGGTTAAGAAGTAACAATAATTATTTAGAGGATCTGACAAAGGTTAAAGTATTGCAGAATAAGGGGAATCTCACAGAACAAGAAGAGGTGCAACTGCTGAGTGCTAAAGAGAAAATAAGGAATGGATATGAGCATGGGTTTAGAAAATTTTATTGTTAAACCACTGTTTTTGATAATAACTCCAGAGCACAAAATCTCATAGCACATCAACTTAGGCAACAGAAAGTAGAAAGAGTTGATCCCTACTTAGAGAACCTGTAACAAGAAAAATAACCACAGATCTTGTAGCAGTATTAGAAATATTTCAGAAATTTTATGAAAACTTTTATAAAACAATGGAATGTGTAAATCAAGAAAAAACACACATGGAAATATTTATGGAAGACTTAAGTATGCCAAGAACAGACGTAGATGATGCTCAACGATTAACAATTAAGATAGGAGGAGATGAGATAAAAATGGTGACACATAATCAACCTGCTTGAAAGTCTCCAGGAGGAATAGATGGTATTCCTGTGAAAGTTTGGAAGGTAGGAGGGAATAAAGTGATAAAGATCTGGAAGGTTTTGTTTAGTAGCATTTTAATAGGAGGGGGAGCACCAACATACTGGAGGAAAGCTGTGGTGGCTATAATGCCTAAAGATGGTAAAGACCTGTTTCAATTTTAAACCATGATTATATAGTGGTTATGTCTATAATAGCTAAAAGAATTGCAAAGAGGTCATCAAAATGGACATATATGGATCTATGTGGTTTTGTGGAGGGGACGCAAATGTTTGACAACTTTAATAGAACAATGATATCTAGAGGGAAGCAGAATATAATAAAATACTGTTGTTGTTGGGGGATCTTGATTCAGATAAAGCATTTGACAGAGTAAACTTGTAAAAAATGAAAAAATAAAAAACAGTCACCAGAGAAAAATCGATAGCCTTTCATTTTTAATATGCCAACAAACACAGAAATACCAAATGTCTAAGCACTTTCACCAGGCTACAAGCCACTGGCTTCTTCAGAGTCATTTGGTTTAACATCCACAGTTAATTAAATATACACATTTAATTAGTTAATTGATTACATCACCAACTAACAAAATGATTTGACTAGCTTCATTAATACACTCAATTCATATTTAATAAATAAATTCCTCTTTACTTGTTTTTCACCTTACCTAAAAGTTAAAACACTGTAGTATTAAGAAAATTGTGTTCATATTCAAAATTAAAACTTAATACAGTCACATTATTTTGCGAACATACCAATTTAAAGGCAGGATGTTTAACTTGTTACTACTATTGTGAACCATACCTTGTAATACAAATCAATGAGTACTCTAAAAAATGTTTTCCATTTCTATTTACAAACCTAATAATATTGACCAAGCACTGTTTGTTAAATAATGCATTTTTCAGTTACACTTGGTTTGATTTTAATTTTAAAATAGGCATTAAAGAAATAGCATAATTTAAGCCAGGCAATTTAAGGGCATTTAATCTTAATTGCCAAGTTGTCTCTAAAGCTCCAACCTTATTACTAATGTCACAGCCCCTTTCCCCTATGGTTACCCAGCCTATAATAAAAAATGTAATCTTCTTAAAATTCTTACACATTTTTGAATGTAAAAAAAGTGCATTGTGTTCATCCTTTCTATTAATATATCTCAAGTGCTCTGAAATTCTATCACGCAACCTCCTGATGGTTTTACCCATGTAAAATCCGTGACATGAAATACATGAAGCAACATAAACAATATTTTTGGTGTTGCAATTACATATCCCCGGACATGGAATTGTATATTTAAAGCCATAGACACATAAATAAGGTCCCTCATTTATATATCTACAGTATTTACACATGGCACATTTCTTCATACAAGATTTTCTTCCAGTGTTAGTTTCTCTTTCAAGTATACCCTTTATGTTATTCCCTCTACTATAAACTATTGATGGTTCAGGTCCTAAAATAACTTTAATGTTGTCACTAAGGCAAAACTTCCAGGCATTTCTTAAACTTGTCACCAAATCCTGAGCTCTGTCATTATATTGAAGTATAAATTTAGCACCTAATTTTTTTAAGTTATTGTTACATTTCGTAATAGGTGCTGCATTTCATATAATAGGGATGTAATGCCTTTAAATTTGTATGTTCACAAAATAATGTGACTGTATTAAGTTTTAATTTTGAATATGAACACAATTTTCTTAATACTACAGTGTTTTAACTTTTAGGTAAGGTAAAAAACAAGCAAAGAGGAATTTATTTATTAAATATGAATTGAGTGTATTAATGAAGCTAGCCAAATCATTGGGTTAGTTGGTGATGTAATCAATTAACTAATTAAATGTGTATATTTAATGAACTGTGGATGTTAAACCAAATTACTCTGAAGAAGCCAGTGGTTTGTAGCCTGGTGAAAGTGCTTAGTCATTTGGTATTTCTGTGTTTGTTGGCGTATTAAAAGTGGAAGACTATCGATTTTTCTCTGGTGACTGTTTTTTTATTTTTTCATTTGACAGAGTAAGCTGGGATTTTACAAGTTGGTCAATGGAGGCATTTGCTTTCTACATGAAAAAATAATAAGGTTAATTAAGACATATCAGGAATCAGAGGCAAGTAATAAAGTGAAAGGATTCCTCTCTGATAAGTTGTGTCTGAACAGAGGAACCAGGCATGAGTCTCCTTTTTCCCCTTTCTTATTTGCATTATATTTGAAGCCAATGGCAAAGAAAATAAGGGACTCAGAAATTCAAAGATAAAATTGATATGGTAATCAAGAAAAGCTGGCTTTATTTGCAGATGATACTATTTTGTAGCTGATAAAACTAGAAAAAGACATATCTGTGTTGTGGAAAATTATGAGGCAGTTTCAAGTGTTTTGGGGGGATATAAAAGGAATGCAGACAAAACAAATGCTATGGCTGTAAACCACATTGAATTGGAATACGGATATTTATGGGGACATGATAAAAATGAAGTATTTAGGAGTATGGTTTAAAAGGATTTTGTTATGTCAGCTAAGGATGTGCGGGAAGAGACTGAACAAAAAACAACTCAAAACCTGAGAAACTGGAAGGTCTTGTTTATGGATATGGATAACAAGATACAAACAGTGAAATGTTTTTAGTCCCTTTAGTTTTATAGATGATAGGGAA
Organism: Protopterus annectens; assembly: GCF_019279795.1. Classification (NCBI taxonomy): domain Eukaryota; kingdom Metazoa; phylum Chordata; order Ceratodontiformes; family Protopteridae; genus Protopterus; species Protopterus annectens. The sequence goes on along the minus strand of NC_056737.1, from coordinate 1,984,856,656 downwards.
ACAGTGCTTGAAGTCAGTCTAAGGAGGATAAGAAAAGTGTTGATAAAGGTGGGGTGTAAGAATTCTGAAAACAAAAAGACTACAGTTTCAGGGAGTGGTGGTTTGGAATTATTGAGATGGATAAAATGATCATGAAGGAGAGAGGATGTAGCATGAGTAGGGGTTGAAAAAAGTGGTATGCATTATATGGTCAAAAGGAGAACATGTCATTATATAGCTTTATTAATTTATTCTATTCACTTAAAAGTGTATATAAGTAGGTATTGTCTGCATGTTGATGTATGTGATCATATTTTATAAAAAAATCAATACAATATACAAGAAAGCTAAAAAAGTCTGACATGGTTCTCACTGCTTCATTAGAATATTTTAAACAACTCTGAACTGTACTGATTAGTCTGGAATATGCACATCTGGCTATCTGTACCTGAATTTCATTGTATCATATATAATAACATTACTCATAATATCTGCTATGTAGCAGAGTGCTACAATGGTTAATAGTGCTGCCTAATAGAACATCATTTTCCACTCTGGCTGCTGGCTGGGGTGTCTTCTCTGCAGTCTACATGAACTTCCTTTGTCCTTGTGGGTTTTCACCACATATCCTGTTTTTTATCAACATCCCTAAGACATGATATAAGTGAATTAGCAATTTTCCAAATTGGCATTAGGCAGGCATGCAGAGTGTCTGTGTTTATACTGCAGTGGACTAGTAAACTGTGTTCCATACAGAATTAGTTTCTGGGCCTTATGCCACTAAATGCCAGAATAGGTTCTAGCCTACCAATATCCTTTAACTAGATAAATCTGGTATTAGGCAATCAATGTATGAATGGATTTATGTCACACTTCTTGATGTGAAAGAAGCAAACAAAAGACCATCAAAGGGAAAACTTTATATATATATATATATATATATATATATATATATATATATATATATATAACTAAAATAAGAGAGATCAAAATACTTCATATAGGGTACATTGTTTATTTTAAATGGTAGCTTGCTGTATTATTGGGATGCAAATGTTTTACCGTTTTACATTTTATGAGCCTTAACTTTGTTGTTTTTTTTTTTTTTTTTTGGTTTGCCATGTACTGATTATTTTGTCAGGTCAGCAGCAAAATGAGCTCCGCTCTTCTTGCAATTTGTAGGTACTTTTTTACATGATTCATTATCATTGACTTTGGCTTTGTTGATCAACCTATGTCTATGGTTAGTAAATTATTAAGAAAAGGATGTTTTAAATGTAAACATTTATGACTGACTCCTGCTCCTTTAGTGTTACAGATTCTTGGGTGAAATTTATGACAGAATATATTAAGAACAGAAAGAAAGTATGGTAAAAATATTTTAAAGCTTTGCAATTAAGAAAATACGTCATTACACTAGTGGTAAAGTTAAGCTGGTTGCAAGAAGAAATTATGACGTACTTAATCATTTAGTAATAATAGCCTAGGTAATAGCAGTTGTTGACTCAACTGAATTAGCATTATGTGATATCACTTCAAAATAGATGAGTAGACCAACAGGAATTATTGAAGAAGACAAAAACTCTAAGGAATCAAGCTGCAAGGCTGTTAGAGAAACTTGAGCGAAGGAAGAATTAGTGTCAACAATTTAAAGTGGGAGGGTTCCTTTCTCACAAGTTGTGTCTGAACACAGGAACCAGCCAAATGTGTCCTCTTTCCCATTTGTTATTTGTTTTATATTTATAATAATTAACAAAGAAAATAAGGGATTCAGAAATTCAAGGATACAGCTGGTATGGTAATCAAGAAAAGTTGGCCTTCTTTACAGACAGTATTATTCTATACCTGATAAAAAACAGAAGTGGGCACCTCAGTGTCGTGAAACATCTTGAGACAGTTTGAAGTCTTTTCAAGATATAAAATTAATGAAGATTAAACAAAGGTTATAGCTGCAAACTATGTACTTACATATAAATTGGTCCAGCAACACCCATAGTTATGGGATCATGATTGAATAAAGTATTTAGGAATATAGATTAAAAAGGATTATGTTATGGCAGCTAAGGATATGTGGAAAATGACTAAACAAAAGATAATACAAAAACTGAGAAAATGGGAGCTCTTGTTTATGGGTTTGGATAGTAAGATATCAGCACTGAAAATGTTTTTAGTCCCTTTAGTTTTATATAAAGGTTAGGTATACTTTCATCAACAGACTAGAATTTGTGAGCAATAATTAATAAAGAGTTGAAGGAATCTATCTGGCAGGGGAAAAGGACATTGATCAAATGGGATAATCTGATCCTTCCAACAGAACAAGGTAGTTTAGGATTACCTGAATTGAAGAGATATTTAGAGCTACACAATTAAGGCTCATGTGCATTACACAAGCAGAAGGCTATAATTCAAAGTGGAAAGGGGTAATAATGAAGCAGGGGTAAACTTCTGAAATAAGGAGACAGTGTGATATCGGATACAGATCCTTAAGGAGAATATCAACAGCCATACAAATTATTATATTCCAACATAAATTATTCTAAGATAATTAGTAGGGCATATATAATACTGATGATGCCAATAACCATATAAAACAAAAGAACTGAAACAAAACCAAAAGTCTACTCCAAGAACAGGCAACACCAAGTCCACAATAGTTGAAAGATAAAACAGTTTTAATCCACGTGAACATGAAAAATGTGAAAATGGTTAACACACAGGATTGAGCGCTTTCATCATAAACTTCTTCAGAATCACATTTTACCATTTCCACCTTCTTTAAATACCCTGCCCCAATTTAATCATATGACTACTCTATATCAATTAATGCATTTTTTTCTAAAAAAAATACAAATTATATAAAAGTTAGGCACAATACCAAATCACTTATAAAAACATTCAATATAAATTAACATACAAATATACAAACATGTTTTTTAGACAAATCCAATGTCACACCATATAAGACCTCAGCCTCAGAATACTACCTATGGATAAATTATTATTTAGACCAAGGGGGCCATGCCATTTATTCTAAGTTGCCATCTTAACTCCTTCTCCTGTATCAAATCTTCCCATGTCTCCCTCAGGGTCTTTTGGTATGTGTTCTATAACAAAAAACAAAAAATTATGATTGGGATAGTCTACCAAATGATTTACCAGTGCATTCCCCAAGTTTAACTTTTTAATATCTGTGACATGTCATATATATGCTCCCTATATTTTCTCTGGGTTTTACCTATATAAAAATACTGACATTTTTGACATAGACAATGTATACCACTCCTTGGGTATTGCAGTTACTAAAAGACTTAGATTTTATTAATCTATTGTTCACCACCACATGGTTTCCTCCAAAGATATTTCTTACACTGGTTACAGAGCCCACATTTAAAAGTCCCTGGCTTTCTATTACTCTGACTCAGTTCGTAGTGGACTGAATTCTACTCTAAATAATTTTTGATTGTCCTGCTTCTTCTATACACCATCATAGGTTTACTCCCAATCTGATTTATAACATCTTTAAAACTGAAAAAAAAATTAAATTTTTAAAGAAAATATTTCTAATTTGGGATACCCCATACACTATATTCTGTTACAAAAACTAAATGTTGTTCATTAGTCAAAATATTAGCACCTTTTACCATGTCAGAAACAGACCTAAAGGAAAATGTTATTAAGGGTACAATTTTACCTGAGGCCCTCATATCCATGACACTTTTACACACTGAGGAAACCTTATCACAAGGATACCCTCTTGCTTGTAACATCCTTCCTACTTTTTCACATTCAGATAAAAAGGTTTCATGCTAGGAAACCATTCTAGCTATACAAATATACTGGCCCTTAACCATACCCATTTTTTGATGCATAGGATGGTTGCTATCAAAGTGTAGTAATCTGTTACTATAGGTGGGCTTCCACTAAATAGAACTGACCAAACTTTCCTCTTTATAATCTTTACTAAGTGTGACATCTAAAAAGTTAATACTGTCACAATTATAAGTATGTGTGAACCTTAAGAAAGGAGTGGTACTATTGATAAAATAAAAAAAAAAACACTAATCTCTTTCTCATGCCTGTCCCCCTGTCCCACACAATAAAAATATCATCTGAAAATCAAAGATAAATATCCCATGGTTTATCCAAAAAATGCTTAAATAAAATTTGCCTTTCCCATTGTAGGAGAACGATATTAGCAAAAATGGGGGCACATGAGTCCCCCATTGCTACTCCTTTTACTTGTTGAAAATATTAGCCCTCTAAAAACACAAAGTTATATCTCAAAACCTTTTCCATACAAAAATCCAGCATATTCATTTTCTTGTTGCTAAGACTGGTACAGTTACATAAAAAATCATGAAACCATTGAAGGCTGATACCATTCAGGATAACATTAAATAGTTCAACCACATCAACAGTTAAAATATGTAATTTTTAGAAAATTCCAAGTTCTTAAATTTTAATAAAAAGTCCCAGGGGTCTCTACATAAATGTTTAAAAACATCCAAACAGTTTTTCAACTTTAAATCAACAAATTTTCCCAGGGGGTGGGTTTTTGACCTCCTAGCATTTACTATTGGTCTCACTGGTGGATCAATGGTGCTTTTGTGTAGTTTGGGTATCCCAAAAATACAGACAGCACTGGATGTTGCACATACAAATAATCAAGCACATCTGGACTAATTTCTCCTTGATCCACTATGTCTTGCAACAAAAAAATCTATTCTACAATAGGCAAAATTTATAATGTTTTGTGAAGTTTCTTCATACATTTCACTGTTAGACACATCACACATTATCTTATTAAGGTAATAATATTTATTCATTATTACCACCCCACCCCCTTTATCAGTCTTCATGACCCTTAAATTCTTATTTTTGGATAATTCAAACAATAACTAAGACTCCTTGCACTCAGGTTACTATAGCCCATAGTATTAAATTCACACTTTTCCAGTAACCTGAAGTCGAACTCTAGCATTTTCTCAAATATTAACACAGGTAAAGCCAAGGGGTAGGGTTGAATGTGCTTCTATGTATACAAAGTCTGGTGTTGAATCCTTGATAGTCATCAAACAAACAAAAATTTAACTTTCTAAGATAAAGTTTTAAGTCTATAAGTAGGCTGTCCAATTTTAGCCTTGACAAGGGGACAAAAGTACCCCCCACTCAACAACATTGTATGTTCAACAGTACAAAGTGAATCACTAAAGTTGTATAAAGAAAATTCATCTGATTCATTTTTGACCACAATAGGGCCAAAATCATAGAATTTGTGAGCAATAATTAATAAAGAGTTGAAGGAATCTATCTAGCAGGGAAAAAGGGCAAGGATCAAATGGGATAAGTTGATCCTTCCAACAGAACAAGGTAGTTTAGGATTACCTGAATGGAAGAGATATTTAGAGCTACACAGTTAAGGCTCATGTGCATTACACAAGCAGAAGGCTATAATTCAAAGTGGAAAGGGGTAATAATGAAGCAGGGGTAAACTTCTGAAATAAGGAGACAGTGTGATATTGGATACAGATCCTTAAGGAGAATATCAACAGCCATACAAATTATTATATTCAAACATAAATTATGCTAAGATAATTAGTAGGGCATAGATAATACTGTACAATAAGTTATAGGAATCAATCAGAGGAGGTTAGAAAACTGGGATGAGAAACTGGAGAAGCAATTCACAAGCAAACGATGAGAAGACATATGAATGGATTTCAAGTATGCCAAGGATTTTTGCTTTGAAGTGCTTGCATAGGTTGATAGGTTCATACTAGGCTATCTGCCCTAGGGCATTTATAAGCCTAGCCAGAGCGTGTTTGGCTTTCGCCACCCATTTTAAATTAATTTTGCTATGCCCTTTTTCGAGGTTAGTATACTGTGCCACTGTCTAACAGTGACACAGAAGTGATACCCGGGGTAAATCTACGATCCCCATCCACTCATCAAGATTCCTCTTGAAGAGAGTCAATGAGGGACTCTGCCTAACCTGGACTGGGATTTTATTCCAGAGTGAAGGGAGCCTCTGGGTTATGAATCTGTCCCTCCAGCATGTCCTATTTATTTCAGTGCTGAGGTTCAAGTCTCTCAAGCTCGTAGCTCGATGGGATTTGGATTTTCTGAGGTGCAGCATATCCATTAATTCCGGTTTGGACATGGCTTTATATGTCAGGCACAGATCGCCTCTGAGCAGGTGGTATGCCACTGAGTAGAGCTAGAGTTTCTTTAACCGGGCAGCATATGGCATCTGTTTGAGCCCTTTGATCCTCTTGGTGAGGTACTTTTGGGGTCTTTCCAGTTGCTGCAGGTGTCTGGTAAGGTACATCCCAAAAGGGGCATTGTACTCAATTATGGGCCTGATGAGGATGAGTAAAGAGGCACGATGACCTCCCTTGATCTAGATGTGAATCCCTTCATGATTAGGTGGGCTATATAAAATGTTTTTCTAACCACTTTGGCCACGTGGTTGTCAAATGAGAGATTGCTATCAACTTGGGTCCCCAGGTCCCTAATTACTTCTTCCGTACTTAATGGATTACCACTTATGTGGTAATTTGTGGGCACTTTGTTTTTGCCAAAGGGGATGACTATACACTTTTTGGCGTTTAGCTTGAGGCCATGGCTCTGGCACCAGTTGTCTGTTTCTATGAGGCCCTTTTGGAGGATGCTTGTGTTGGCTGGAGAGTCGATTATGGTGCCCAGTCTGCAGTCATCTGCGATCTTGGTCAGCCACAGTCCTTCTGTGTTGGCCTGTACCTCTGAGAAATATATACTGAACAAGAGAGGTCCCAGGACTGAGCCTGTGGGATGCCACTTGCAACTGGTTTGGAGTCTGACATGGCTCCAGCAATTCTAACCATGTGGGTTCTGTCCTTGAGCCAGTTTGCAACCCATCTAGTGACATAGGGGTTTATATTTAAGCTGGTGAGCTTATTTATAATGCCCGAGTGGGGTATTGTATCAAAGGCTTTTGCAAGGTCCAGGTAGGCTGTGTGGACCACCTTCCCCTCATCAATGACCTTGGTGACTGTTTCAAAGAAATCAACCAGGTTTAAGAGGCGGGATCTGCCCTTAACAAAGCCGGACTGGAAAGGATCCAGTGCCTGTAGGTCCGCAATATCTTTATTTATAAGGTCCATGATGATCCTTTCCATAGCTTTGCAGACCAAGCTAGTCAGGCTTATGGGGCAATAGTTTCCAGGATCCGTTGAGGCACCACCTTTGTGGAGAGGGACCACTGTTGCTGTACGCCACTCTTTGGGTACATATCCTGTAGTAAGGCTGAGATTGAACAGTAGTTTTATGTTTGGGTTTAGCTCTTTTTGGAGTTCATGTAGGATGCAGCCTGGGACACTGTCTGGTCCCATTGATGCTGTGTTTTTTGCTTTGGAGAGGGCGGCTCTTACCTGAGCATCTGAGATGTCAGGGGGGCAGCACTCTGCTGGGATAGATATTTGCCTTTTGGGGGGGGGGGAGAAGTTTGCGCTAAACCTGTCAGCTAGGATGTTGGCAATGTCTGTGGGTTTGGTGTATTTTTTGTCATTTTGGACTAATTCTGAGCATATCTGGGAATTCCCACCCAGGTTCCTAACATAACTAAAGAAAGCCTTGTGATTATCCTTAGTGTCCTGTGCAATTCTTCTCTCGAAGCTGGCCTTAGACGATTTTATGAGTGCCCGTAGTTTTTTGCTAATACTGATCAGAGATTCCTTCCCTTTTGGGATTTTGCTCTATCATGTCGTAGCTTCCTCCTTCTATTGTATAGTTTGTTTATGGCTGGGGTCCACCAGACAGGACGTCTGCCTTTGGAGGATTTGGTCTTGGTTTTATTTGGGATTGCATGATCCATGCATTCCTGAAGGTGCTCATAGAATGCATTTATAAAGGATTCTGTGGTCTGGGCCATATTTTCCACAGGCCGGGGCTTTGAAGGATTCCACCTCAGTTTTGAGGAGTGTGAAATTTGCTTTAGAGAAGTTTTTCACTGTGGTTTTCTGGGCAGGGGGTGGGGTCAGGATGTGAATATCCAGTGAGATTAGTTTATGGTCTGATCTTACCAGTGAGGGATACACTTCTGGCCTGGAGCATAGAGTCCCCATGTTGGTGATGATCAGGTCCAGTATGTTTTCCCCTCTTGTGGGAGTGGTAACAAGTTGTTCCATAGCATTTGAGTTTATAAATTCTAGGAACCTTTGGGCTAGGGTGTTGGAGCTAGAGTAATGCTCCCAGTCTATGTTTGGGTAGTTGAAGTCGCCCAATATAATGGTGTTTGGAGAGACCTTCATATTTTCCAGTGTTCTCAGGAAGGCCGAGTGGAGTTCCTGGGTTTGGGAGGGTGGTCTGTAGCAGCCTATAAACTGGAAGGCAGTTTTACCCACTGTTAGTTGCACATGGATAGTCTCTGATGCTTTGTGCTGTGCCACCAACCTGGAGTTGTGGGTATCTTTGACGAATATTGATACTCCCCCTCCTTTTGTGGTTCGGTCCAAGTTTTGGGGCCGAAAAGCATGGTATGAGGTATAACCTGGTAGTGCTGAGGTGCTCTCAGGAGCTCTGAACCAGATTTCTGTTACTGCACAGATATCGATGTTCTCCATGCTAAGGAGAGTTTCGAGTGCATGCATCTTGAGGTTTAGACTTCTGGCGTTGAGTAGCACTACTCTTAGTTTCTTATCCCTTGTGATACCTATGGAGGTGGGTTTGTCTTTTGAGCCTTGGCTAAAAAAGGCACTGTGGGGGTAGCATTAGCCTTTGCCAATATCTGAAAGCCCAGGGGTGACAGGTGCAAGCCGTCCCTAGTGAAGCATCGTGGCTTGTCGAGCATGTCATCCCAGGCTGACAGGCATTGGATCCCCTTTGAATGACACCAATACTTAAGCCAATTGTTGAAATTGATCATCTTGTCTTCATATTGTGGCATCATTCTTGGTGAGGGTAAGATGCTACTCGGGGTCAGGGTCATACCGGCCTGGGCTACATGCTCAGAGAGCTCCTCTATGTCTCTTTTCATGTAGTCCAGGGAGGTACATCTTAAGTCATATTTGTACTTGCCTTGGAGTGACCTGAGTGCTTGTGTTATGTGGCGGATCCTAGCACCCGACAGGCAGCTCACCGTGACCTTCTCCTTGTTCAGCCTGGTGAGCGGGACATCAGTGTGCCTGACGATAGAGTCACCTATTACAAGTGTATCAGCTGTGTTGTTTAGCCTTAAGGGCTGTGACTGTTCAGCACACTGGCTTTGTGAGCTATGTGTTGCACGTGTTTTGTTTTGGGGTAGCGGTTGCTTGGGTGTCTGCTTTGGAGATCTTTGCTGCTTAGGCAGATTTTTATTTAGAGCCTCTGAGTATGTTTTTGTGTTTTTATGTGTTTGGTTTGCTGTCGTGGTAGGTCTATGTGAGACTGGAATTGTAGTGAGTGTATTTTCCTTTTCCTCCTGACTGGTTGTGCCAGTACTGAGTTTAGAGAGCTTAGCCTCCAGTTTGGCTATATGGTTGCATCTCTCACATGTGTTGGAACTTGTTGGGAGGAGGAGAGGGTTGTCTGTGTGCATGAGGCAGTTGTAACATTGCCTCAAGATTCCCAGATTCACCAGCTGGACCAGAGAGGAGATTGACAACTGACCTTTGGACATGCTAGAAGAGTATTGGGAATTCCTTTATAATTGAAAAAAAAGGGCCAGTGGGAAACAATGTACTCAAGGGGAGTTTGTGAGGGTGTAGTGCTTTTAATTTTTTAGTGCTGACTTATATAATTGCTTTAGTGAGCAAGTGCCAGGTAACTTAAATGCAATGTGCTACAGGTAACTTAAATGCAAAAACAACAAACAGTAACTTTCATTCAAGTGAAACAAGGAAATAAGTACAGTAAGCAATGCAGATATCACAAGGGATCCACAGAAGCGCTGAAAAGCCTAGTTTTAGGTGGAATTAACGTTTCAGGGAAATAACAAGCAAACAAACAACAAGCATACAAACAAAGCTAGATTCAGCAGGCCTGGATCTAGTCTATGCTACAGCAAACAAGGTGTACCAATTTCAGTAAGAAACAGTTCAAATATGCAGGCACTATAAGCCTTTAACCAGAAATTCCCAGCTCAGAAGGGCAGAGTCCAGCCTCTCCTCCCACAAGAGTGCATACCACGAACCTTCTTAATGTAAAATAACTGGCCTGAAGCCCAAGTGCTTAAACCAGAACTAATACACTTTTAGAATAACAGACATTGAGCCTTCAATCAGCAGTTCCCAACTTAGAAGGATGTAAGCTACCTGTCCTGCCACCACAGTGCAGGCCACAAACCTTCCTAATGTAAAACAACTGGTCTGAAGCCCAAGTGCTTAATCCAAAAGACTTAGAATGATAGCTACACTTTAATCAAGTTACTACCAAGCAGTAATAAATACAATTGAATACTTTAAAGAATGCCTGGATTAGTGCTCAAGTTATACAAACAAAGCTAGATTCAGCAGGCCTGGATCTAGGCTATGCTACAGCAAACAAGGTGTACCAGTTTCAGTAAGAAGCAGTTCAAATATGCAGGCACTATAAGCCTTTAACCAGAAATTCCCAGCTCAGAAGGGCAGAGTCCAGCCTCTCCTCCCACAAGAGTGCAGACCACGAACCCTCTTAATGTAAAATAACTGGCCTGAAGCCCAAGTGCTTAAACCAGAATTAATACACTTTTAGAATAACAGACACTGAGCCCTCAATCAGCAGTTTCCACCTTAGAAGGATGTAAGCTACCTGCCCTGCCACTACAGTGCAGACCACAAACCTTCTAAATGTAAAACAACTGGTCTGAAGCCCAAGTGCTTAAACTAAAAGGCTTATAATGAGTTACACCAAGCAGTAATAAATACAACTGAGTACTTTTAAGATGGCCTTAAAAGCAAAATAAAGTAGGAAGAAACACAAATACAGTAAAAGCAGATAATTTTTTTTTTTTTTGAGTGAGCAAATGAGATGGGCCCAGGAGGAGTATCCAAGTGCAAATTTACAAGAGGGGTGGGCAGTTTCAAAGCCACCAAGATTAACACCAAGACAAAAACAGGGAAGGTGGGTGGGGACCTACTGAAAAAACAGTCACAACTTCCAGCTAGATACTGCTCAATGCAACACAAACAAATTACTTTAAATCGTATATTATTTGATAAAAGTGCAGATAAAAATTTACTTAACTCCACTCATGCAGGTCTCAGTTGGCCAAAGCTCACAGTTTAAACAGAAAACAATTCACTGTACCACTTGTATAAGACAGAAACTGAATAACAATGAGGTAAACTACCCCCACTTATCACTGGCTATGCAGGTTTTTTAACAAGCCTTAACTGAAAATACCACTTGCATAAGAAAAAACAGTCACAACTTCCAGCTAGATATTGCTCGATGCAACACAAACAAATTACTTTAAATCGTGTATTATTTGATAAAAGTGCAGATAAAAATCTACTTAACTCCACTCATGAAGGTCTCAGTTGGCCAAAGCTCACAGTTTAAACAGAAAACATTTCACTGTACCACTTGTATAAGACAGAAACCAAATAACAATGAGGTAAACTACCCCAACTTATCACTGGCTATGCAGGTTTTTTAACAAGCCTTAACTGAAAATACCACTTGTATAAGAAAAAACAGTCACAACTTCCAGCTAGATATTGCTCGATGCAACACAAACAAATTACTTTAAATCATGTATTATTTGATAAAAGTGCAGATAAAAATCTACTTAACTCCACTCATGCAGGTCTCAGTTGGCCAAAGCTGGCATTTTTATACCCCAAGCAGACTCCAAAGAAATTTTCCTCAGCTACATGACAAATGTTGGAGATGTGATGGGGAACAAACAGGTAACTGGGAGCATATGCTTTGGGAGTATAATGAGTTGGCATACTTCAAAAATTCCCTACAGAGTACTCTGTCAGAAATACTGGGTTAGCAAATGGGTGTAACCAAGGAAATTATTTATTTTAATTTTTTTGAGCTGGGATACAAGACCTGAATTGCCTAGATTTAGTAAGGCCTTGCTAAGTTTAACTGTGGTGGTTGCCAAAAAAAGTAATTAATTAGAAAATGAAAACCAAAGTCTAAACCAACTCTATTTGAAATATTAAATATTGTAACAGAAATAAAAGGATTGGAAATTGGGTCTTTAGAAAAGGATAGAAGCAAACTGCACAGAAAAGAAATGGAAATTATGGGAACAATACATGTAGAATAATGTTTTTGAGGAGGAATGAAATTTAAGGGAAGGCAGGAATTGAGCAATTTATGTAATGTTGGATTGATGATAATTATACAAAAAACTTATGTGATGTATAATGTTTGTAACTAGGGACATGTTAATATGATTTGTTTTCTTTTATATAAATGTATGTTTGCCTATGTCTTCAGTGTTAATTCAGTAAAGGTGTTTTAAAAAAGTTATATTTTTTTGCATTTGTGTAATTCTAGACACACTCTTGTTTAAAATTCTGTTTTAAATACTCTGCTGTCACTTTTTTGAGTCGGTTGGTTTGGTCATGCTTCTTTGTACAGACTTGTCTGGGAAAGTTCAGATAGAAATGTTGTTGTTTTTAGTGTTTGTTTTTTAAATACTTGCTGGTTGTGCATCTCATTTTGGTATGGGGTAGGAGTATTTTAACTGTACTTACCAATTTCTGTTTGTTTATTCAAGTACATATTTATTTTGATGTTATTTAATTGATAAAGAAGGACTGCATTGTGTTTGAGAATGATGATTGCTTTCTAAGGGAGTTGTTTTTCCCACCACTATAGTGTGACTGTAGAATATATATGTGTGTGTTTGTGTGTGTGTGTGTGTGTGTGTGTGTGTGTGTGTGTGTGTGTGTGTGTGTGTGTGTGTGTGTGTGTGTGTGTACACACATATATACACACGCATACATATTATATCTCATCAAAATGAAAATAAGCTTACATTGATAAAAAACTTATTGAATCTCAGCCTATCAACCAAAAATGCATCAAACGTAAAACAGCAACCCCCCCTACCTCTATCTATGCCAATCCTCCAAATTTTCATAACCCACCTTCAACCTAATCCAACTAAACAACATACACCTCCAAATAAACTGACTCTAACCAAAAAACTTCCACTCTGCTCTCTAAAGTGAAATTATCCAATTATTCCCTAACTCTAAAACTGCACCCCTTCTCCCTAAACTTAGATTCCCTATTCACTTTCTAACCCTAAAACTCCCCTCTCTCCCCATAACCACAGCACTCTCCTCTTGCCTCCTTAACCTAAATTCGCTTTCATCTTCCTAACCATTATCCTAAATCCTCAAGTTAGCATGTTTAATAGTAAAACTAATACTTAAGAGTAAAATGTGATTCCAGACATAAAGTTTCAGTTGAACTCTCCTCCTAGAAATATGTTAACAATGTTTGCCCCTTTCAAGAGAATGTGATTCTGCTACAAGTGAATATTAGAAACTGCAGCCCAGTGAACACTGACAAAATAGAAGCAAGCTGTTAGTCAAGTAAATTTCTCAGATAAGGCATTGCAAAAAAAGGGGAGGAGAGTACTTTCTGCTGCCTAGTGGAGGGCATCATACCATGCCTGTAAACATTGGGAATTTGAATTACATTTGAATTTGAAAAACAAAACGATCTGAAGTGGAATTCAAGTATACTGCATGGATGCGGCTTTCCCCCACATTGCATAAGTAATATAATCATCTCCAGGTTTGTTGCAGATGGGGGAAATGGGAATTTCTCCTGCAAAGGCCTTCTTCAGAAAGGGTTGTTCTGCACTCAGATATATTTTCTTTATTATATTTGTGAGTACCCATATTTGTGTGCACCTGAAATTATCTAAACAACATACGCTCAACAGTAAAATGATCAACAAAATGCCTAAAAGAAAAAATATCTAAACTGAAAAATATCTAAACTGAAACACACTGACAAAATAGAAATTATACTAAGAAAGGGTATATACCCTTTCCTCAGAGTTATGCAACCTCAGAGATGGTACATATAATTAGCAGGAGGTGTAGGGTAGCAGAGGAGGCTTGCCCCCTCCCCCCAAAAAAATTGAGAAATGTGACATCTAACCACATAGAAAACCTTTGAAAAATATAACAAAGTCAAACTACACTTTCTCAAACTCCCCCTCTGTACCCACACACCCCCTACTAATTATATATACCAACTCTAAAATCATACAACAGTGGTGAAAAGATATATACCCTTTCTTAGTATAACTTCAAATTTGTCAGTACTTTTCAGTTTAGATATTTTTACTTTTAGATATTTTGCTGTAGATAATTTTACTATTGATCACATATTGTTTAGATAATTTCGGGTTCATCCATATATCTGCATATATATGTATTTATAAGGAGTTCTCCTAGCTCAACACAAGTACAGTTCTCCACCATAGCTACAGCTTCTAAAAAAACTCATCCACTCTACAGTTGACTGAAAACAAAATATGCCGATTAATTTGTAATTTCCCCCCTCCATAGGAACACCACTGCACCAACTAGATGGCTCCCACTCACCTATAGTGTTGAGTTACTGCATGGTCTCTTCTTATCAAACTACTTCATACAGGTACCTTCCTGCCTTTTGCTGCCAAACTCCCTAATAAAACCACCCCTATAAACTCCACAGTTTCTCCCAATTTACTCCTTCCCTCCAAAACCCCCAAACCAAACTGCACTGACCTGACCAGTCCTTCTCCACCCTTGTACCAAAACCCTGGAAATCCCCCACCATCACCACCACCACCTCCACCACCTAAAATAATCTCCTCTTTCCTTGGTTTGAATTCACAACTCAAAAAACACCTCCAAAAAAAATCTGACTGCAAGTGCTTTTCCACTGGACATACTACCTAACTTATTCCTCATCTACACTACTAGTTCCACCCTGTCTTCTCACCTTCTGAGTTCCTCCCATATTTACTAATAAAATTAATAGACAAAGTTTTTCTCCTTTGCTAATAATATTTAATCACTGTTTCAGTTGTCTGCTGGACTTTATACCTAGAGGGAGTACTCTGTGCTTGTGAATTAGTTCTGTTTTATTTTATTTTGTGTGTCAATTTCTTCACCTGGGCCTCTGCCTGCAAATGATCTGTTGTGATCAGTGTACTGCCCTGGTAAACAAACATAAATTACTTACTTAATTAATTAATTAACAAGGGGGTGGGGTGGTGCAGGGGGACAAAGTCTCCCTACAAAAATGTTTTCATGATATTAGCGCAAGTTTTAAGATTCACCAAATTTCTGTTGCAATCGCATTTTGTCACAGTTGCAGGGCTAACAATTACTGATAGGGAATGCATGTAAAGAGTGCAGATAAATTGTAAATTAGAGAGAGGTGATGGCAGTAATTATGTACGCAGACTGTATGTAACAGTAATATCTTCTACAGGTAGAATGTTTACTTTTATCTCGTAACATTGGTTGGCATAGAATGAGGGATGTTTCATTTACATCAGGCTTTTGTGTACATTTATCTGCAAAGACAGCAAAAAAGAAAGCAGCATTTAAAAATGGATAACTCCAAGAAAAAAAAGTGGGATCTAGGGGTTGGGCATAATTTTTAGTTGCAACCAGAAGGGTCATACTTGGAAATTTTTCATTTGAGTTCACCCCTCCTGAGAATCAGTAAAATTCCAAAAACTCCTCTTCTCTCCTGTGTTTTAGACACACACATACATCTATCTATCTATATCTATACCCATAGCTATATCTCTGTATATCTTGTGCTCATAAGTTCTGGAAAGAGTAGCAAAACCACCAGTCCTGCACTGTTCCCTAATCCTACAGCACAAGATATTATTTAATTTATTACATGGACCATGCCCCACATATTCTATTTATCACTTTGTTTATTTGACCCAAGAGTATAAATAAACAAAATCTATCTACATAGTATACAGGGTTCATGGGATAGTATTCGCAGATTCTTTGTGTATTACACAAGGCTTCAGAAGTTGTTTTGTGTTATATGCAATGAGATTGTAGTTAAGAAAGCCCATGTTAGAATGCTAGTTAGCAAACAAGCTGCATGTTCTCTGCTCACACACCACATGAAAATACTATAATCCATGGGCATAGCCTGTGCAGATTAGGTCACTGTATATCATGGCGAACTATTCAGCAACAGAAGATAGATAGTATGGTGCATCATAGAAATCTGCACTATGCAACTTTTAGCAGAGAAGTGTAGGCACATGTGACTATTAACTGTGTTGCATCATTCAGTCTCAAAAAGAATTGCAGCATATAGAGGCATGCGGCTTCCTTTGGGAAGCAGATTGTAACTATGCAGCTTAGAGCTGAGTGGTTACAGCCTGTTCTATGCAGTGTGAGTATCTGCTGGTGTTTTAACTTCTGAATTGGTGATTCATATAGATTTGATGGAGCACTTAATGGGATTCAGCCCCATGGTAACTCTACATGTCTCTGAAAACCATTTTTGTCAGGCAGTGCAACTCTACCAAATGGTGTAAGAGCTTTGCTCTGTTCCAGCAAACCTTTATAAATACCATTCATGTTATTGTCACACCCTTTAGCTAGGGTTTGCGAGCTTTGTCGCATTCATTGAATGAAAAAAAAATCATCAACTAACTTATCTCTGAAAAAACATCAGAAGTGCTTATCAGCCAAACATCAACTAAATGATGGATGCTTCATCGAATTACACAAGAATACATTTATTAGCACAAACCGTCCAAGCATGAAAACCATACTGCAGATGCAGAACACATGATTATTAAGCAGCATAAAAAGCAACCGTCCCCTGAATGGCATGGAAGTATACACAACCCACTTTTGAAAAATGTACTGCAAAAACTTCCCCTATGCAGCTCTTTTATTAGAAGGTGATCATGGCATACCAACCTGCAAATGTACACAAACATCCTTAGCTCAGTTTTGCTCTTTCACCAATCCAAACATAATCACAGATAGATCATTAAGACAATCAACCAATACTGAAAACTGAGAATGAGCAGCTTTTCAGGTTTTAAACTTGTATACTTGGAAAAAACTTCGAAAAAAAACTTCATACTCCTCAAAATAATTTATAAGGCTCAAAACAGCAGTAGGATGCTACAAATGCAATGCTGTTTCTCAACAATGCCACCCTCATCCAAATAAGGCAGTATCATGAGCATATGAACACATTAATACTTATGTCCCCACCATACTGTACTTACACACCTGTGGACTGCACGTTTCTCAAAAAAATTGACAAAATTGAGAGTAACAACCCTTATTTTTTGCTGTGGGCAAATTAAAAGTCATATTCTTCATTGTCACAGGCTTGAAGTCACATATTCCAAATTTAGGAAGCAAGCATACCAGCATATCCAATGATCCCAGACAGTAGATACCAAAACATGCTGTATAGTCAGATGGAATTCCAAGTCAAAAATAAATGGTTAGACACGCTGCCAACCTTCACAGCACCAGGAATAAAATATAGTTGCTTAAAAGAATTCCCCACAATCGAATATGTCGCATCCACAAGTCAAAGCAAAGTGCTGCATAAAACTAGGACATTTTGTTGTGTTGAAAACACCACAACTGACAAATCAGCAGTCACTGAACTCCCCTACACCATAATTCTACACCAAACGATGTAGGTTATCCACAGAAAACTCAGACGGAATGCAGGCAGCTTTGATCACCTTTCTTGCATGGTTAACAATATATTCCAAATCAGCCTAAGAAGGTAAGGAAACAGAAATCTTACTTAGTCCAGCAGACAAAACATCTCCACAATAGTAATAGACTGATTAGAACTTCATATGGCCTTACTATGTGTACTTTCCGTAACCCTATGCATACAGTGTATATATATATATATATATAGATATATATAGATATAGATATATATATAGAGAGAGAGAGAGAGAGAAAGAGAGAGAGGGATTTAAATTCTGCAGGTAATCACAATAACACAACTCAACTCTGCCACTTTCAAGTAAACTAATTTTAAGTCCCTTTCTTTAGGTTGCAAAAACGCACAGTATACCCCCTTGAGACAACAACTGCGGTGGTGGTGCTGCGGTAGCATTGTCGCCTCACAGTTAGACATTGCCCGTTCGATTCTCAGTTAGAGCGTCTTCTGTGTGGCGACATGCATGAATGGGCGTTCCTTCGTTGAAGGCTGTGCGTTAGGCCCGGCAAGCCAGCACGTAAAAATCTACTGCCAATCATTAGCGGACCGGAGTTCTGCTGTGGCGACCCCTAACCAGGAAAAGCCGAAAGGCACAACAACAACAACATACCCCCTTGAGCCAACAGAGTCCACTCTAACACAGTACTGAACAAAAGTCATTCTGACTTCTAGCTGCTAACCCATCCCACTCTTATTGACTGGCCAGTCATGTATTTTGTGTATGTGAGAGTAGCTTGGCTAAAGTGCATAGCAATGCAGTGCTGGCTACCTGTGTGAACTACTGATACTACACTAGTCTTCTTAGGAAGTCATTATTCAACATGGACTGGAATTTCTTTTAATTTTTTTTATGCACCACCCCCTCCTCACAGTTGCCCACTCAACCCATTATCTTCTGACTTGTTTCATATGCCCCTCCTGAGTACCACTATAGCTGATTTCCCCATGATCCTATATGTAACCTTTGGTAAAAAAACTCATAAAAGGACTGAGTCAACGTGATGTATAAATAATTGAAGTCACTAAGCATGAAATAAAACAAGACTCCTTTAATACATAATGTGAGTGCTTTTGCAGTGTAGGCAGACATGTCTGATGAAGCAGTGCCTACACTGTGAAAGCACTCACATTATGTATTAAAGGATTCTGGTTTTATTTCAACCTTAGTGACTTCAATTATTTATACATCACATTGACTCAGTCCTTTTATGAGTTTTTTTACCAGTTGCTGTTGCTTAGGCTGAGTTATTTATCATCTGTGCTACAGTTTTTGCTTATATGTAACCTTTCTGTCAATGGGTATCATAATTTTTTGGGAGGATACACCTTATGACCGAATTCCTAGGGCTGAGGAGTGAGAACCCTATGGGGCAGTAGTGGACAGGACATTGGAAGCTATTCTGCAGTGGCTAGTCAAGTTCCCTAACAGGACGAGTGATGTATGGTGACATCAGTGCTCATGATGCATGCACTTGGCCACCATTATGTCCTTTCTCTTTGCAGGTTACAGTTTACATTGTTCCCAGTCAGCATTAGAAGTCATACAGACTGCAATGAGTCCTGTACCCTCCCCTCAGGATAGAACAGCTGCCAAAGGCTGCTTTATCTTGTCCACAGGATGAACTTTCCAATGCACTAGGCCCATTCCCAAAACCAGGTCATTTTTACCAAAGGCAGTCACCCTGTCTCTGCACTAGCGGTCTGGCACATTTTGCTGTCTTTCTTTTTTGGTCACCTCTCACAACCCCCAAATTACATGTTTGTTCCCATATTCCCATATTTTGGCTTAGGCAATGTACGTGAGAGTTGGAAGCTGTACAACCACAACAAACAGATAGCATTGCTTTTATGCCTTACATCCTACCTGTGACAGTCACCAAGATCCCTGCAGTAGCAGGACTTGCAATATCAGATTATCTGTGTAATGCACCACATGTGATTCAGGCAGCAGTACTTCACTGTTTGGCATATCACTGATCTTATTTTTCAGTCTGTTACTTGCTGAACAAATTGCTACAGAGTTTCTTCTAGGTGGTGCTTGAGCAGTAAACCTAGATACCTTCATTCTCATAAAATAGGTGAGCTGGCATAGGCCTTTACTTTCTTCCACCTCTGTGTCATATGTCTGGAAATCCAGCTTGCTAATAAAGTATTGACCAGTAGGGCTGCATTCAGGGTTACATACCTCTGGGTATCATGGTACCACAGGATCATAGGAACTATAAGACAAGTAAGTTTGAAGACCATGTGTGCCTTGCAAATACCACCATCAAGATATACCCCCTACTTCCAAAAGGGCAAAACATGTCAGACCAGGGAAGAACTTGCTACTGCTCATCCAACCATCAAGGTTACCATTGAGGGAGGCAAGGGCATCACTCTGCTTAACATGCAGGGGCAATTTGTTCTAAATATCAACACCAGTTTGGTAATGAATTGGCAATGAATCCTCGTCATAAATTGGATTTATTAATACTGCTGGACCATTCTGGACTGTACAGTACAGAGACAAGCACATAGTCATCATAAGTACAAATGTCAGTCAGTCTATCAGTCAGATGACCCATTCTTCCTCTCCTACTATTCATCCTGTCCTCCATAATTCCATCTGTTCTCAGTGGGATATGGCTGCCTCTTCATCAGACCCAGTGTGGTGGATTTCTCTCACAATGATATAAAGCAACAAGGCAGGCTAGATAGGTGTATCAGCTGCTTCCACAGGTGTCCTCTCTTTAATTCTCCCTCTTCTGCCTGGACTAGCTAGGCATGGGTCTTGGATTCAGAATACAGAGAAAAACCTTATCATACTCAGCTGTGGTGGACAGAAAAATAAAGCAGGTATGGAACTCATAATCATATTACACCATTTATATGAAAAAGAACAACTTATTTTTACTTTAGCTTTATTTTTATTTTGTGATTCTGTTGCTCATTGTGTCACAATTCACTGCTGTCCTGCAGATACACATTTTTAATTTGTGTTTTTTTTTTGTTTACTTTCAACTAAATTGGTACATTAAGGTGAAATGACTGATATATGCATGTGGAGTAAAGACAGCTGAATTATGTCTTGGAGTATGGCTTCATTTCAGACTGTTTTTCTTTGTTGTTTGTTTTTTTTTTTTTTTTTGTTCATGTGAGTAGCTGCCTTTTGCTCACTCTGGGTATAAAATATAAATGTATTTTGTTATAGTATTTGGTATTTTGCCTTATGTTGTTCAACTGCTTTGTTTGACTGAATTTAGCTGCTTTGTTTGACTGAATTTAGCTGCTTTGTTTGACTGAATTTAGCTGCTTTGTTTGACTGAATTTAGCTGCTTTGTTTGACAGACTTTAACTGCTTTGTTTGACTGAATTTAGCTGCTTTGTTTGACAGACTTTAACTGCTTTGTTTGACTGAATTTTGCTGCCAAAATGTATTTATTTATCTTTTACATCCCCCTGTGCTACCATCAACTCAGGCATGTGAGGCCTTCATTTAACATCTCATCTGAAGGATGACACACTCAGGAGTGCAGCATCCCCCTCATGCTGTACTGCAGTGTCAGAAATCAATCTACCTGGTGCGGGAATAGAATCCACAGTCTTCTCCACCAAAGGACAGTGTGCTAACCGTTTCACCACCCAAGAAACAGTAAATCTAAATGCATTATCTATAGAAGAATCACACCATTTAGATGTTAGGAAAGTAACATGGGCCAATTTAAAACATCTGTAGCAAAAAAAAAAAATCTAGCTTCAGATTGATTCATTTCTTTTTGAATATTGTCTAAAAGCCATTTGCATATTATTATGAAATATCATGTCATTTTTGAAGGGGAAGAGTTGGGGCAGGAGTAAAGTGATTGTCACATTCTGTGGCCTTCAAGTTAGTATGAAAGTGTCCATGTGGCCCATTGACATGAGGTGATTGGATACCATGACAACATCACAAAAATAATAAACAAAACTTGGCCAGTAGTATTGTGTTTCCAAAGTTCGGCTGCACGCTGGGCACCCCAGAATAGAGTAGCGTTTTCTAAAGCTAAAATCATAGGAGCTATGGTTTACAAACTAAGTTTCATATTAAAACATGTTTCCACTCTAACAGGATAGAAAACCAAGTAGGTCAAACAAGCATGCTCGGATGTAGAAATTCAAAGATTGAAAATACCTTTACAAGTGAAAACTTTCAAAACTTGGAAGTATTAATTTATGAATGGACACATTTTCTTTGAAAAGTCAAGATATGGTATACCGCATTACTTGCCAATGTCAGAATATACAGGGGGACAAAAACTTGTAAAAGCAAAAATCTGAATAAGAGAGCATAGATATTACAGAGAAATGATGATATAGCACTGAAAATGTAATTACTAAACAAGCTTGGAAACACATCAAGGGAAAATCTGAAATAAGCAGTATTGTTCCAAGTGAATCCTAAACTGAAAAATATCATTGTAAAGCAGAACACATTAAAACTAAAAGATTTAAACAGAGAAGTAGATTTGGCATAGTAATGAATAATTCTGTTAGAATTACTTATGAAGGCTCTGATATCATCTACATACTTATTGTATCATACATTGTCATGTATTTCCAAGTTTTAAAGGTAGAAAAATGACACCCTGATATAGAGCTATGGGGAATGCTGCAACAGTCATTTTAATTTGTAAGGTTTTCCCTTAATCTCATTTCATTTATGAAAAAGACTACTAGCTATGCTGTTATATTAAGATTAATGAGTAATGATGTACTTTTGTTGAAAACTGTTACATTATAAGCAGAATCAAATGTCTTGTTAATTTCTAAGTAAGCAAATGTCAGTTCCTTGGCTATGTCCCTTATCATTTAATGTCATAAATAACAAACAGCTTAAACATGCTCTACCATGTTAAAATTGGTTGCATTTAATGTATAATTTTCTTGTAGACACTTTTGTAACATGTTATCAGGGTTTTCTCCATGTTTTAGAAATGATAGCAGTTGGAGTGACTATGATTAATATGTCCTGGTTCATTTTCACTCCTTTGGGAGATCTCTGCTATTAAATGTCCTCCTTACTTTGAAGTGTCACTCACGTCTTGGCACTA
This sequence comes from Protopterus annectens, assembly GCF_019279795.1. NCBI lineage: Eukaryota > Metazoa > Chordata > Ceratodontiformes > Protopteridae > Protopterus > Protopterus annectens. The sequence continues at coordinate 1,984,833,944 of NC_056737.1, read as the reverse complement.
CTGACATTCTGTTCTCACACCAAAGCAATTTTGTGATGATCAAAACTTCTGGTAGTCTGGTCCCTGGATGGATGGATGATTTGTAATGCAACACTTAAATCCCATTTGAACAGATACTGTTTAATAAAGTTAACTAGTTAAATGGCAGTTTGCCATATCAGCCCTTTATAGCTTCATAGGTTCATAGGTGTGTAGTAGGCTAATGGCCCTGGGGGCCCTTTACAAGCTTAGTCCATAGGATTACATTGGGGCAACGTGCCACCCGACCATAGTTCCCAGTGCCTCTGTCAAGTAAAGCCACTGGAGTGATCCCCTGGAGTGAATTTTCTATTTCCCATCCACTCATCAAGATTTCTCTTGAAGAGGGCCAGTGAGGTGCTCTGCATGAATGGGAAGTCTATTCCATAGCATGGGCAGTCTCTGGGTTATGAACCTGTCCCTCCAGCATGTTCTGTTGATTGTGGTAATGAGGTTGAGGTCTCTGGAGCGTGTGGTGCAGAGGGATTGGGATTTCTTTAGGTGTAGCATTTCTAACAGAGCTGGGTCAGACATGGCTTTGTAAGTCAAGCAGAGATCGCCATATGGGTCATTTCTGTACGTTTGCATAATATAAAGTTGATCCCGCATAATATTGCCTATGACATTTCACAGGGGTTTGTACTAGGCCACATACTGTTCATTGGTGAAATATGTTGCATGAAATTTGCAGCTGACACTAAAATTGCTTTGACAGTTACTTGCTTTGAAGAACAGCAAGCAGCACAGCTTTCTAGGAAAATCTTTACTGATGTCAAAAAATGTGGAACAGTGCATTTCAGAAAACAATAATGACCTTAGAAAGCTAGTGTGCTGCCAAAGACACCTGTTCTTCTCTCCTCTTTATGTATATATATATATATATATATATATATATATATATATATATACATATATATATATATACACAAACACACACGCGCGCACACACACACACACACACACACACACACCATATATATATATATTATATGCACACATACACACACACACACACACACACACACACACATATATTATATGCGCACACACACACACACACACACACACACACACACACACACACACACACACACACACACACACACACACACATCACTTTAACTGCTGATCTTCCCCAGTTGAAGCTCAACACTGCCAACTAATGTAGCACTATTGCTCATATATGAAGCCTTACAATAAAACACCACTAGGCAACCAAATGAAGTAAAGGGACTATGGTCCTTGGATCTGCTTCACTGCAACAAACTGTAATAAAGTCCATCGGATGGATGGTCTCTTAACCCATACCACTGGTACCTAACAGTTTAAAGTAGAAAGGATGCACACAAATCTGATTCATTAACAATGTTATCAAATTCAACCTGGAATTAACAACACACATGGAATATTTACTGTTGTTTTGAACATGGGCTTCCAACATCTACTCACAGACTAGGTCTATACACTGACCACTCACCAAACTGAGCTTTTGCAAAAGGCACCCCAGGCCCCTTTGTAACCTTTCCATCTGTGAACATCAGTGTCTTGCATTGCCTGCATTCCATGAAAGTTATTACTGTTATACCCAACAGACACACACACACACACACACACACACACATACATATATATATATATATATATATATATATATATATATATATATATACACACACACACAAACACACACACACACACACACACACACACACACACACACACACACACACACACACACACACACACACACACACACTCACAAATACTCTCTTTTTCCCTCACTCAGGAGTGGCTGGAATTCTCCAAGTTCCCACAGCTTGTGTTTTTGCAAGGTAAATCTGCCACCAGTCTGGATTATTAGGCTAAATACCAGCAGTTACAGTGCCACTCTTGATACACAGGCAACTGCAATTATGAAAACACACCACCAAGAATGTGATAAGTGGTCTGGTTTGGAAACTGCTGCAACAGCTTAAGAACCTACGGTGCTAAGTAATGCCTTTGTCTCAAATGATAAATAACGCATAAAGATCCCCAGCCACACAATTCTGAAAGTGAATAAATATATAAACAAAAGTTTCCTTGATAAATAGAAAATAAAGACAGTTCCAATATAAGTCAAATATACAGAGGTGCACATTGGCTTATTAATGGCACACTCAAAAGGAAAACTCTAATGCCAAATAAATCAATAACATGTCTGAATTTAACTCAAAGAATATTGAAGCCTTAACTTGAGTTCATTTGTCAGAAGACTATATAGCTAGAATACAGAGCAGCAACTTGTACATATGTTAATGCAGCAAGGTGAGGAGCAGGACTGTCTTTTTATACTACTTCAACTACTTCAAAAGAGTTTGGTCTACTATTTTACCCACAGAATTAAGAGTTAATTAATCCACTAACTCAGCTTTTTTCACACCCAAAAAACAAGCAAAAAGAGCAGCTGCATGTGAACACAGAATTTCACAGCTTTCTGTTATAGCTTGCACCTCATTCTAATACTTAATCACAGTAAGAGCTATGTTCTTATTTCTTTTAAAATATCACTGAATTATAAAACTTCTCCAAATGGAGATATTTTCTTTGTTGCACAAAGTGTGAATGAGGTGGGTATTATAAACAGTAAGCCTTTAAGGAAAATGGCTTCAGTATAAAAAGTAAATATAAGGCAACACTAATTGTAAGTTGGTGATGGCAGTTTGGCAGCCAGACGAGGCAAATTACACAGCATCTGACCCCTTCATTATGGACAAAGTTTGTGAAGGGAAATCATGGAATATAGACTCTGTGTACAGCCATTCTGCTTAAATAGTGGCACCCATGGCAATGATTAGTTTATATGGTTATGCTGCATTTTGAAGGGTTAACTGGTCATATTTCTGGGAAGTTTATATATTTGTGACTTTCTTTAATCTAATCCTGTGGTTAAGATTAAAACTAGTCAATCACCATAATCTATTGGTCATTATGGATAATACCCCTCTGATATTGACAAGTCGTGAAATGTCATTAGGTTGAGCTTTATTCTGGGGTCTGCTGGATTGCACACATATAAAACTGAAGAGCATGAATATACAGGTCCATATTCAAGATTTTTCTACCTCCATCAGTTCTGGAGAAGTCTAAATTTAAGAGTTACACCATCTCTGTTAAGTATATGAGGATTTGTGTGACTTTGAAGCTACAAGACTTTTTACACATCACAGAAATTGAAGTGGACATGGGCATTGTAAAGAGGATTGAGTGCAATTAGTATTGGGTTGACCTGAATGATTTTGGAGTGAAGTTTGCTGATAATAGCAAAAATTATTGCCCTTTAGTTTTATACCCCCTTGTGTCATTAGCCACTACTTCCCCACATAGACACTTTACAGCACAGAGCACATCAATGAAAACTGCATGGAGAAGGCTGAATCAGGAATCCTAGCATCACCATGTATTTCTTTTGAACAACTAAAGCCATCAAGTGACTGGGGGGTGAGTGTTTGAAATATTGAACACTAAATTGTTGCTTCTGAAATAGCCACTGCTTTTTTTTTTTTTTGGTAAATATAGACATTGCAGAATAAAATCCAGAAGAATTTCAAAATACAGGTTATAATGCTATAGTACAATCTGTTTAATTGGTCAGAAATATTACATGTTAATACATTAAACTATCTTTTGGTGATCATGATATGATTAGAATGCAACAGCAGAATGTTATCATATGAACTTTTGACCATTCAAATTATTCCTGTGTAAAAAGTCTGCAATGTCTACATAAACATGTCTACAAATTGCCCCCCTACCCACCAGAGATATTAATTTTCTCAATCTTGTCCTGACAAATATTTATCCATATTGTACCAACCCATGTGTTACTATATCCCTTATGAAATAAATCTGACCATCTTGCAGTAATCTTCTCAATGAAAACCTGCTTTATGGCCACTAATAACTGCTCTACAGTCAGAGATTACTCTAAAACCACTTATTTACTATTTACTGATCTTATTGGTAAAGACAAATGGTACAGCTCCCCTACAAACCCTGTACCAGAGGCTGATGCCTACTGCTCTGAATTTCCCCCATCTTGGATGGGCATCTATTCCAATCTAATATAAGCATAATGGCAAGTTTAGAGCTAAACTCTTGTGGTAGAACTACCACATCAACAAACTCTATAATAATATTACAAAAGCTCCTGGCCATCAATAAAACATGTCTACTTCATCGTTATAGAAGGGATTTATAACTGGTAAGCAAGTCTCTCAAATATACCATTAGTAAATGTAAGGCAAACTATGAACTTAGGACTGGAACTAATTAAAAAGACAACCATAAGGCCTTTTTTCAGCTTTGTTAGAAAGCTTAAAAGTAACCTGCAATTCTGTACTGAAGTTAGTTGCCATGGTACCTCCTTCTCTGATCCCAAGGAAATTGTTAATATTCTTGCAGACAAATTATCTTCCAACTTTACTTAACCCACCCCCTACTCTAGCCCCACATTTTCCCTTATACCCTCTCCTGAGATCAAAGTTCTTTTGGTATTTTACAAAATTAAAAGCACTATTTCCACAAGTCCTGAAAATATCCATGGATATTTGCTGCAAAATGCAGGATTATTGACAAACTCTTCCAACTCAACATTAACCTATACACAGTTTGACAGATTGTTAATTAGCTGCCTGAGATGACCCATTCTGTTAAGGTCAAAAGTATTTTCTCATGACAGAAAAAGTACCACCAATGGTGTCCCACAGGACTCTGTCCAGGGTCCCCTTCTCTTTGGTATACATTTCTATGACATAAATGCCAATACCAAGGGACTATGGTTAATCAGATTTACTGATGACTGCAAACTAAGGTGATTATCAAATTGAATTCTGATACTCAAATTCTGCAGCAAGAGCTGGACCAAGCAAATGATTTGTGTATTAGTCATAGGCTTACTATTAGCACTAAGAAATATAGCATAGTTTCCTTGGGTAAATCTAACATCATTACTGCTTACCATATAGATAACATTCCACATAAATCTGACATCATCATCAGAGACTTGGGCATGTATACCCATAACAGACTCTCCTTTAACCATGTCTCTGTGGTGGTTAGAAAATCCTTCTTCTTTGCACAGGTTATCCCTCATGGTATCTCATCATGGTTCAAAGAAGCTACAGTCCCACCTTACTAGGCACATCATTAAATGTCTCCCTTCAGCATATACCTCAGTAAGCACCTAAACTAACTTGAGAGACCGCAACATTTCTCACCAAAATGGTCTCAGGTCTCAGTACGATCAGCTGCTGTGATAGACTAAATGCCCCATCCCTCTACTCAGTGTCATTCAGATGCCTGAGGGGTGATGTCTGCTTAGCCTTCCATGCTATGAATGACCCGGCACTCTGAACTTCTTCACATACATAAAACCAGTGGTAAGGCACACACACACATTCTAGAGACCTTAACCTGCACTACCACATCAACAACCCCAAAGGAAATGACAGATACCTAACCCACTGTATATCCCATTTCTGAAACAGACTGCCCATTATCTGTCAAAAAGAGTACTTCCTTAGCAACCTGGATGACCAGATGGGTGATGACAAATTTTCACTGGGAATATGTGGTTAATGCAGGACATTGTTAGTTTCTCATAGTTTGCATGATGTGGCTGAACTTCTCAATGGTCTCCTTTGGCTGTAAGCTTAATAAAAAACTATGAACCTATGAATCTATGAAAGTAAATGTATCCTGTAAATAGTCTGTACATAAGTCTGCTATTGTAATATGACTAATGTTTCTCTTCTTTTTTCCATTTGGTTGTTTGAGTATAGTTATGCCATCAAACATCTGATATACAATCTCTGTTCTGTACTGTTTAATCATCTTATGTACATTATGCTGTTATTTTTGTATCTTTCTCTTTGGGCCTCCCCTAAAAAGATTACCCTAGATGGATTTTCCTGACCAACAAATACATTCATTTACTAATTTGTGGATATACATATTATCCTACTCAGAGTCACAATGGAGCCAGAGCCCATCCAGACAAGCAAAACATTAAAAGACAAAGAGTTAAGCCTCCTAGTGGCATAGAGGAGGAAAGGGTTAGGGTACATAAACACACAAATATTTAACCATCTCAGATGTCTTTATGGATGATGGTTATCCCCTAACCCGTCTCCTCCCCCCATCCCGAGTGGTTCTAGTGTCTGAATCCCAACCTTCAGAAAACAAGGGCCAGTATGCTATTAGGGAGCCCTAATGGTTACAGACCAGGAGGCAAAAAGATACAATAAAGTAAATAAATAAATCAATTAAGCAGTGAACTATTCCTGGATGGCATGTCAGTCAGTCACAGGATTCACCACACACACACACACACACACACACACACACACACACACACACACACACACACACACACACACAAACTAGTAACCTAATACTTAATCTTCCTGAATGATATCCTTAGAGTGGGTCCAATACTAACTGCATTGTCAAATATATTTGTATTGTTTATCCTTTGTTAACGAGGTTAGTCCTACTACACTAGTGGCCTCTTTTCAGGGATGGTATTGTGGTGTACTAGGGGAAATTTGTCCTGGGCATTGGCTACTTCCTCTACTATTTTTGGTCACATTGCCAGAGGGCCAGAAACTGGAATGAAGTGCTAAGCAGGAGACTGTGGAGGAGATTGTGTGCGATCATCGCATGATATTGGTTAGAGTGATTGAAGAAGGTGAGATGAAAGAGGATAGCAATTCAGATGATGTGCTTGGAAACTCTGACAATGTGGACATTAATTGTGAGGGTAGTGGATTGCCGCACATTCAGTTTACTGATTTGCAACAGGGTGGACTAGAAAACAATATTTTGTGATGTATGATAGAAGAGGTGGAACCGATGATGAAAATGCTGTTACCTAATTGGATATTGTATTTGGGGACAATTAGATGACATTGACGTGCAGAGCAAACAGGCTATAGAAGGAGAGAACGGCATGCAAGATGGAAATGTACTATGAAGTCATGATTCATCTAAAGTAAATGGAAAAGACGGGACAGAAAAATGTGACCAATGTTTCCTATGCCACAATTGTGATGAAGGGAGTGTAGAACAAAAAATGAAAAGATTTTTTTGAAAGAAAACAGCCTATTATAAGGCTTTAAACAAGAAATGGGGATTACATAGACTGATACTTTGTGTGAACAATGTTATTAGTGTGTTGATATTTGCTCCTGAAGGTATTAGACCTTGTATACATATTAGTAATGAATCCTTCATCAAAGTGGCTTTTAAGACACTTGAAAAGGCAAAAAAATGTATTATGCTTTTTGAAACAAAATCCTTTTGTTCCCCATTGAATAATTATGTTATCAGAGGTTTATGATAGAATGTTTTAAAGAAAACTGAAATTACAATTTAGAGCTGTTGATGTTGAGGAAAACGAGATTAGAATGTTCTTTGAAGAAAAATGCAAAGCTGTATATGAAGTGAAAAATGTTACAATGATAGAAAATTATGGAATGTCATTGGGAAATGTTAGCGTGCTTGGATAATAGGGATAGGAATGTAATATATATATATATATATATATATATATATATATATATATATATATATATATATATATATATATATACCTAGCTTCATTATAATTAATGCAAAGAAACGTCTTTTGGCTTTTCCCGGTTAGGGGTCGCCACAGCAGAACTCGATCCGTTAATGACTGGCAGTGGATTTTTATGGTGCCGAGTTGCCAGCCCGATGCCCAGCCTTCAAAGAAGGCACACCCATTCACGCATGCACCTAAGATTCTAGGAACAACCAAAAACTTGCTTTCATTCTGGAATGAGTGATCATTTGATAAGTGAGTGCACTAAAAGACACTGCTTTCAATGTGGAGAGCTGGTACATGGAAGTAATAATTGTGAAACCTTATGCAGAAAGTGTGGGGGTAAAGACCATCTCTGGTTTGATTGTAATATCATTTTGAGAGAAGAAAAAGAAGTAAATGCGGGGAAAGAAAATATGAATATTTCTGAAAGTGAGAAAGAATGCAGTGTAGTGATGTCTCACGAGGAAAGGGGAAATGTATATGATAAGGAAGGTGATAAATAAAGGGATGATTATGTTGTAAATGTTGAAAATATATTTGAAAATTTGAAGTATGAAGAGTGTGAGAGTGGTGATGAGCAAGATGCTGAGAAAAGAGCTATAGGAAAGAGGCAAAGACTAGAAATATAAAGTTACAACAAAAGAACATTGCAAAAAAAAGAAAGGGATAATGTTAGGATTGTATCATTAAATGTAAACAGTATAATTAATGAAAGACAATGGCTAAATGTAGCTACATGGTTACAAACATAAAAATGTGATAAATGTTTTTTAGGGTTCCTATTAGATGACCGAAGACACATTCTATCGAATGCGTCTTGGTCGAACTTAAAACAATGAAAAGGCAAAATAGCGAAGCGGCTTTTAAGAGAATTCTTTCCCAAGGAAAGAATTTGCTCGGCCGCTTCCATTACTTTGCTGTTTTCAACACTGTAGTGCAATCTCGGAGTTGGTATATTTAAGTAGGGGGGTGTGGGGGGCAAAGCCCCCCCACTTTATGTATTCCTTCAATTTTTTTTCTTTTTTTTTTTTTTTTTTTTTTTTGGAACAGCAATTTTTGAGCTTTTGAGATTGTAAGCTTTCGCTTACATGGGGTCGATTATTCATTCTTCGCTTTTTTAAGCATTCGATGATATAATATAGACCCCTGTTTTAGATATTATACAGTGATGCCTTATTTGTATTCAAAAACATCATGCTGATTGGACAGCCCAGTCAGCATGTCCATTGTAAATTGAGCATATACCAATAAAATAAAGTCTGGCCGCTGAAGTACCATTGAGTTGCTGGACATTCTATTGGAATATGCTGAGGACAGAGCAAAACAGAAGAAAAATCAGGTATGTTCTCAAAAATAAAGAAACAGAAATGTACCAGATTTTCCTTCTATTTCTGTGCTGTCCCTCATACAATCTCAATAGAAATAAAAACAGCAATAGAGATTCTCTTTTCTCCATTGATTCTCTTGCACTGCATTGATGTACTGTGCAAGCATGGGGACCCAAGCCCCATACGCATGCTCTGTATGTTAGTAAAGGAGAACATGGAAGAACACTTTAGCTCCCTTATACAAAGACATTATTTAAAGTTAATTTGCTAGTGTCCGACTGGGTCAGAAACCCATTTTCAGCAGAGACCCGGGGAGAAAAGCTCCAGAAGAGAACAATACAAATTAGTTAAAGTTAAAGTACAAGTAAGTGGTTAAACAAAATATCAAATGTATTGTTAAAAAATATGTTGCAGGATCACAGAGAATTACAAGAAATAGCAGGAATAGCAAACTTCTATTATAAACCTGTATATAGATGTAGGTATATCAGGATTTACTCATGATGGGCTTTGTTTAATCACTCAGGCTTCACTCACATGATCAAATCACACCAACCATGGGTAAATCCTAATATACCCACACCCAGTAATGGATTATTGTTTAATTAGACTCATAAGTATGAAACATAGTAGGCAAATAGAAGAAATTTAGGGAAAGGAAATACTTTGGGATTTTGGTGAATGGTGAATAACATGCTCTGAAACTGCTGTGATGTTAAACAACAATGAGAAGAAAGTAATTGATGTTATTGTTATGAAACTTGGGATATGTATTGTGTGATATAACGGGTGGAATAAAGGTGTGGAGGGTAGTTGTTCTGCATGCATATTTTTAGAACTAAAGAAACACAAATTCCTTTTAAAGAATTAGTAATGTATGCGATGCCTAATCAAGATGTTATTATGGAAGGTGATTTTATTTGTAATTTAAGAAAAAAGGTGGGTAAAATAAATAAGGATGTACAAGAATGCAAATAAATAATGCAAGTGGGCCTATTAATAATGGAAAACAAGGGAAATACACATATATAAAAGGAAATATTAACACAGAAAAAGACTATTTTTTGTTTTCTGAGAGATCATATGAGATCATATGATATACCATATCATATGATCATATCATACTTTTGATTTGTCATTTACTGATCATTGTGCTATTATAACTGAAGTTTCAGATTTAGAAAGTTATATAAAAGAAGGAAAAGAGAATAAAATATTATTTGTTGAAGTGAATAAAGGAATTTCGTTTTTGGAAGCAAACTGATACATTTTGGGAAGATCATGTGACAGTGTTTCCTTCTTATAATATAAATGATTGGTGGGTGACATATAAAGAGAAGTATAAAAAAGAATATATAAACATGAAAAAAATATGGGAAGATAAAAAAGAAAATTATAAATGTTTAGTTGATGAGTTTAAGTGCTTATTGATAAATGAGGGTGAAAGAAGATAAAAGACAAATGGGATTTATCAGGTGAATATGAAAAAAACAATGCACTGATTTATAAACAGAAGTATATGTTGCAAGGGAAGAGAGGACATTTAAACTTTTTTAGGAAAGAAAGTTAAAAATTATGATGGAAGTTTTAGTTTAGTGAAAATAAAAGAGGCATTGTGGCATATGATATGAAAGAGATTGTGAATATTGCAGAAAAGTACAGACAGAAATTATATAATTAAAAGAAGATGAAAGAAAAGGTTGTTTGGAAGGTTAAAAAATTGAAGAAGGTGGTACTAGGGATTTGTGTAAGAAAATCACTTTATTGGAATATAATGAGATTTTACAAAGTATTAGAAAGATGAGTGCTGCTGGATCAGATGGTACAGAATATGAATATTATAAAGAAATGGATAACCAAAAAGATATGTATTGTTAGGAGTATAAGTGACTGTTTAGAAAATGGTGGTAATAAGAAAAGAATCTGTGAAGGAATAATGAAGTTTATTTACAAAAACGGAAATAGAGAGGAAATTAAAAACTGGAGGCCATTAGTGCTACATAACACAGGTTATACATTTTTATGAGAATTTTTCAAAGACGACTATGAAGTTTAGTCAATAATATTTTACGATAAGGAATTTATGGAATACAAGGTAGAAATGTTAAAAGTTTACTACTGATAGTAAAATAGGTTGTCAGTGATATTAATGTAGATGGAGAAGGTAGAATTGCAATATGTCATGTGGAAAAGGCATATGATATTATAGATCATGGGAAGATGTTTGAGCTATTAAAAAAAATATGTGATAGAAGAAAAGCCTATTAAAGTAATTCAATCTGTGAATAAAAGTTCTTTTGTGAAGCTGATAATAAATAGATGGCTTAGTCATCATCATCATCATCTTCTTTCGGCTGTTCCCATTAGGGGTCGCCACAGCAGATTACCTGTTTCCATTTCTTCCTGTCCTCTGCATCTTGCTCTGTCACACCAACCACCTGTATGTCCTCTCTCACCACATCCATAAACCTTATCTTAGGCCTTCCTCTTTTCCTGTTACCTGATAGCTTCATCATTAGCATCTTTTTCCCAATATACTCAGCATCCCTCCTCAGCACATGTCCAAACCAATGTAATCGTGCCTCTCTGGCTTTGTTGCCAAACCTTCCAACCTGGGCTGACCCTCTAATATACTTATTCCTAATCCTGTCCACCCTCATCACACCCAGTGCAAATCTTAACATCTTTAATTCTGCCACATCCAGCTCAAACTCCTGCCTTTTTGTTAATGCCACTGTCTCCAACCCATATAACATAGCTGATCTCACTACCCTCTTGTAGACCTTCCCTTTCACTCTTACTGGTACTCGTCTGTCACAAATCACTCCTGACACTCTTCTCCACCCACTCCATCCTGCCTGTACTCTCTTCTTCACCTCTCTTCCACACTCACCGTTACTCTGAACTATTGACCCCAAGTATTTAAACTCCTCCACCTTCACCACCTCTACTCCTTGCATCCTCACCATTCCTCTATCCTCCCTCTCATTCACACACATATATTCTGTCTTAGTCCTGCTGACCTTCATTCCTCTTCTCTCTAGAGGGTCTCCTCCACCTGTTCCCTACCCTCACTACAGATCACAATGTCATCTGCAAACATCATAGTCCACGGGGACTCCTGTCTGATCTCATCTGTCAACCTGTCCATTACCATTGCAAATAAGAAAGGGCTCAGAGCTGATCCTTGATGTAACTCCACCTCCACCTTGAACGCATCCGTCACTCCCACCACAGACCTCACCGCTGTCACACTACCCTCGTACATATCCTGTACCACTCTTACATATGTCTCTGACACTCCTGACTTCCTCATACAATAACACAACTCCTCTCTAGGCGCCTTGTCATATGTTTTCTCTGAGTCTACAAAACACAATGCAACTCCTTCTGACATTCTCTGTACTTCTCCATCAACACTCCCAGAGCAAAGATTGCATCTGTAGTGCTCTTTCCTGGCATGAAACCATACTGCTGATCACTAATCATCGGGTCCCTTCTTAACTTTGCTTCCACTACTCTTTCCCATAACTTCATGCTGTGACTGATCAGTTTAATCCCTCTGTAGTTACTACAGCTCTGCACATCACCCTTATTCTTAAAAATCGGTACCAAAACACTTTTTCTCCATTCCTCAGGCATCCTCTCACTTTCCAAGATTTCATTAAACAATCTGGTTAAAAACTCCACTGCCATTTCACTTAAACACCTCCATGCTTCCACAGGCATGACATCTGGGCCAACAGCCTTTCCATTCTTCATTCTCTTCATAGCTATCCTTACTTCCTCCTTACTAATCCATTGTACTTCATGATTCACTATCCCTACATCATCCAACCTTCTCTCCCTCTCATTCTCTTCATTCATCAACCCCTCAAAGTAGTCTTTCCATCTCCTCAACACACTCTCCTCGCTTGTGAGTATGTTTCCCTCATTATCCTTTATCACCTTTACCTGCTGCATAGCTTTACTAGCTCGGTCCCTCTGTCTAGCCAATCGGTACAGGTCCTTTTCTCCCTCCTTAGTGTCCAACCTTTCATACAACTCTTCATATGCCTTATCCTTAGCCTTCGCCACCTCTCTCTTTGCCATGCACCTCATCTCCTTATACTCCTGTCTACTTTCTTCATCTCTCTGACAATCCCACTTCTTCTTTGCCAACATCTTTCTCTGTATACTCTCCTGTACTTCCTCATTCCACCATCATGTCTCCTTGCTGTCCTTCCTCTGTTGAGATGTGATACCAAGCACCTTTCTAACCATCTAACATACTAGCTCTGCTGTAGTTACCCAGCTATTTGGTAACTTTTCACTGCCACCCAGTGCCTGTCTTAACTCATCCCTGAACTCCACCTCACAATTACCCTTTTTCATTTTCCACCATTTGATCCTTGGTGCTGCCCTCACACTCCTCCTCCTCTTCTTGATCACCAACGTCATCCTACAAACCACCATCCTATGCTGCCTAACTACACTTTCTCCAGTCACCACTTTACAGTCTCCAATCTCCTTCAAACTGGCCCTCCTACATAAGATATAATCCACCTGTGTGCATCTTCCTCCACTCTTGTATGTCACCCTATGCTCCTCCCTCTTGTTAAAATAAGCATTCGCCACAGCCATGTTCATCCTTTTCACAAAATCCACTACCATCTGACCTTCTGCATTCCTTTGTTTAACACCATACCTACCCATCACTTCCTCATCCCCTCTGTTCCCTTCACCAACATGCCCATTGAAATCTGCTCCAATCACCACTCTCTCACCCTTGGGTACAGTCATCATCACTTCATCCAATTCACTCCAAAATTTTTCTTTCTCATCCACTGCACACCCAACTTGTGGAGCACAGACACCAATAAATAGATGGCTTAGTAAGGAAGTTAAAATAGAGAGAGGCGCTAAGCAAGAATGCCTTCTGAGTGGGATCCTATTTGCATTAATTATGAATGTAATGTTGGCTACTACTACAGAAAAAGTAAAGAGAGACATTTTGAAAATATGTAAAGAAATAGAAATTCCACTTTATATGACATCCACATACAATTTAATAATAGCAGAAAGGAAGGGCTGGATTACAGAATGTATTGCTGAAAGTAGGAATTTGTTGAGGAAAATTGGGCTAAATATGAATAACAATATGTGTGAAGGTTTTGTTGAAGTTGTTAAGATAGCTGGGATATATTATTCTAAAGCAGGATTTAAGTTGTTAGGTGTAGGGTTTGGAAGTTGTGACATAAAAAGAAATCAGTCGGGAAGATTAGCTATTAGAAAATGGAAACACAGTGTTGTGTCTTTCGGCTTTTCCCGGTTAGGGGTCGCCACAGTGGAACTCCGGTCCGCTAATGATTGGCAGTTGATTTTTACGTGCTGAGTTGCCAGCCCTAACGCACAACCTTCAACGAAGGTACGCCCATTCATGCATGTCTCCACAGTAGACGCTCTAGCTGAGATTTGAATGGGACAATGTCTTGCTGTGAGGCGACAATGCTACCGCAGCAAAACACAGTGAATATGTGGAAAATGTTTGATGTATCCTATAATAAAAAGATGTATCTTATGCATTCTTATTATATAGGAAAATTGGGTTATTACTGATTCTTTGTCTGAGAAGTATGGAGAAAGAGTTTCTAGAACTGGCTTTTACTTTTGTCTGGTGTTCTAGGCTTAACTTAATTAAATGGTGTATTATATAGTGAGAATAAGGATCCAAAAAACTATCCAACCTCAAATGTGTAACAAACACAAATCCAGATTAAAATATGTCAGTCCAAGGCAATAGAATGAGGCAAACACAGTTTTAATTTAGCACTTTTATCTAAACTATCCAAGACATCTTCAGAATGAAACCTACTGAACACCACATGACATTTAAATAATAAAAAAGTCATATGACAGTTACTGAGAGCATCACATGCTTCCATGCATTTAAAGTAACAGTAAATAAATATGCAAATATTTTAAAACACAGTGGTAAAAAAAGTATTAATCAAAATACATTGTTAAAACAAACATTTTCATTATCATAAAACAGCAGTCCTCATCTTTATTTAACTGCTGTGGAAATTATACCATTTAGACTTGGAAACACTGTTGCACTGAATTTAATTTGTCCTTAAAATTTATGTGCTTCTAAATGATTTTTCCATTCGCCACCCCTTGTGGGCTTTACTACCATTTCAAGGAAAAAAAATTTAAACTGCACAAAATTATAGCAGGTCTAATCTATGTAAACTATTTGTTGTATTGCATGTCTTAATGCTGCACACATACTATCTAATACATTTCCTCGAAGTGCTTTCAGTGTTTCCATGGTAGAATGCACTACAAGATTCACATTTTGCAATATAAACAACATCCAAAGTTCCACAATAAAAATGACCTTCATAATGTACTGTAAAATCAGGTGGCACATGAACTTCATTTCTCTCTAGTATACGTGGGCATTGTGCATAGATTCCATACTTAAATATTCTATTATTTTTTTTTTAACTTTCACTGCCGGGGGGGGGGGGGGGTGAGGGTGATACACTCCTGTAAATTCTTAATATATTTTTTCTTTTTAAAAATGAACTTATTTTTGAGTTCCAATTTTGTTTTGTAAATTAGAGTTCCACCTATTATGGCATACTAATTCTTAGACAATATGCTTATAAATGCTTATAAGGGGGGAAGCCAAGTGGAAGTAAGGTAACACAAAAGTTTCTGAGGAAGTTTTATTTTCCTTAACTTTTGTATTTCTGTCATCTCTTCTGGTTAGAGTATTCACCCCCCCCCCGTAATAATAGGTTTAAATATATCATTTCTCTCATTCAAGTGGATACCCTCATTCTAAAAACATCTTTAAATTCTTAACAACTGCTGGAAACATAGGTTCATAGGTTCATAGGTTCATAGGTTTATACTAGGCTATCTGCCCTAAGGCATTTATAAGCCTAGCCCAAAGTTTTGTGGCTTACGCCACCCCTTATATGAAAAAATACTGTGCCCATTAGTTTGTTGTGCCTCTGTCCAGCAGTGACACAGAGATGATTCCCGGGGTAAACCTACGATCTCCCATCCACAGGTCAAGATTTCTCTTGAACAGAGCCAGCGAGGTGCTCTGCCTCACATGGACCGGGATTTTATTCCACAACATAGGGAGTCTCTGAGTGATAAATCTATCCCTCCAGCACGTCCTATTTATATCCGTGCTAAGGTTTAAGTTGCTTGCTCTAGTGGTTTTGGTGGATTTGGATTTTTTGAGGTGGAGCATGTCCATTAATTCCGGGTTGGACATGGCCTTGTATGTCAGGCACATGTCACCTCTGAGCAGACGGTATGCGACTGAATAGAGCTGGAGTTTCTTCAATCTGGCAGCATATGACAGATTTTGGAGTCCCTTTATTCTTTTGGTGAGGAACTTTTGGGGTCTCTCCAATTGCTGCAGATGTCGGGTGAGATACATCCCAAATGGGGCATTGTACTCGATCATTGGTCTAATAAGTGAAGAGTACAGAGGAACAATGACCTCACTAGATCTGGATGTGAATCCCTTCATGATCAGGTGGGCAATGTAGAAGGTCTTTCTAACCACTTTAGCAATGTGAGTGTCAAAGAAAGGCCACTGTCAACCTGGGTCCCCAGGTCCCTGATAACCTCTTCTGTGCTTAGTGGATTGCCACCTATATGGTAGCTTGGGGTTACCTTGTTTTTCCCGAAGGGTATGACTATACATTTTTTGGCATTTAACTTCAGGCCATGGCTCTGGCACCAGCTATCTGTTTCCATGAGTCCCTTCTGAAGGATATCCATGTCCGATGCACTTTCCACTATGGCACCCAGTTTGCAGTCGTCTGCAAACTTTGTCAGCCAAAGTCCTCCCATGTTGGCCTGTACTTCTGAGAAGTAGATGCCGAACAATAGGGGGCCAAGGACCGAGCCCTGTGGGTCACCACTTGTGACCGGCTTGGAGTCTGACATAGCGCCAGCAACTCTAACCCTGTGGGTTCTGTCCTTAAGCCAGTTTGCAACCCATCTTGTGACATATGGGTTTACATTTAAGCTGGTAAGTTTTTCTACAATACCCGAGTGGGGTATTGTGTCGAAAGCCTTTGCAAGGTCAAGGTAGGCTGTATGGACTGCCTTTCCCTCATCAATGGCCTTGGTGACTGTTTCGAAGAAGTCGACCAAGTTCAAAAGGCATGATCTGCCCTTGACGAAGCCAAGCTGGGTCGGATCCAATGTCTGCAAGTCCCCTATATCTTTGTTTATGAGCTCCATTATGATCCTCTCCATAGCTTTGCAGACTAGACTTGCTAAGCTTATGGGGCAGTAATTACCAGGGTCCGTAGAGGCACCGCCTTTGTGGAGTGGGACCACAGTTGCCGTACGCCACTCCTTGGGCACGTATCCTGTGGTAAGGCTGAGATTAAACAGCTGCCTTATGTGCGGGTTTAATTCCTCATTTAGCTCGTGTAGCACACAGCCGGGGACACCATCTGGTCCCATTGATGCTGTGTTTTTAGCTTTAGAGAGAGCAGCTTTCACCTGCACATTTGAGATGTCTGGGAGGTTACACTCCGCTGGGATAGTTATCTCTCCTTTAGGGGGGGGAGGGGGGTGAAGTTTGCACTGAACCTGTCTGCCAGTATGTTGGCAATGTCTGTGGGTTCAGTGATTTTTGTATCATTTTGGACTAATTCTGAGCATATCTGGGAGTTTCCACCCAGGTTCCTAACATAGCTGAAAAAGGCCTTATGATTGTCCTTTGAATCCATGGCAATTTTTCTCTCAAAATTGGCCTTAGTTGATTTTATGAGTGCTCGTATTTTTTTACCAATAATGATCAGGGGTGACTTCCCTTTTATGGGTTTTGTTCTATCATGTAATAGCTTTCTCCTCTTATTGTAAAGTTTGTTAATGGCTGGGGTCCACCAGACTGGACGTTTTCCCTTTGTGGAAAGAGTCTTGGTTTTATTTGGGATTGCCTGATCCATGCAGTCCTGGAGGTGTTCATAGAAGCATTTGTAAGGGCTTCCACAGCTTGGGTTGTGGTTTCCACTGGCTCACGGGCCTTGAAGGATACCACACCAGTCTTGAGTAGTGTGAAGTTTGCTTTAGAGAAGTTCTTCACTGTGGTCTTTTTTGTTTGGGGTGGGCGGATGTGGATTTCCAGTGAGATTAGTTTATGATCAGATCTCACCAATGAGGGATATACTTCCGGTGTGGAGCATTTTGTCCCCATGTTTGTGATAATGAGATCTAGTATATTTTCTCCTCTTGTGGGAACAGTGACTAGCTGTTCCATGGCATTTGAATTTATGAACTCCAGGAACCATTGGGCTAGAAAGTTAGGGCTTGAGTAATGTTCCCAGTCTATATTCGGGTAGTTGAAGTCACCCAATATGATGGTGTTTGGAGAAACATTTATACCCTCCAGTGTCTTCAGGAAGGCTGTGTGGGGTTCCTGAGTTTGAGAGGGTGGCCTGTAGCATGCTACAATTTGTAGAGCAGTTTTGCCTATGGTTAGTTGCACCTGGATGGTTTCCGAAGCTTCATGCGTTGCCACCAACCTGGAGGTGTGGGTATCCTTTATGAATATGGATACACCCCCTCCTTTTGTGGTGTGGTCCGGGTTTTGGGGCCGGAACACATGATATGAGGTAAAACCTAATAGTGCCGGGGTGCTCTCAGGAGCCTTGAACCAGGTTTCAGTTACAGCACAGATATCGATGTTCTCCATACTGAGAAGGGCCTCGAGTGCGTGCATTTTGAGATTTAGACTTTTGGCATTGAGCAGCATTACCCTCAGTTTCTTCCCATTTTTGTTTTCTAGGGTGGTAGGTTTAGAATTTGAGCCTTGCCTAAAAAAGGCACTATGGGGGTGGCAAGAGCCTTAGCCAATATCCGGAATCCCAGGGGTGACAGGTGCAAGCCGTCCCTTGCGAAGCAGCGTGGCCTGTCAAGCATGTCATCCCAGGCAGACAGACACTGGATCCCCTTAGAATGACACCAGACATTAAGCCAATTGTTAAAGCTGATCATCTTGTCTCTATATTGTGGCATCATTCTTGGTGAAGGAAGGATACTGCTGAGGGTCAGGGTCATATCTGCCTGGGCTACATAATCAGAGAGCTCCTCTATGTCTCTTTTCATGTAGTCCAGGGAGGTACGTCTCAGGTCGTTCACACCAGCATGGACAATGACTGTGTCATATTTGTACTTGCTGTGGAGTGACCCGAGTGCTTGTGTTATGTGGCGGATTCTAGCGCCCGATAGGCAGCTTACTGTGACCCTCTCCTTGTTCAGCCTGGTGAGTGGGACGTCAGTGTGTCTGACTATGGAGTCACCTATGACAAGTATGTTTGGTGTTGTATTTGGCCTTAAGGGCTGTGACTGCTTTGCACACTGATTTTGTGGTTTATGTGTTGCTTGTGGGGTGTCTTGAGGTAGCAGTTTTTGGGTGTCTGCTTTGGAGGCCTCTGCTGTTTAGGTAAATTTTTACTCAGAGCCTCCGAGTATGTCTTTGTGTGTTTATATGTTTGATTCAGTGGTGTGGTAGCATTATGTGAGGCTGGTTTTGTGGTGTGTGTAGTTGCCTTCTCCTCCTGTCTGGTCTTGCCAGTCCTGAGTTGAGAGAGCTCAGCCTCCAGTTTGGCTAAATAGCTGCATCTCTCGCAAGTATTTGTGTTATGTGGAAGGAGGAGAGGGTTGTCTGTGTACATGAGGCAGTTATAACATTGCCTCAAGATTCCCAGATTCACCAGCTGTGAATTCACCACCATAATTCACTGGAGGTCATTTATGACACTCTCATCATTTGGCTCTTTGCTTTTATTGCAAAATGTGATTCTTGCACTGTATTCTACATAGGAAAGATGGAATGCACTTTGAGGAAATGCATTTACCAGCATGTGTACAGTATCATGTGATATTCTCATTAACTGTCATGTGACTTTTCTAGTATTTAAATATGTGGTGTTTAGTATGTTTCATTCTGAATAACTCTAGGATTGTTTAGATGAAAGTTATTCTACTGGCTGGGATTGATATGTTGTTATCTGGATTTGCGGGTATAAGCATGGTGGATTGTTCTAGCTTCACTGCACATACATTGACTGTTTAATAAAACATATGGTGAAGGAAAAGACTGTATTTAAGGTAAAGCAACTCAAAGTTTAACCTCATCTGCTTAAACATTTTAAACAAGGGAACAAAGTCATGTTGTCTAGCCATTTTTATAAGCGAGTAGTTGTTAGAATAACACTTCTTGCCTTCATATACAGCTTCTTGGGAATCAGTTGTTTCTGAAAAATGAGTAGTGAACCTTATTAACAGAGTATTTAGCCTCCAGTTAGATGAATGAGCACTTCTAGGGGATTTTGCAATTCCTGTCTGTCTAGATAGATGAAGCCTTTATAGAAGTGATCAAAGTGTTCAAAAGCACAGACAAAAGCCCTTCCAGTCAATGTTTCCCATGCCGTTAGTAGGTGCTGAGTATTTGGATTTTCCTTTGATGTCCATGATTTTTAGAGTCTTCTAGTTTGTCTTCCATGTCAGGAAGCTGCAAGTTGATACTGATTATGTAACAGAAGCTAATTACCATTTTAAAACATGAAGGACGATTAGTCATTCAGCTGTGCATGGTTACTGTAAACTGAGTATTATTCTTGGGAAAATCCTGGCCAAAAAACAATATAAATCGATCTGACTTGACTACAGATGTTTGTCCATTCACCTGCTTATTCTACTAGATAACTCTGGATAGTAAAATATCCGAATATCACCAAATCAACAAGTACTTAAAATTTCACAGCATTCATCCTGGTAGGCTACTTACACAGGCTCATTTTTTCACATGGACAGTATTTGATATACTACACCCAAGACTTAACCATGAAACTCTCTTTAAAAAAAATAAATCCTTAAAAAAAGATTGATTTAACTTTATGCATTATGCAAGCATTAGTGCACACATGACAGGATCAGATACATGCATAGTACATCAGTCAGACATCCACCAGATGACATAAAAAGAGTTGGAACAGTAAAGTCTGCAATACAATATCATTACTTTAAAAAGGTAAGACATTTCATTCCTGAATAATTTCATTTTATAACAGCAGTAGCTCACATTTGGGTGTGGGTAATGCAGGATTTACCTCAGTTTGCTTTGTTCGATCATTTGGGCTTCACCCCATGATCAAACCATTTCAACTATGTGTAAAACCTGCATTGTCTGCAACTGAATGTGAGTTATTCCTAATTAGAAAATGGGTGGCTCACATAGACAATACCCGATTGGAGGACAGAATTTTTATAACAGGGTATTAATGCATGAGGAGAGCACTGTATCACGTCCACAGCTTCACAGCAGTTTATTAAGCCAACATGTAGCATGGACTGAGATGGAAAAAATGAAACAGCTACCATCTTGTTCATTCTCACTAAATGTGGCAGTTTAGTGAGAATAAAAAAATAAATAAAATTAAAAAAAAGTAAATTACATGACTAACAAAACTAACTGCAGTGCAGTTACAGGTATCGGTTAGCTGCAGCTTAAAAAGTTGTGTTTAGCAAGTGTGTGGGGGGGGGAAGTGATACAGTGTGTGTGTGTGTGTGTGTGTGTGTGTGTGTGTGTGTGTGTGTGTGTGTGTGTGTGTGTGTGTGTGTGTGCACACGTGTATGCACATTAAATACATTTACTTACTTACATAATGTGTATGTATATGTTTTGGATGTAAAAAATGTCAGCAAAAACAAAACATTAGTCAAAGGAACTATTTTACAACTAAAATATAAAAAGAAGGCATATACTAATAAAAAAACAAATGCAAACCACTTTAGAAGATTTTCTAAATGAAATAATGCCCTCAAGGCTGGGCATTATAGAAGATATAATGGACCTTCCAGGGGTGAAAAGACCTTCAGCCTACGGCATCAGGCCTCACAATACCCCACTGGGTAGACCATTATTTCTCAAATGACACCCACCCTGGTGGATATCATTGCATGTATAATAATACACTCTAGCCAATTTATCCTTTGCTGTTCAGATGATGCATGCATCATAAGATTACAAAGTTTCCTGTCCCAAAGCTTACAGCTATAAGCTAACAATAATAGCTGTTTCAGTGGCATTAGCTCATTTAGCATTTCTTCCAGCTCTTGATCATGTTTTTGGATGTTTGACGTATACTTGACTGGTTGTGGAGTTGCTGCCATAATAGATTCAACAACAGCACTGACTTGAAGAGGAAATAAAAAGATAAACAGCCGCCAGGTTTATTATTCAGCCCCATATGCTGTTGAAAATGACTGCATACAAGTCTGCAATTCTTGGTAATATATTAGTTTGCTGTCTTTCATTACTCTGAGAGGCAACTATTTAATGATCCATACCCTCAAGTAAATACGAGTGACTTTTCCTTGGCATTTTTCAGCATATTTTTCATGGTAATCTTCACAAACTGAAAATATATTACATGCTGACCCCAAGCTGACTTCAAGATACCAATTACATTGTGCTTTATACCTGTTATCCGTCAAACATACAAGCACAGACGTTCTTTGGGAACCATCTATGCACTGGAACAGTGTTAATTGTATTTTTGTACATGCTTCCATTTTCTCCTACCAGTTACACCATATCCTAGCAGGCCTCTTTATATGACTTCTCTTAAAACGAACAGTAATTATAAGAGTATAATAGAAAGAGACAATGAAAACATGGTGGTGTTTGTTTGTGCTTGTTAATAGTGTGTGGAATCAGTTCTTGTAATTCCATGGTATCTTTTGCTGTGGTTTCTTTGGGAAATGTTAATTTGTTGATGGTTTATCTAGCTTGATTTTGACAATAATCCTTTATGCATCCTCTGAGTATACCAGTTACTATCCTCTTAGTGCCCCAGCAAGCCTTTGTGCTTTGCCAACCCATACAGTTCTGCTAAATATTCAGAAAAAGGTTTCATGTTTTTATTTCATTTATAAAATCTAATGCAGTCAAATAAATATCTTTGAATTAAAGTGACCTTGTAAAATCTTTAAATTGACATGACAGGAATTTGATTTATGTTTTTCTGTCACCGAAAAATCTATATAACAACCTATATATTTAACAAGAAAGTCTGGAATATAGTAAATAAAGAACTGGCTGAAACAATCAAACATCTCACTGTGCAGTGAAATCATTCCTACCACCTCAAGACCTATCTCTCAGCATAAGACTTTCAAAATAAATTCTCAGATATCCCCAAAACTCCATCATTACTCCAAACTCCGTCAACTTCCCCCATAGCACTGACCCTTACATCCCTTTTCTACTTCAAGATGATTAATCTCAAAGAGATTACAGCCCTCCTCTAGCAAATCCCTTAAATGCTCCCACAGGTATAGATGACCTCAATCCTTGGTTAGTCATAGAGTGCAGTGACTTTATCTTGCACACAATATCACATCTTCAAAATCTGCCTGAACAACTCTTTTATATTGATGTAGTAAGTGAGAAATTGCCATTGTGAAACCAATTTTTAAAACACCAAACCATTGTGAAACCCATTCCTAAAACACCCAAACCATCAAGTGCCAAACATTTCCATCTTATCTCCATCCTGTCCACCTTAGGTAAAATACTTGAAACACTCATCTATTACCAATTCATCCCATTAGGGCAGTAAAGAAGTACTATGATTGTACTCTATACTTTCACTGAATACATTCTCATTAATATGGACAAAGGCCTAACAACAGCTGTGCTATTCATTAACCTCTCAAACCCTTTTGATATTGCCATTAACAATCTCCTTTTAAGCTCCCTGCTTACCAAGGGAATAAGCATTACAGCTGCACAATTGTTTAACTCTTCCCTTACTAATAGTTTAAATTAAAGTTAAGCTAGATCATACATACTCTGTTTCTGTCATTTTGCCATGTGGGTACAACAATGATCCATCCTTTCTCCTATTCCATTCTTTTCTTCTCTTTATTAATAAGTTAATTGCTGAATTTCCACATATCCCTATCATCCAATAATTTAATGCTATGATGATTTATAGATCCAGACACTCTCAATCAACCAGTAAAACTCTGCTACAAACTGACTTGAAAAACCTCTCAGATTGCATTTTTACCCACAAACTTATCTTCAACAACAAGAAAACCAAGGCTATGCCATTCAGCACACCTAAAAGACTTGTCAATACCACTGCTAACTGGGAAGTCTCAAAAACATCACAAGATCATACCGAAACTGTTAATCTATACATGCTTCTGGAGATATGGCTGGGCCATAGCTTTGGACTCCAAAAACATGCCCAGCACATGAAGGACAAAGTCAGCAGTCTTCTGCTCTGGTCTAAGAAAATGTCCTATTTCCTCCCTTATGAAGGTACAGCTGTCAGAGAGAAAGGTGTCCTGCTCCTCCAAATGTGAATATGGACTCCCCCAGTTGGTAATGCTTCATATAAGAGCCTCACATCTCTCTAGACCTCTTGTAATAATATCTATTACTTTATATAACATACCAAAAAAAGATGTCATGGCTGTCTTGCTCTACAGAGAACCAAAGGTCTTCATCTACACCTCAGCACCACCCTTTTAGTATCTAGCCTTGTTCACAAAAGCACCTTCCTGCACTCTTTTCCTTTCTTTTCCCAAAGACTGCATGAGAAATATGTACCCTATAATCTAAGATCCCTCCTATTACAAACTGCCAGCTTGCAACAACCACCATCAAAACTGCTCTCCACTGAATATGCTTATTCTGTTTTCTGCCCAGTGTATCTCACCTTCCCACTTTTTCACTCAGAAATGAAATACTTTCTTTACAAACAAGCTACATGCATATGTTTCCAGTGTAATGCAATCCCCTAATCCATTGCCTTCACTTCCCGGCGTTAACCATCAAACTCTCTTCTCTTGCTATTTTCATATGATGTCTCAATCACTGTCTCCTCCCACCCACTCTCTTCTCTACCATCTACCCTGTCTTTTTCTCCTCCTCCTCCCTTACTCCCTCACCCGCATCTTCCATTTCATTGGCATTAAATACATCAGTTCAAATGGATCTGCTATACCTGGCTGTTTTTTACTAAATTCTATTTTTATATGTTTAGTACACTATCTCTTTGGTTACAGAAAAGTAAATCAAAAAGAAAGGTCCAGGTTATTTACATGTAAATATCTCATAATATAGATCATTTTGCATAGCAGTCTCTTTTATTGTAGGACCTGGTTCTTTATTTCCATTGAAGTGCACTAACACCTTACATAATATGACCCCAATGCACCACTCAGCTAGAGCTTATCCCCTTACCAAGCACTTACTTAGTCCCAGAATTCATTTATTCAAAAAAGATTGCAAACATAATTTGTTTCCCCTAGCAGAATTATTAAATTCTTTGTTGTATAAAAATCGTAACTTTACTGATTCTCCATTGTCTTGCTTATATACTCACACCATCAATTTCCAAAATCTGATAACATAAGGTTACTCTATCTTAACGTGAGCTATTATGCCTTTTTCTTCTTGTTTTCCAATATTTTGAGAGGAAATGACAAAGTTCACCTACTTTTTGTAGTTTTCACTTGTCACCAGTAAGGTATGTCAAATATTAGCTGTATCTGAATAACATATACTGAATAAAGATATGCCAGACCAAAGGATGTGTGAACTGAGGAAGGTTGTGAAGAACTTTGTAGGTAAGTGACTACATAATGAAATGTAAATGAGAAATCACAATCAAATGATACACCTGTACTGTGATAATTTACTCCTAGTTTCCTAGTGAAATGTCAGCAATCGACAGACTGAAAAAAAAAGACTGAAAATCCAGGAGACCAGCAAATTTGGAACATTGCTCTTCTTCTTTAAACGTCTTCTTTGCAGGGGGCAAACTCACACACATACACACACACACACACACACAGATATATATATATATATATATATATATATATATATATATATATATATATATATATATATATATATATACCAACTCTGAGTTTAACATACCAAGGGAATATTTTACGAAATGGCTATCTCAGACTTGGTACATGTAAGTCCATTGTTTTAACCATTCAGTCTCCATGTCTCAGGACTCACTCTAGCAGGTCCTGAGATTTCAAATGGTTACAATCAATCCTGCCTTTTAGATTCATAGTCACATTTTGTCTTATAGAAAAGTGAATCTGTGCCTTTTCCAGCCACTTTGCAATTAGTGAAGATACTCAGTTTTGCTGCTAGCATTGCTGTATTGCACTATGAGCTGCTTGCTTCCTTTGTACTGCAGTGTCATTGTAGAGCGGTGGTCTGTGGCCTCAGAGGAGGAGATATAGGCACTGGGTTACCCATTACAACTTTGAGCTTTTGTCTGGACACAAAGATTATAAGGGATGTAGTAATCCTGTATGGCTCACAAGCTGAAAGTGGGAGAATGCATGCCCTTCCTTTTCCTATGTATACCAAAGTATGTATAGCCTTCACTGTGCTTGCCACAGGGACCATTCAGAGTCAGACTGTGAACACGTTGGGAATCTCAGAGACTTTTACCACAAGGATATTCCAATACTTCCTCAATATACTCTTGGAACTACAGCAGTAGTTCTTTGATATACTCTTGGCCTATGTTGATGACCATATCTATTTCCCAGTTTCATCACAGGACTGAGCCAGTATCATGTGTGTTTCTATGGAATGACACATTTTTTGGAGGTGTGTAGTGCGATAGATTGCACCCACACACCTATTAGGGCCCACCTGGATTGGGCAGGGGAGAAGTACTCTAATAGTAGGGGTTACCATTCCATCAGCTGTCACGTAGAGTGTGATACACTTGACTATATCACCAACTTATCAGGCAAACATCCTGGCAGTACCCATGACTCCCAGATATGGCACAGAAGTTCACTGCACCTACACTTTCTGCATAGTAGGATAACCCATGGACACCTAGGAGGTATGTGTACCCTAAATAACTGTGTTCTTCATAGTTATTCCTCTAAACATCAATACACTTTTTTTTGAGTAATCATGCCATCTTCATGTATTCCCTCCCTATTATGTTTTACAGCTGATGCAGGTTACCCATGTGAACCTTGGTAACTGACACCTGCAGTGAGCGGGAGAGGAGCACTTTCCACCTTGTCCCAGATGTAGATCATCACTGAACAAGTATTTGGCCTGCTGAAAGCTCATTTCTACTGCCTGTAAAAGTCTGGGGGTTCAGTAAAATCCTCTTACTGCATGCAGAATGTTCTCGGCCTATTGCTTTCTACATATCATTAAGTGTCAATCTAGTGCACAACTGTTACAAGTAGTAACCAATGGTTATAGTGCAGCTCCCTCTCTCGTTTGTTCAATGAGTGATGTTGGCAATGGTAACAAGCCAAAGACAGCAGTACAGCACCCCTTCTGGAGGGGTCATGCTGAGTAAACATCACCACAGGTGAAGTTGTGGCATCTAGTCTACAACAATTGACCATGACATTCACTACAGGACAGTGTAAAGTCACAAAGGTAATACATGCAGTAGAAAATTTAAGTGAAGCTGTTTTGTTGCTTGGCATACTTTCTTCTACCACATCATGGCATTGTTGCTGGTTAAGGTATGCTATAACAATCTGTAAAGCACTGATTGGGTGCCACATATGAAATGTATGCACAAAAACATCCCTAATAATACTGTTTGAGATGGTCCCATAGATCTGGAGCAAGTGCTTCCACGTGAGCTTCTTATTGAGTTGCTATGATGATGAGATCTAGCAGGTGCAGGGATGCTCTTGACACTGGCTGGACAGTGCTGTGTGACCTAGACCTTAGCTCAGAAGTCCTGCCAAATGATTTGGAAGTCTGACAATGCTTAACTGACTTTTTTTAGATTAATCTGTAACCATTCCTGCAGTACATCCTAAGGACATGTAGTATCTGGCCTAGCCATCTAACATGCAAGCAGACTAGTCCTCAGCTCTGTCAGCAATATGTGCTTGGTATGTCATCACCAGTGTGTAGATAGAATCTGGCATGGATGCTATGTCAGCAGTCATGTTCAACATGAAGATCCTCATTCCCATATGCCATATTTCCCACATATTGGTGAATTCACTTATATCCAGTAGAAGTCTAAGCATCTCTACCTGGCCCATTTTAGCAGATACCTGTGCCTGGACTGTTTCATGACACTTTTGTGGTTGTGAGATAGTGTTTCAGTATCTCTCAAGTCAGCTGTGATGGACTGATGTATTTTACTGGCACCCCTGTCTGCAGGCCTTATGACTGGCATTGCAACCTAATAGGTTGCTATGTCTTTCTCCAAAAGCTCACTCTGTTCACATGAAAGTGGTGATTTCCTCTCTTTTGATAATGGTACTTCCTCACAGAAGTGTAGTTGGTTCAGTAAGCACGCTGGGATGGTAAAAATGCCCCATCCCCTCAGCACTTGAAGTGAAAAGCAAAAAAAAAAGCACTTCACTGTAATACTGTAATAATTAAGATTTATGCACCCCTCCCCATCATAAACAAAAAAGGACATTCCTTCTACTGGCATGCCTTCTCCCCTCCTTGCCCTGCCATCCAGGTGCCATTTCTGTGCCCTGCACCAAACCTCCTTTAACATTTTACTAAAAAAATGTTTATACCTGCCTGTACAGTGTGATTTAGCATTCATGTTTTAGTTTAAAAAAGAAAAAAAAACATTTATTTTTAAACTGTAGGAAACTACATGATACAAATGTAGCAAACAGTTGCTATAGTTTATATCCTGCCTGCACACAGTGCTACAGTGCTCAGGTTTTAGTTAAAAAAAGATTTTGTTTTTATTTTTAAACTTTAGAAAACTGCTTGCTACAATGTAGCAAGCAGTTGCTAAAGTTTAGACCACAGAAGGAGCATTACAGCACTCAGGTTTAACTCAAAATGCAATACCACTTTTTAAAAGCTGGTATTACAGCTTGGGTTTAGTGCTTCTGTTTTCTCCTGGTGAGAGAAGGAGTACAGTAACATTATTTCCTGGAGACTGCTGATCACCAGAAAGCTTAATAACTGCTTTATAGGTGACAGCTTGGAATCTGTGCTTATATTCTGATCCTGGTGAGAGTAGGAGCAGAGTGCATTGATTCCTGACTCTTTCTGGTTGGAGAGTGAGTGTCTGTGCTTAACATACCTAATTGGTCTGGTTGGTATTCGAGGCATCTACCAGAAAAAGGCTACAAGCCTAGAGACCCTTGCATCATCTGGGACAAGACTGTGCATCAGCAAATAGGCTGTGGCCTGCTTTTCTTCTTACAATTGGTGCTAACATTTGCTTCTGGTAAGGGAAGAAGCAAAGGAGTATTGTATCCCAACAGAGTAAAGCTGTGGTGAGATCAGCATTATTAGTAGCCATTCATTTGACTCCCCTCTTTTCATCATTATTGATAAGCTAATTCTTTGTTTTCAGTAAATACTGCTTGATTACTTTCTAACTTCAGAATATCTGTCTAAATGCTTCATCCTTAAATTTTCAGGGTCTACGTATTAGGTTCCCCTCAATTGTTTGGCAGTGCTCTGTACAGACTCAGACACCTTGAGTGACATTTTTCCTGTAAAAGCGCAATTGAAATTTCACAAATATCTAGTTGCACACAGGACATCTAGTTTGTAGTTACAAGCACTGTCCACATAGTTGCAAACTGGATACTTCTGACAGTGATTGATATTCTCACTCCAACAGTCTAATCAATAAAAAGGGTGTGTTGCCATGGATATGAACTTTCTACTGTCTCCATTACTGGCTTGGTGGATATGGGCATCCTTAGGCAATGTAGAAATTGCCTCATGTTTACTAACAACCAGTTAATTCTCAAACAAACTGATACGGTATGTAAGAGATGTATTTACACAACGTTACTGGAGGCAAAGCTCTCACATAAAAGTACTCCTAATGTTAATAAAGTTGTCAGTAGTACACATGCTGCACCCATCATGTACAATTCAAAGCAGACATATAGACCCACATATACTGAGGCACTTACATGTAACCTTCCTAAACCATAAAGACCTCCTAGTCAAAGTACACATAAGAAATACCCTCAGCAGCCTCAAACATAGTCTTTCCAAACAACACCCACATCAATACATGAAGCCTCTACCTCTAAGCCCCATAAGGCAAGTCACCACACAATCCAACATTATAGTCATTGGAGACTCCATTGTGAGACACACTGATGTTCCTCTCACCAGGCTGAATAAGGAGAAAATTATGGTCAGTTGCTTATCAGGGGCTAGGATCCGCCACATTACGCATGCAATCAGGTCACTGGATCACAATTACCAGTATGACTCAGTCATAGTCCACGTGGGAGTAAATAACCTAAGACATACCTCCCTAGACTATATGAAGAGAGACATCATTTCAGAATGTGTCTCAGGCTGGTATGAGCCTAGAATTGAGCAGCATTTTACCTTCTCCAAGGATGATGCCACAAAACGAACAAAAGATAATTGACTTTAATAATTGGCTTAGTTTCTGATGTCATTCTAAGGGGGTGCAATATTTGTCAGCATGGAAGGAGATGGTCAACAGACCACACTGCTTTGAAAGGGAAGGCCTGTACCTCTCCCCTATAGACTTTCGAATATTAACTAAAACATTGCCTTCCCCCATAGTGCCTTTTTTAGGCAATGCCAAACTGAAAGTACTTCCGTCACAGCAAATCAAAACCAAGAAAATCTAAAGGTATTACTGCTCAATGCTAGGAGCCTAAACAAACAACTCCACTCCTTGGAAGCTCTCTTTACCCTAGAGAATGCTGGTGTCTGTGCGGTCTCTGAGACATGGTTTAAAACCATGGACAGCACACCAACAGTGCAGGGTTATAATGCCTTCCACACATTTAGACCAGCTACTTCACAGGCAGGGACTAAAAGTGGAGGTGTTTCTGTTTACATCAAAAATAAATATGCTTCTAGGCTAGTCAAACAGGACAATGCATTTGAGCTGCTCCATGTTCAAATCACCATAGGTTAAAATCCAACACCACTTACTTGGAAGCTATAGGTCTCCCCTCTATGACCCAGGAAATCCATACCATGTATTTAAACTTATTAGAAACACTAACCATCCAACCCAATACCATATTCATGGGTGACTTTAATTATCCCACTATTAATTGGGAATCCTATACAACATCAAATGTACACGCAAAGAGATTCCTGGATTTTGCAAACACAAACTCTCTGGACCAGATAGTCAATACACCAACCAGAGGTGCAACCATACTGGATCTGGTCCTCACTAAAGGGAGAGTGTTGCACACCCCCCTATTGTAATGCTATCCCTGGTAAGGTCAGACCACAAAATGGGCTCCTTTAAAGTAAAAATAAAACCTGGACCCCCAGCTAAACTGGGAATATTCAGAAACTATTCTAAGGCTAACCTCCTGCTATTAAATGAGAACCTGGCAAAATTTCAAGCCCCTATAAACCCTGAATACACATCTGCCTATGCAGAACTGTTCACAGAAGCCCTGTACAAGCATGTTAATAGCTGCATAGCGGCAGCTGTACCCACCAGGAAGAAGTACAGAACTAACTAAAAAAAAAAGCTACCCTGGTGGAATTACAAAATCAATCGGATGTATAACAGCAGGAAGAAAATCATGGCAAAAATTAGGAGGTGCAGAACCCAGAAGGATAAAAGCATTCATGCTAAACTAAACAAACAACTTGGAGGACAAATAAGGTCTACCAAAGCCAAATTTGAGGTAAGTTTGGCATCTTAAGCCAAAGACAACCACAAAGCAGTCTTTAGCTATGTCCACAACCTCAAAGGCAATACACAATTGTGTGCAGAGTTCATTATAAATAGAGCTACCTATACTGATCCAGAAGATATAGCAAACCTCCTGGCTGATAAATTCAGCTCCAGATTTACTCCTCTCTGCCCTCAACATTCCCTCAGGAAGTATCATCAAATATAACTCCCCCTACTATTTAACCTTCCTAAACCACAAAGACCTCCTAGTCAAAGTACACATAAGAAATACCCTTAGCAGTCTCAAACGTAGTCTTTCCAAACAACACCCACATCAACACACAGAGCTACATCTCATGGAGCCTCTACCTCTAAGCCCCATAAGGCAAGTCACCACACAATCCAACATTCTAGTCACTGGAGACTCCATTGTGAGACACACTGATGTCCCTCTCACCAGGCTGAGTAAGGAGAAAATTACGGTCAGTTGCTTATCAGGGGCTAGGATCTGCCACATTACTCATGCTCTCAGGTCACTGGATCACAATTACTAATATGACTCAGTCATAGTCTACGTGGGAGTAAATTACCTGAGACATACCTCCCTAGACTATATGAAGAGAGACATCATAGAGCTCTCAGAATACGTGTCTCAGGCTGGTATGAGCCTAGCATTGAGCAGCATTTTACCTTCTCCAAGGATGATGCCGCAAAACGAACAAAATATGATTGACTTTAATAATTGGCTTAGTTTCTGGTGTCATTCTAAGGGGGTGCAATATTTGTCAGCATGGAAGGAAATGGCCAACAGGCCACACTGCTTTGCCAGGGATGGTCTGCACCTCTCCCCCTTAGGCTTTCGAATATTAGTTAAAACATTGTCGTCCCCCATAGTGCTTTTTTTAGGTAATGCCAGACTGAAAGTACTTCCGTCACAGCAAATCAAAACCAAAAAAATCTAAAGGTATTACTTCTCAGTGCTAGGTGCCTAAACAAAAAACTCTACTACCTGGAAGCTCTCTTTACCCTAGAGAAGCTGGTGCCTGTATGGTCTCGGAGACATGGTTTAAAGCCGTGGACAGCACACCAACAGTGCAGGGTTATAATGCCTTCCACACATTTAGACCAGCTACTTCACATGCAGAGACTAAAGGTAGAGGTGTCTCTATTTACATCAAAAATAAATATACTTCAAGGCTGGTCAAACAGGACAATGCACTTGAGCTGTTGCATGTTCAAATCACCATAGGTAAAATCCAATGCCACTTACTTGGAAGCTATAGGTCCCCCCTCTATGACCCAGGAAATCCATACCATGTATTTAAACTTATTAGAAACACTAACCATCCAACCCAATACCATATTCATGGGTGACTTTAATTATCCCACTATTAACTGGGAATCTTATACAACATCAAATGTACATGCAGAGAGATTCCTGGATTTTGTAAACACAAACTCCCTGGACCAGATAGTCAATACACCAATCAGGGGTGCAACCATACTGGATCTGGTCCTCACTAATATGGAAGAGTACTGCATACTCCCTACTGTGATGCCATCACTGGTAAGGTCAGACCACAAAATGGTCTCCTTTGAAGTAAAATTAAAACCTGGATCCCCAGCTAAACCGGAAATCTTCATGAACTATTCTAAGGCTAACCTCCTGCTATTAAGTGAGAACCTGGCAAACTTTCAAGCCCCTATAAACCCTGAGAACACTTTTGCCTATGCAGAACTGTTTACAGAAACTCTGTACAAGTATGTTAATAGCTGCATAGAGGCAGCTTTAACAGGAGGAAGAAAATCAGGGTAAAAATTAGGAGGTGCAGCACCCAGCAATATAAAAGCACTCACAGTAAACTAAACAAACAACTCAGAGGACAAATAAAGTCTACCAAAGCCAAATTTGAGGTAACTTTGGCTTCCCTGGCCAAAGACAATCACAAAACAGTCTTTAGCTATGTTCACAACCTCAAAGGCAATACACAATTGTGTGCAGAGCTCATTGTAAATGGAGCTACCTATACTGATCCTGAAGATATAGCAAACCTCCTGGCTGATAAATTCATCTACATCTTTACTCCTCTCTCCCCCTCAACCTTCCTCAGGAAGTATCATCAAATATAACTCCCCCTACTATCACTAGGGAGCAGGTCCTTAATGCTCACTCTAAGGCCAAGAACGCTGCATCAGTGGGCCCAGACAATATCTCAGAATGCCTTCTAAATAGCATGAAACATGACCTATCAGGGCCTCTGGAATTACTATTTAACTGTAGCCTCCAAACAGGCTTCGTGCCTCAAGAATGGAGAAAGAAAACAGTCATCCCTCTGCACAAGGGTAGGCCATCTACAGACCCTGGAAACTACAGACCCATAAGTCTCACTAGTCTTATATGTAAAGCCATGGAAAGAATTATCATGGAGATGATCAACAAAGATATAGTAAACCTCCAGACACTGGACCCAACCCAGTTTGGTTTTGTCAAGGGCAGATCATGTCTATTCAGCCTGGTGAAGTTCTTTGAGAAGGTCACCAAAGCAATGGATGAGGGCAAAATCATTCACACTGCCTACCTTGACCCGGCCAAGACATTTGACACAATACCCCACGCAGGCATTGTTGACAAACTCAAGACGTTAGGTACAAACCCATATGTCACCTGATGGATAACCAACTGGCTCATAGACAGGACCCAGGAAGTTAGAATTGGGGAGTCCACCACTACAAAGAGGCCAGTCATAAGTGGAGTCCCTCAGGGATCAGTCCTTAGACCGCTTCTTTTTCGCATTTACTTCTCAGAAGTCAAGGCCAATGTCAGTGGTCTTTGGTTGACTAAATTTGTAGATGATTGCAAATTAGGAGCTGTCACTGAATCTCATGCTGACACAGACAAGCAACTGGTGTCAGAGCCAAGGACTAAAACTAAATCCCAAGAAATTCATAATACTATCCTTTGGAAAGTCATCCATCCCTGGTAACTATCATATTGACAACACACCCTTTAGCGTTGGCCCAGTAGTCAGGGACTTAGGGACACACATAGATAGTAATCTAGCCTTTGATAATCATGTGTCTAAAGTGGTGAGGAAATCATTCTATGTTGCGCAACTTATACACAAGAGTATGGCATCTAAGTCCAAGGAAGTCATTGTTCCACTGTATTTGGCATTCATCAGACCTATCATTGAGTACAATGCCCCTTTTGGTATGTACCTAACCAGGCATATCCAACAACTGGAACATCCACAGAGGTTTCTCACTAAACGAATACAGGGAGTAAGTAATATGTCCTATGCAGACCCCTCAAGGCCCTATCCCCGTATTCTGTCTCCTACAGGCTTTTGAGGGGAAATCTATGTCTGGTATATAGGGCATTGTCAGACCCCACTCTGATGGACCTCCTGCATATCTATAAAACAAACAGTACCAGAATTATCCATTCTAAAGACTTAAACATTGCCTGTGATATAAATAGGACCTGCTGGAAAGATAGGTATGTAACCCAGAGACTATCCCACCTATGGAACAGGCTCCCCATCCATGTGAAGCAGAGTTCCTCCCTAATCCAATTCAAGTGCAACTTGGACAATTGGATGGGAAACTGGAAATTCATCCCTAGTTTGGCACCTATGTCTCTGATGCAAACAGGTAACCTGTAAAAGGTTCATCTCCCAAGCACTTGCTTACACTTATCAAGGGTATCAGAACTTGTCAGAGATTTTGAATGCATGGCTAGGTTTAAAATGGCCCTTGTGGATGTTAGCTTAGTAAACACCTATGAACCTATGAATTAAAGAGCAATTGGGATGGGTTGATCGCATCCCCCAACACTTTACACCTAGGGAGGTTGCCCCTCTCACCCCACCTTACCTATGCTACTGCTTCTTCATAATGGACTACATGTGAGTCTTGCATCAGTTATATTTTTCATTTTTAAACATGTTATTTCCCCTTTTCCTCTGTGTGTTGGTGTGTGTGTGTGTGTGTGTGTGTGTGTGTGTGTGTGTGTGTGTGTGTGTGTGTGTGTGTGTGTGTGTGTGTGTGTGTGTATAGGATCATAGGAAGATACTAGACTATTGGCCCTGTGGCCCCTACAAGCCTAGCCAAGAATTTAGCCCATGTTCTGTGTTTGTGTGTGTATATGTGTCTTCATGAGACTTTATGTAAAAAGTTTTTGTACTTAGGAATACTGGCATGTGGAGTACCACTTTTAACAGACTTCAGCAAGTGTGTGGTTGCAGTGCAGGTCTGCCAAGGTGTGTGGGAGGATGGAGGGGAGTATCTGTCCTACTTGACTGATATTTCACTTCATGAAATCAAGAAATGTCTATGTATCTTGGTCCTGCACATTGCTGTTGCCAGGTATCTCAGAAGCTGTGACAAATGAGTCGATTAACTAATAAGTGCATACAGGAAACAGAAATATTTAGCCAGTAATATCTTAGTATTTCATAACTAAATGATTTTGCTAACAGACTTATGACTTACTAGTACTTTAAAAGCAATTTCTGGATGTTTTGCAGTAAGCAGCAATAATAGGAAACTCTTCTTTCTTTTCTGCTATTCACTTTACATATTTTAAACTATTAGCTTTGACTCTGGCTTTCTGGATATCTTTGCAAAGCCTTAGTAACCAGCAGTACACAAAACTGTGACACTCTGCAAGTTTTATTCAGTTTACAAAATTCTTTTGTAAGTGAGGCTTGTAGATGCTGAATCACATTACTGCATACATGTGGAAGTGTAACAATCATCATAGGTAAGTTTGTACTGTCATAAATGAGTGACTACAAGCTCATGCACATGCAGTCTCACTATGTATGTACAAGCTTTGAAGCAGTAAGCATGTAACACAACAGCCTGTCCGCTGCCTGAGCTACTTGCAGTCATGGGGTGTGGCTCACGCCCTAGGAATCTTATTCTCTTACCACATGCACCATTCTGCATTGGTCTCTGGCAAGTACAAGATGTGCATTTCTGTTAAAGCTTAGGGATGGAGCCTCAAGCTGGTGAGTAAAGGAAGCCAAGGTGTTCCTTTCACTGTTCTGCTGCACCTATAGAAGTAGACTTGGAAGTTTTAGTCGACATCCATCTCACAAAACAGATAAGTGGACAGATCCGGTGGGTGAGCTGACAGACCTAACTTGAATGCCAAGGATGGGTAAACAGTGTTGCCATAGGTTTGACAACCCACAGCACAGGCAGCCGCATTAACTCACACAGTAGGTGGCAGAAGTAGGAGGCAGCCAGCCTGAATTCTTCAATAAGTATAATAACTTCCTTATTAATTCAATATTAAAACATGAAAGAATGCCTTAGGTAAAGATGGACACCGTGGAGGATATGACAAACTTGTACTTTGTCCAGATTTATAGGTTCATAGGTTCATACAAGGTTACTAGTCTAATGGCCCTAGAGCCCTTACAAGCCTAGCCATATTTATTCCGAGTTGCCCCAATTGTTGGTGGTTAGGTGACTGAAGTTTGCAGAGGTAAGGGTCTATGGCAGTTAATAATGACTTTCTCTGTCCAGAAAGGACATGGGTGCCACCTCAGGAATGAATTTGTTGTCCCCCATCTATTGATCTAGGTTGTATTTGAAGAGGGTCAGGGAGGGGCTCTGTTTCATGCGACTTGGGATCTTGTTCCAGAGAAGTGGCAGTTTGTGGAAGATATATCATTCTTTCCAGCATGTGACTGTTCATGTCACAGCCTAGGTTAAGATCCCTGGAGCAACTGACCCTCATACAGTTTGATTTATGAATGTGTAACATTTCTATCAGGTAAGGCAGGCACAGGAAACCTCTTAGCAACCTGTAGGAAACAGAATTTAGTGACAGGGCTTTCAGTCTTTCTGCGTAAGATTTCTTTTGTGTAACCTGCAATTTCCAATTGTTGCAGGTGTCTGGTGAGGTACATGCAAAAGGGAGCATTGTACTCAATTACTGGTCTGACGAGGGCTGAGTATAATGGAATTATAATATCCTTAGATCTAAATCTGATGACTTTACTTATAAGATGTAAGAATTTCCTTACTACTGTGGATACATGGTGGTCAAAGTTCAGATTGCTATCACCCTGAATATCGAGATCACGTACCACTTGGTCTGCACTTAGGGGGAGTGCTGTCTATAATGTAATTAGCAGGGATGTCAGCTTTCCCAAAGGGAATAATAATGCATTGTTTGCATTTAGCTTTAATCTGTGGTTTTGGAACCAATAATTTGTCTGCATTAACCCTGCCTGCAGTATAGTAACATCATTGGGGACTCAGTGATTGC
Organism: Protopterus annectens; assembly: GCF_019279795.1. Classification (NCBI taxonomy): domain Eukaryota; kingdom Metazoa; phylum Chordata; order Ceratodontiformes; family Protopteridae; genus Protopterus; species Protopterus annectens. The sequence continues at coordinate 1,984,795,991 of NC_056737.1, read as the reverse complement.
TCCCAATATGCAATCATCAATGAACTTTGTCAGCCACAGGCAATACAAGTTTGCCCGGACTTCAGAGAAATACAGTTCAAACAGTAAGGGGCTCAGCACAGAACCCTGTGGTATGTCACTGGTGACTGGTCTTTTGCTAGAGGTTTTGTCGCACACTTTTCAAGTATGTATCCTATCAGTAAGCCAGGTGGCTACCCATCTGGTAATGTAGGGGTTAATTCCTAACTGGGAGAGCTTCTCTATAATACCTGAGTGGGGGGTTGTGTCAAATACCTTGGCTAGGTCAGTATAGGCAGTATGCACTGTCTTTCCCTTGTCCAAGGCCTTGGTGACTTTCTCAAATAAGTCAACAATGTTTAACAGGCATGTTACTCATTTAGTAGTTATTCTAAAATAGTGTTTTGTGAAGTATAAAATATTTATAGTTCAGGACTGTTACCACAATAGAAACTTTGTATTTGTCCAGTTCATTAAAGAAACAGTGATCTTGGTATAACGCAACATAAATTTTGTGTACAGAATTAGCAGTCAGCGCTCAAAAACTCAACATACATACACCTACAGGCTATCTTGATGTTTTATTTTATTTTATTTTATGTATGGCTGTATTTATTTATTATATGTTCACTGGGTAGGTGGATTGGTCAACTGACCCTTTTCAGCCATGACCTGGGTACATAAGCAGCATTAAAGAGTGAAAAACATAACATTTCAGTAAATAACATAGAATTTCACATGCCAAAACTGACAGCATTGTTTTGAGAGCTAAACATAAACTATTTCTTTGAGAAGATAACCATACTAGAAGAGTATAACATCATTCTCTGAAGAAGACAGGATGATATTATGCAGGATATGTACAAGTAATTATAGAACACTCAATCACAAAGACAGCAAATAGAAAAATAAATCGATCAAGTAGGTAACACAGCATTTCGAGAGAAGGGAAACAAAATTAGTGAGCAAAAACAGTTTTAAGAGCTAACTGTACAATAATACTACAAGATGAACATACTAGGCTATTAGAGACTATAGAATAAAGACTCATTACTATTAAAAAATGAGCATGCTGACTGGACAGGCCAAACAGCATGCTTATTTTAAATCAAACATATAGCACCTTAAAAATGTCTGCTGCTGAAGTACCATTGCGAGGCCAGACTTTCTGTTGGCATATGCTGGATAACAGTGCTGTAAATCTCTTTTTACCAAGGAGAAATCAAAATATAAGAAAAATCAGGCATGTTCTGCAAAACTAAAGAAACAGAAACATGCCTGATTTTTCCATGCACTTTTGTGCTGTCCCTAGTAAAACCTCTAATTTTGCTTCTCCTGTACTGCACTGATGCAAACGCATGTGAAGTACATGAGCACACAGAAGACAACACGGAAGAAGAATGAACTCCACTTACATAAATACATTTCTTTCTTACATAGTGTTGTATAATAGCAATACTCCATGACTCTGTGTGGATGTATCAGGATTTACCCACAGTTGCCCTCGTGCTCATGATCAAACCACACCAACCATGTGTAAATCCTGATATGCTTACGCATACTAGTCGATTATTGCTGAAATAATGATTTTTGGCTGTTCTTCATTTTTATTATTGTAATTATTCTTTGCAAGTGTGAAGAGTTGTTAACGTACTGAAAGTTCCCAAACACTTCACAGCTTTGTCGATATATTATCCACAGCATTATGTCATTCAGGGAGATAGGTAAAAGGAACCATTGAAGTATGTAAGGCTGCCTTAATGTTCTGCATGAGCTGTTTGCTGTAAGGCATATTACAGAGGCATGCTAATTGAAAACCCCATGTAAAACATTTTCTTTGGTGGAGGAGAAGGCATTCACACAATACATTTACTGCACTCGGTGGTACATTTTTAGTTTTTGTAATGTATGGACATAATGTATGCATAGACGAGTCATGAAATGTTGGGGAGGGGGAAGCACTGAAATACACAAGCACACCTTAATGTAATTCATGTATGTTTTGCAGTAAGGCACATTAAAGAGGAGTGCTAACTAAGTAACCCATGCAAGACGTATTCTTTGTTGAGCAGGAGGGAAGAAAACTTTCAGTAGTGTACGGGGGAAAATGTATGACTACAGACATCAGACAATGTAAGGTGGATGGGGGTCCACAACTTCACAAGACATGCAATTGTTACTGCACTCATCAGAGTACCTGCAGTTACAGGAACAATGCCATCATGAACTCATACATTAAAATTCATATATGATGCAGGTGACCTTGAAGACATATTCTGTAAATAACAATGCAAGGATTTTCAATAATTACATGTTCTCTTTTTTGCTGCACAGGATGAGATCATACTCAACCACCACTGCTTCTTTCATAGGAGGATGATACTGGTTTTCTGACCCAGTAAGCAATGCTCGAATCCAACAAATAAATTACTATCAATTAGTAATAAAAGATAATCATTTACTGAATTACAGTTTTTATTATGCACAGTTTATTACACATTACTATTTCACTAAGTAGGGCATTACAGTATTTACAATATGTATTTCATGCACTGCCATAATTCAAGACAGTTTATTGACTGTACCTAGATTACCATATTATCTGAATTGCTATATTGGACCTTAATTCAGTCTCATGGCATTATTCAGAATAGTAATGATATAATTTAGCACTGTAACATAAAAACTATTTCCTTCTACTACTCAATGGTTGTTTTTTTCTCCTATTTTTTTATTTCCATCTACAGATCCAATAGAGCCTGGGAAACCTCCTGTGTAGTCATCTTCAGTGATGGAGAGATCAACACCCCCCTGCTCGTTATGGGCCTGCTTTACAAGGTAAGAGTGGTGGCTGTTCCAGTGTAGGAAGACTGTGGTGGAGAATTCTGAAAAGCCAACACCTTGAACCAGATCCAGTAGACAGGGCTATAAAGAGGTGGTGGGATCCATATGAAAGCCTCCATTGGTGAGAGTAAGGCTCGCTAACCCAGTCGACTTTGCCCACAGAGCCACATCAAGGCCTCAACTCCCACAATATTAGTGAGTGCCCACACAAGCCCCTCTGGGTAGGATTGTATTTGAGGGTTTCTAGGCTTGGGTGAGAGGTCTATGATCCCCATCATCTGTGCACCCACCATTTTGTATCAAACCCACCTTTTATGCCTTTCCACAACTCCTCTCCATGACCCTTTCTCCAGCCCTTGTTTGTCTATTTTCCCTTCCATTTTTAAAACAAACCTGTATGATTAACCACACCTCTCTGGCTTGTCTGTGTTTATATGTTTTATGTCAATATCCTTATATGTTCCCTAACCCTTATTTCTTCCCTTACTACCCCTTTCACCTTCCCTTATTGCCTTTATAAATATTTCAGAAAAAAGAATTTATCCTCAACCAAAAAAATATCCGTCCTGTCTCATCTGTTCCAGTACCACCCTGTTATGTTATCTTACTACATTTCTTACTGTCTACTCTCTCCCCCATTTGCCACTTTCTTTTCCCTTTACATACTTATAAAAGCCATGAACTGGTGTCCGCAAAAAGCCACTTGCAGAGCATGGCTTCCGATAAAGTCGCTTTAAGCTTCTAGCCAGCAGTGCTGAGCCTGAGGATGCACAAACTCTCACCCTGAAGTCTTGCAATAATAATAGCTCAGAGTGGTGCTTGCTGTTGAGCTATGAAAATGCAAGAAGCTACTCAAGGACATATGAACATAGTCAGCAGTACACATATGTGCAAAAGATGCAAAGAAAGTTGC